>NC_080026.1:59403137-59706167 GCF_030020395.1 Manis pentadactyla
CTGGGGAAACAGACAAGAGCTGGTGACATTTTTTTGGTTTGCAAATAGCTGGCACAAGTGCTGCTGCTCCCCACCATTCCTCCGTGTCCATGACAGACGTCGTGAATGGGCTGTGGCTCTCTTCCCGTGCCTCACAACTGCCCTGCTGCTGCCCAAGATGGGAACCAGCTGGTAAGGTGAGATCTTGTGCTTTCTCTGTCCTCAGGTGGACAGCTTAGGAACCGGGCCTCCTGCAGACCATGGCCACCACACCCATATCCGAGGCAATCCAAACAAGACCCCTGAGGAAATAATGTGCTTCTAAAGCAAAGGAAGTATTTCCTTTTCAAAAATGCACCTGCAAGGGGTTAACATCTAAAATATATAAAGAACTTACACACCTCAATACCCAAAAAGCAAATAACCCGATTAACAAATGGGCAGAGGATATATGAAGAAACAGCTCTCCAAAGAAGAAATTCAGATGTCCAACAGACACATGAAAAGATGCTCATCATCACTAATCATCAGGGAAATGCAAATTAAAACCACAATGAGATATCACCTCACACCAGTAAGGATGGCCAGCATCAAAAAGACTAAGAACAACAAATGCTGGCAAGGATGTGGAGAAAGGGGAACCCTCCTGCACTGCTGGTGGGAATGTAAGCTAGTTCAACCATTGTGGAAAGCAATATGGAGGTTCCTCAAAAAACCTAAAAATAGAAATACCATTTGACCCGGGAATCCCACTCCTTGGAATTTACCCAAAGAATAGAACTTCTCAGATTCAAAAAGACATATGCACCCCTATGTTTATCGCAGCACTTTTTACAATAGCCAAGATATGGAAGAAACCTAAGTGTACATCAGTAGATGAATGGATAAAGAAGATGTGGTACATATACACAATGGAATACTATTCGGCAGTAAGAAAGAAACAGATTCTACCATTTGCAACTACATGGATGGAGCTGGAGGACATTATGCTCAGTGAAATAAGCCAGGCGGAGAAAGACAAATACCAAATGATTTCCCTCATTTGTAGAGTATAACAATGAAGCAAAACTGAAGGGACAAAATGGCAGCAGACTTGGAGACTCCAAGAATGAACTACTGGTTACCAAAGAGGAGGGGTGTGGGAGCGGGGGTTGGGAGGGAGGGAGAAGGGGATTGAGGGGTATTATGTTTAGTACACATGGTGTGGGAGACCACGGGGAGAACAGTGCAGCACAGAGAAGGCACATAGTGGATATGTGGCTTCTTACTACACTGATGGACAGTGACTGCATTGGAGTATGGGTGGGGACTCGATAATATGGATAAATGTAGTAACCACATTGCTTTTCATGTGAAACCTTCATAAGAGTGTATATCAATCACACCTTAATAAAAATAAGCAAAAAAAAAAAAAAAAAAAGATCAGAAATAAATTAAATAAATAAATAAATAAATAAAAATGCACCTGAAGTTTTGGGGCAAATGTGGCAAGTTTTTAACCTGCATCCTAAGATCCTTATCAACATACCTCAACTACCCAAAAGACCCCTGTGCTGGGATGAACCTCCTCCACAAAGTCTTCCCCAAATGCCTCAATCTGAATTAATTATTCCCTTCACTTTGGTTAGGTCCTATTTGTGCTCATGCCCCCAAAGACTGCTACTTCTTTGCCAGAAACTCTTGAAGCCAGTCCTAGAATGCAGACACACATTCACACAAGGAAAGCAAAGACAAAACGATGGAAGTTGACCTCATAGTTCAACTGGGAAATGAATCAACAACATTGAGATAATAAAACCACTAGTCTTTGATCACAGTGAGACAAAAGGTGCACATATAAAATGTTTGTCCTTCTAGGTTACTCTCGGTTGTCCTGGCTGTACAGACTGAATGAGGTAAGTAACATGTATGTGCTCACCAGGAACACCTATCACTCAAACACTGAATGTGTGCTATTTCTATTAAATCTTCATTTGGCTCTTGGAGCCTTCAGACCCTAGCTTTCTAAAGCAGCAATGTATTTTAGAAAGAGCCAAACCTCACAATTGAGAGCCACACCCTAATGGAAACTTGGGTATCACAAAATTAACATTAAAAAAAAAATGGATGTTTTGTAAGATCTGAATACAGTTGAGATGAATAAGAACCAACAGAATATTTACTTCTAACAAGTGGCTCATCCATCCTAGTACATTATCAGAGGTATGAAAACGGAAGACCACTGAAGAAACAACCCCCAAATGCAATTTAATAGAGAGAATAAAGATAAAAATGGGGGAAAGGCAAAATACATAGGCAGTTTTAAAAAGAGATAGAACTTCAAAGAACTTCAAAGAAGATTTTGGACTAAATCAGATCATAAGTGCTATTATCCAGCTCCAGAAAAGGTTAAGCTGTAGAAAAGGCTTGAGAGGAAATTCTCATTGAGCAACAGCTAAAACCAAAGACACCTTGTTAGGATTAACCTAGAGCTAATGAAAGACCTGTGACTCTCAAGTTGAAAGAATAAAAGGGATGGGATCTCTAGGAGTCATTCACTTCCACTTCGAAGAGTCTGAAGGAGAATTATAGTTAATGGGGCTATAGGCAATACATATTTAAGTCATAAAAGGTGCCTAGACTGGGTACATATTCCTAAATTCTAACCATTAAGAAAAAGTCTATTTTCTAGGTTGCAAACCATATGGGGCTTTACTCTAATCAACCATCACCAAACCAATGCTAAGAAATCCTAAAGCCTTGTTCTTCACTCAAGGGAATACCATTACAATTTCAATCTTTCTACAAAGACCACCAAAAAAAGTAACAAAATATAAAGACTGACTAGCAGTTCTAAAATGTTAATACTTTTGTTAAAATGTTGCTTTTCAAACCTGAGCATTTTCTTTTAACATCCCCTAATCCAAAAAGCACAAACATCTCAATGTGGTATCTGCAGTTACAGCCTTAATAACTATAGCTATAAAATTTTAAGAGCTATAATATTTTGTTGGCAATTAGAGTTATTGATATTTCTGAAATTCATTTGAGATTTTACTGTAACTTTAGCAAAAAACTGGTGTATGCTATGGCTTTGGAAATAATAAGTTGTTAAACAATCTTGACATTAATAAAAACTTATTGCCGTGAATTTAAATTAAACCCCTATTTGAAATTCAATCGAAATAAATTGCTTTGATGAAAATACTGATATATTGTAAACATATTTATATTGACCCAAGTTAATGGGAATATATTGCTCCACTTATAATCAATATGTTGAGATTAACACTTTTATTAATTCTCTACAGTAGTTAAGAACGACTGATACTGCTCACTGTTCAAGAGTATTGTCATATATCCCTCCAACAACTCTACAGATACTAAATGTACAAAATAACTTGAAAGCTGCAATTAGAAATGACAAATTCAAGCCACTCCTCAACTATATATTTCTACATAAGGTGAATATAAAAGCTCTGAAGAACTGTATTTAGGTCACTCAAATTCTGTGTGAGAAGAATATACATCTACTTTCAAAGGGTGGGAAATGTATGTGGCAGTCTAGATGTGGATCATCAGCTGTTCTGAGTCACAGAAGAAAAAATATCAGATCAATCTTCATCCACGAAAGCCAGAATGCTCCAAGAAATATAATCAATTAAGTCTCTCTACATTGAGAAATAAGAAAAACTGTTGAGGATTGGGAAAAAGCCACCCCAGGAGCAAATATTTAAAAAGTAATCTGTTCAACAGACTGCCTTTCTCCCTTTGAGTTTCTCAGTGCTCTTAGTAAGCTAATGTGTGAGCCCTGAGATATGCCATGTTGTGCTCAGGGAAACACAGCGGACACCTGCAGCGTACAGACCATTTCTCTGGGCTCACAGAAAATGTGTGGCAACACACAGTGGTTACTTCACAAATCAAAGTGCTCAACTTCCCTGTTACCTTCTTTGCATAATATACTGATAGTCATGGAAATAAACTCAAAGCCAGTCATTAGCATAAAAATGGCAGTGAAAAGGAAGGGTATGCTGTGCATAGGAAGTACATTTCTGGCAACATTACAGTGGTATTTCTGTAGATGACTACTTTCTCAAGACAAGGAAGGAGGGATTTAAGAAAACAAGCTTATTCTTTGATACACTGAAGCTTAAATTTCAGCTTTTTGAAGAAAAGTCCTCTAAAATTATATCCTTCTTCAGAAGAAAAAACACCACCCCAGCATACACTACATAAGCCAACCTTTCCACCCCTAAAACTTGTTGCAGGGAAACCCTTCTAGGTGTAAAGGCACCCACTTCATGTTTCTGTCCTCTGCATGCCTCTTGTCCCAGCCTTTCCCCTAAGCTGTGCTTCCTAGACTTGTCCCTAAATCTGAAGATCTAGAAGCATTCTGAGTCAGCTCCACTGAGGACTCAAGGTCTCTCTGGTACTAGCAGGCTGAGGCTTGTAGAAAGTCTAACCTTTGCATAAACAGGGGTCCATTATAAGCTGGATCTAGAATTCCTATTTAATAAACCTGAAGCCCAAGATAAAGCAAGCAGTACAATCTGTTTACTGACCTTAACCGTTGCTTATAATAATCTTCATCTCCGTCATCTCGGCATCGCACTACTTTCCGACTACCTCCTCTTCCTCTTCCTGCAGCTTCAGCTTCATCCCCAGAACTTGGGAAAAAGTCATCATCAAATTCCTGCACTGGGACTTTCTTCTGCCATTTCTGGGGCTTGAGCCCAAGCTTCAGTTCCCAGTTGGTGCCTTCTCCGGACAGGTCGGGCCCCGCAGCCTCCTCCCACTCCTCCTCCGTGGGTAGGTATTCAGACACTTCACCCTCAGAGTCCCCCTCTGCCTTTGGCCTCACACCAGACTCCCAAGGTTTCTTTCCCTTTCGCAATCTCACTTTCCCCTGGAACTGAAGAGCCCTCTTCTGGAGTTTCTTGATGTGCTTTTTCAAGCGTTTATCTGTTTTTGAGAGAACTTTGCTTCTCTCGTGTGGTTTGTTTTCATTGAGTGTTGGGCTCAGCTCAGGTATGACCAAGGCTGAAGTTTTTTTAGCTGCTCTTTTATTACAAGCTTGCTTCTTCCTTTCAAAAGACAGTTTTGCTTGGTCTGCCAAATACTTTTCAAAGCCTGAGGCTTCATTGAGCATTATTTTTCTAGGCTTTTTTTCCTGTTTCTGAGGGATCTGGGTACCAAAAGGTGTCATCTGGCCAGTGCGGATAAGCTCTTCCCAAGCAGTCTCCTGAGCAGGCATAAGCATGCTGCCGAGACAGGATGGCCCCGGTTCTGAAAGAGGGACGACAGTGCATTGGGCACCAGCACAAAACTTTCCAGAAGCACAACGGAAATATTCACTTATTTAATAACTAGGAAGCACCTACAAAATAATCATTAAAAAAAAGTACCACTGATGTACTAAAACATATTATGCACGAAGAATAAAATTTAGTATAGCATTCATGTCACATTTAATATACTCCTGTTCAAAAGGTGATTTCTCGATAATGTCCAAAATACATTACAAATACACTGCACATCCAAAGGCAGACCTATTCATAGGCAACACCCAGATAAATTTAACTGTGTTTCTTTATCAATTAACAAGTAGCCCATGAGGAAGACTCTCCCAAGTTTCCAAGTCATTGCCAATACGAGCATGCAGCTGGACTTAAATTCGACAGTAAAACTGAAAACAGACATCTAAAGAATCAGCAAGCACCTAAGTAGGCAACCATTAGCTCTGCACTGCCCAATAGGATAGTCACCATGTGGCTATTTAAATTTAAGTTGAAAATTCAGTTCCTCAGATGTACTTGCCATGTTTTAGGTGCTCAATAGCTACTACATGTGGCTAATGGCTACCGTAATGAATGGACAACCCTGGCGATATTTCTGTCTTTGGAAAAAGGTTTACTGGACAGCACCATGTTAGATGTGTGAAGTTAGCAGACTGAAGAGAGGAAATGAAATTGGAAGTAACACCATAATACTATGAAGTCAACAAGAAATCATCATCCTTTTATTAGTTGAAATTATTAACTTTACCTGTAGTTATACTTTACCTGTAGCCAAAATACCAAAAGAAGTAAGGCTTAATAGGAAGGAATCCATTTTGTAAAACCTACGTTTCTTATAGCCCACTAATACCTCAGCCAGTCTTTCATTAAACTTGCACTCAAGAAAAATACACATCAGAAAGTGTACAAACACTAAGTGTACAGCTCAGTGAGTTTTCAGAAAAAACATGCCCAATCACTGGCATCCAGATCAAGAAACGGAAACTACTAGCATCCCCCAGATGCACCCTTAGTGGGCGTCTCCAGGCCCCAGCCCCGCCCCAAAATAATAGCTAACCCATTAACACTATATATAGGTTGTGCCTGGCTCTTAGCTTTATGTAAATGGAAACATTTGTATTCTTCTGCCTGGCTTCTTTTGCTCAACATTATACTTAAGAGATTCACACTTGCACAGCAATTTGCAGTTTGTTGACTCTCACTGCTATTAGTATTCTGTAACTATTATACTATACTTTTTCCTTTTTACTGTTAATGGACTTTTAGGTAGTTTCCATGTCTTGACTACATTGCTATAAACATTTTGGTACACATCCTTTGGTTACATATATATAATTATTTACATATGTTAAGTTTTAGTAGACATTGCCAAGGTTTTCCAAAATGTCCCCACCAATTTTAAGTTCCAACAACAGTGTTTGAGAGTTTCAACTAGTCCACATTCTTGCCATTCAATTTTAGCTATTCTGGGAGGTATGCAGAGGTACCACCCTGTGGCTGTAATTTGTAGTTCCCTGATGACTAATAAACTAGGGTACCTCGTCATAGATTTATTGATCTTTTGGATAGCCTCTTTTGAAGAGAACATTTCAGTTTTTGCCCATCTTTCTCATCAGCAATCTACCTTTTTAAAGGTAATCATAAAATGATTTCTATGAGTTCTTTATACATTCTGGATTCAAGTTCTGTGACTGACACATATATTCCAAGTACCTTCTCCCACTCTGTAGCTTGCTTCTCACTGTCTTAATTCAATCTTTTGACAAAAACAAGTTCTCAGTTGTAATACAGTTGATTTATCAAACATTTCCCTGTAGAGTTTTTGACTCTTGTTACGTCTCTGCTCCAAGATCATAAAAATGATTTCTTACGTTATATTCTAAAAGCTCTGGTTTACCACTCACATTTAAATCCACAATCCATTAGGAATTTATTTTTGTACATAGTGTAGTGGGCCAAGATTCATTTTATCTTCATGTGTATTAACCCAGTACCACTTAAGTGAAAAGATGATTCTTCTCCACAGCACTTATTGCCACATCTGTTATAAATCAAGTGACCAAATATGGATGGGTCTGTTTGCCACACCTATTCTGTTCCACTGGTCTACTGTTTATCCTTGTGCCAATGCCACACTTTCTTAGTTACTGTACTTGATTATAGGTCTTGATGTTCAGTTCTTCAAGACTGCCTTGGCTATTCTTGACCCAGAGCATTTTTTTTTTTCCAGAGCATTTTTATATAAATTTTAGAATCCACTTGTAAATGCCCCTCACCCTCAGTCTACATTTCCTACCCTCACTCTTCTCCCTCAAACCGCCCCCTGAAATTTATACTGGGGTTGCACTAAAACTATAGATGGGTAGAACTTACATTATAATACCTTCTGATCCATGACCATGGTGTATCTTCCCATTTATTTAAGTCTTCTTTAATTTTTCAATGACACTTTGTAGTTTTTCATGTAGAAAATACTACAGAAAACTACATTTTTTGCTAAGATTTTTTTCTAGGTATTTGATTTTTATTATAATTGGCATCTTCACTAAATGTTATTTTTGTTTTTGCTAATATATAGAAGTATAATTCATCATTGACCTTGTGGTCAATGATATTGTTAAATTCATATATTAATTCCAACAGATGGTCCACAGATTCAGATTTTCTACATAAAAAATCATGTATTCTGTGAACAATGATGGCTTTATTTTGTTCTTTTCAATGCTTATTTTTTATTTATTTTCTTCCATCACTACAATGCCCAATACAATGTTGAATAGAAAAGGTAATAGCAAGCACCTCATTTCATTCCACAGAAGAGCAAAGCCAACCACTGCAAAGTTTTGTTTTATTTTTAATTTATCCTAATTTCACCTGCTTCCAGGAAAGGATTCTTTGTCAGATATTTCTCACAACTTATGAATGGATCATTATGTGGAGAAAGGAAAGAAAACCTCAGGGGAGCATCTGAGCAGAGAAATGAAGGTTTACAATACTTACACCTATCTCAAGGGTTCAAAACAGACTTGAAAAAGGTTAAGGATGTAGCCCCGGTCTATACTTAGGCAACACCTAGCTGGGAGGCACAAAGCTTATGCTTCTAGACACTCTGCTGCTCTACTGTCTCCCCAGATAGGGCAAAAGACACCAGGGACCAAGAAAGACTGTAGAAGGGAGGGAAATAAGAGACCTGGAGTCTTAAGTGTCAGCTGGCACCTAATGGAAAGATGTAGTAAGAACCAAGAGCTCAGAAAAAGGGCAAGGCCATAGGTGTACAGACTTATAAGATACTAGAACCTAAGTGGCCACAAAGCCATGAGGAGTGGGTGAGATTATTCAAGGAGACGTAGTATAACAAGAAGAGAGCTCAGCAAGAAATCTTGCAAATAATCAACATTTAATGTAAGGCCAGAAAAGCTAACCAAAAATAACTAAACAGAAATGGTCAGAAGGCTGAAAGAAAACTAGGAGAGACTGGGATTCCAGAAGGCATGGATATATCAGCTGCTATAAGCAGGCCAAGTGAAGCAAGGGTGAAAGGCGGCTTTTGGATTTGGGGAAATAATCATTAATCCTGGGCAAAGTTTTACCAAAGAAGCAATCAGAGGTGAAATCAGCAGGTTTTAGGCAGTCAGACAGGAACAAAAGTCTCTCACCAATGAGAAATATGGTAACTCAGCAGCATAAAGCATTGGTTATAGGCTCAATGAACTAATTCTCAGACACTGAGCTTCAAAAAATCATGTATCTCCAATATTTTTTCTATCATCTCAATTTTTCATAATTATCATGTCTTATTGAATAACTTCTGCAGCTAGTAGAAATATTTGCTTGAAGAGCTTAAATGCTATGAAGCCTCATATTAAATGAATGAGCAACTATCAACAATTTCTAAACTATCTTTATCAACACAGATACTTTGTTTCAGATCTTATGCATTTTCCCAAAAGGTTTTCCAAAAGATGTCTATTCAAGGCAGTAATATGAACAAAATCATGGCCATGGTATATCCTGAATGAAAATGTCTTTTCTTCAACCCAGAGCTGATGTTAGGAAAGCCTGCCAAGTAAGTCCCAAGAAGATACATGAAAGCAATTCTATGAATGCGGACTGATGATGCCAGGCTTACAAAATATAATTCATTCAAGATGTTAAGTGTCCTTATGAAATTATACAAGAATTTTAAGATTTCCATTTTATTAAACATAAAACTAAATGTGCACCAGCAGCACCCCAGTAGACCAAGTTAAAAATTTACTTTCATTCTCTAAAAACCCAGTATGACATAAAAGAGACTTGGTTCTGCAGATGTAGATAAATAAATTTGTAAAATTTTCCCAAATCTGTTTCAACACTAAGGCAAAGAAATGTATTTTTCTCAAAACCAAGGCCAAGACCAAAGAGATACCTGCCTCTGACTACAGCCATCAGGCATCAATTCGAGAACAAAGAGACACTGCAATATCCTCACCTGCATCGTCTTCCTCCAGCCTGGCATGATCCAGTTCAACTTTTACCTCAGCTCCTCCAAGGATGGCCTGGAGACGTTTTTGTTTTGCTGTGATTTTCTTTAGCTGTTGTTCCTTAAAATGGTAAATATTGAATATAGAAAACAACAATGAAGCAATTTACTGTTAAATACAAAAGACAGCATTACAAAATTTGACAACTTTAATCAACAGCCAAATGAAAATAAAACAGAAACTACATACATTACTATTACTATAGAGAACCTTATTTGAGCAACTACCACTTTTCTGGGAGGAAGTAGGTCTCAAAGCATTTCCAGCAGCAGGCATGCCTGTCCCACCCACTCTCCTGACTGAGCAGGACAGCTTTTCATGTGCCTAAATGCTTGATTCCACATGTAGTGACTTTCCATTGACTTGGGAAGTGGAGCTGCTCTACTTGGTTTCCCCATTACACACTGGGTAGATCACTAAACTTCTCCGTTTCTGACCTTGCCAGTCAATGGGCTATGAGGTTAATAGGCTGTAGGAATAAGAAATATAAACACAAATGTTCAAATAGTTGAAAAAGTCAGTCAGTCCCCTTTGAAAACTTACCTACTTATAACTGTCTTTTATAGTATTCTACCCAATCACAAAATTTTAAAAGGAAAATCTGTTTTGATATATATACACTTTTACACTACTTACCCCAAGCCCCTCTGTCTTGTCTCCCTCTATATCACCAGAATCCAAATATGAGACCATTCCTAGGGCCTCCCCAATTAACTAGGACTATTGTACCTGATTATTCTTTCCAAGAATGTTTAAACACCACATGAGTATGGGGTGAGGGGAAACCATGAACGTACATGCCATGTTGTAATGACTTGTAATTCATTTTATCTTGTCTTTCTCTCAAGCAAAAACCTCATTTCAAACAGGCTTTCTCTCCGAATAGTCTATCTCTAACCATCAGAGAGCTGCTAAAGAAAGAAAGGAATATATACTTGAGTTAGACTAGTACCTAAAGTGGCCTAAAGTTTGGTCCTCTCTGCTCCTTGAAATCCTAGCCTACCAGAGCCCAAGGTTGGAGAAGGTCTCTGCACAGTAATTCACATGCTCCCATAAGAGGCCAGATGTTCCCTCTCTACTCTGGGGAGACCCTGGTTACCTCAAGCCGCTGCTAGCTCTGACCTTGGGCTGCTATTCTCTGACCTTGGGCTGCTATTCTGGAGCTAAGTGTGAGAAGAACTTAATGGACTGGTGAGTGGAAAGTAAAACGAGAAACTATGTCCTTTGACACCCACTTACAGAGCTTAAATGAGAGATACAAGGACTCTACTCACTACAGTGAATTAACTGCAAGCACAGGATCTATGTTAGTCATTCTGGATGGCAGAAATAAAACGATCAAAACTAGCTGTTCCTTTCTACCCCAGTATTTCATATAATGCACATAAATTCTAAAAAATGTTTCCAAACTCATTAAAAACAATGTCACAACTAAAAGATATACCCTACCCTTAAGTTCTATAATCCTAAGTGCAGACCCAATCAGTGTGGCTGGGTGATGACTGAACAATGAGGGTAAATCTGTGAGCGGTGATGGCTATATCAGCAGGGAACAGAGTACAGGCAATTAGTGCAAGCAGGACCTAAGGAGCAGAAAAAGAAAGTTCACACAAAACAAAGAAGAATGAATGAGAGGCTGGCATGCTAAACAGTAGTATAAGCTGGGGAATAAAGAAATGGTGAGGCAAGGAAGACTATGAAGGTAAGCATGACTAAGGAGGCACACAAAGCCAAAAAGGGAACTTTTCCTCAAATGCATGTTCATGCATATGTTATGTATGTGTATATTTTTTAAAACACTCTTTAACAGGGGACGTTAAGGGGAAAAATTAAACACACAAAAGCAACTCAAATTTTTCTGAAAAATTACACATACCAAAAAAGGAGCTCAAATTTTTCTATTATAAATATTTGCTTCACATCTAAAAGTACTTTTCAGAATACTTCCTAAATATATGAGCCTAAATGATGACTTTTAAAAAAAATGCAATACTTAATGTGTTATTTGGAATCACCTTATTATACTTCTGTCGTTTTACAGAATCTAATTTCCTGTTGACATCTCTGTTGGTGGTAGCTTGAGGGCTAAGTTGTTCGATAATTTTATTGATTTGCCTTAGGGATGTCGTACATGACCTGAAAAACAAGATAAAATGTCTATTTTCCACTCTGTTAACATTTTTTTATAGTATAATGTAAATAAAAATGATAAAAACATGTCTTTTTTACTTCTTACTAACTGACAGATAAAAGAAACTAAACCAGAATGCACATTCTTGTTGCCCACAAATAGAATTTGAAAGGTTGTTAGAAGTTTTAGATATTGACTAGTGTTTTCCTTTGATATGGCTGATTTATAAATCAGCTCATTCCCATTGTTAAGCTGATTCATTCATTCTACAAGCATTCTGAAGTATCTACTTTATTCAAGAGACCATTCTAAAACAATGTGCAATAAGTTGTCCTTTTATATAAAAAATGCATACTTTTTTAGACTTTATATAGAGCACAGTGAAACTGAGAGGAAGGTACAGGATTTCCCATATGCCCCCTGCTCCAAACATATAGCTTCCGCCATTATCAATAACCTGTACATGGGTTTTTAAAGACCATTATGGAAGTCTCCCAAAGTTTGGAAAAGTACTAAAGATGCTTAAACATTTTCTTATATAAGACATCTGTGACAATAGTTTTCTTTCACATGACTGGAAGACTTACTTGCTATAGTATATACTTTGTAGTGCAAAGAATAAAAATTAGTTTATAATTCATTGCTCCTAAAATAAACACCACAGAATTGTAACTCCCACTTTTCAACAAACAAAATCAGTCTTGACACTGTGTAATTTGCTGCTTGTATCCCTTGTGGATTTCAGAATACCAGCTGTTATCAGTGCAAGTTACTGGAGGTCTAGCACCATGGGTCACCATCCATCTACTATCAGTATGCCTATACTGCAGCACTCTGCTCTGAAACCTCTGCAAGCAGTGGCCCCATTTCCAAGGTCAAATGTAGAAGATGTATCCAAGAAGTCCTCAAATCTGAAGGTCAGGCTACAACTATTTGAGAACACCTGCTCCTCAAGAAGCCAAAAAAACACACCAGGAAACTGTTAGCAAAAAATGTCCTTTCAGTCCAACAGCCACCTGTACTATAGCCCCCCACTGTGTAGCCAACAATGTGAATTCCACCCTCTTCTCCCCTCCCCCAGCTATCCCCATCCCTCCATCCAATCTTCCTCTTCTAGTTCTTGCCTGACTGCCTAGAACACTGGCCAAAGGAGAGCAGACTGGCTGTGGGGAGTGAGCTCATCCTCCATCCCACTTCTAGCCCAGGACCAGATCCTCCCCCCTGCCCCAATGTGCTATGTTCAACAAGGCCCCAGTCTGTTTCTCCTTGAAAACACAAATAAGTCTCCACAGGACTTCATATTTCCTTATAGCATCACATGTAGGATGGAAGAAAGGAAGAGTAAGAAGTGGCTTCTCACTATTTCTAGAAATGCCAATGCGAAAAATTACCAAAAGACTGACACTCAGTTTAGGGATAGGAAACGGGAAACTACTGGACAAAGAAAAATGTGAGGGGGTAGATGTGTCCCTGGTATCTTGCGTAGGCACATCAGAACATTAGGTACACTTCTGAGAACCACTTAATGCACATGCTTGAGTTCTGGGGCCCTCAGAACTGCCCTTCTCTCCAGGACATTATGCATGAACAAGCTGTTATGAGATGGACTGAGACCATAACTACTGTGTACAATGCTGCTCCTGAGGGAAAGGGGCTCAGATTCAAACATGAGGCTCATGACTGCCCTTAACTCCATCCTCCAAATGAGAGGGTCTGTAAATATTCTAAATGTCTGGATACCGCAGGTATTACCTGAATTTCTTCATCACATGTTAAGCACAAGTTCTGCTACCAGAGAGAAGATGGTCCACACTCACGTGAGGTCATCCAAGACTGACTGATACTCCTTCTCCGCATCAGCGAGCTGGGCGGTGCGGCTGGCTTCATGGATGGCACTATCCACCTGCCTAAGCACACCTTGCTCCAGCACATCCTGGTCATAGACATCCACACCCAGCCCCTGTAGTTCAACAGCCTGCGCACTTGGGTCCACCGCCTGGATCTGATGTCTGTCGATGTGCAGGAGGGCAGGCCCTCTATTGAGAACTTCCGAAGAACACCCCTCAGCAAAACTGAATGGTCCATGAGCAGAACAGGAGGGGAGGACTTCCTCCACCTCCACACTGCCATCAGTTTCTTGCTTGATTATCATGTCTTCCTTATCACTGATGCACAGACTTTGTAAACAGTCTTGCTCCTGAGTTTGACTTGATTGGGGGACTCTCTCATTCGACATTCTCTACAGAGTGCCTAATAGAAAAAAACTTTTTTCAATAAGCCTTTTAGTTATACAGAATTGATACTTAGTTTCTTAAATATTTTATCATTAAAGCAGACTGATTTCTCAAAAGATCAAGCAATAATCCTCTAATTATTCAAGTTTCCAAGTATTATTTTTCTTAAAAGGGCACAAGCTAGATATCTTCTTGAGTTCTGATAATAAATAAGAAAAATTAACCAAAAAAGAAAGAAGAAATGCAGAATTATCAACAAAGGACATTTGGAGAGCCAGTAAAGAAACCCGGCAACAAAATCCTGAGTGATGCCCACAGGTCTTCTCCAAATCAACTGCTGCATTCCAAGTTATCATCTTCACTGCATTATGGCACGAATGACTTACATTACAATTGCATGATCAACTGAGATACAGAGATTTAGTGATGAAAGGTGAGAGCTTCTGTACAAACCTGACACTAGAAACTTTAAGGTTGAACAGTTATTCTAATAAACAGAAACTCTGAACAAGAGATAACAGCACCACTCAAATCAGAACCTGAGAAAGATCAATTAAAATATTCTCAAAAATGACTCCATTTAAACGTGCAATATAATCTCTCACCCATCAGGTTGGCAACAATGTAAAAGCTGATACTATCCACCATAAACAATGACAGCCAACCTCACAGGATGCTGGGGGGATCATAGAACAGTAAAGCTCTTTTGGAAGGTAATCTAGCCATGTCAAATTTAAAATGCACAAGACTAGGTACTTATTTCAGAGAAATACATTATGCACAAGGATGTTATTGTAGTGTTTTTAATAGTTCACTGTAGGCATTAAGTATTTTCAGTGGTACTGAGATAAAAGTCTTAAAAAGTGAAAAAATGTTACATAATATGAACCCATCTATGTTGAAAAAAAATGTGTATCTGCAACCTCCACTGTATGGAATGCTTTCTAAGTGATCTAGTGATAAAGCTGCCAACAATTGGAAGGTGAAAGCAGAAAGAACAAGGAGGAATAAAAGGGAATTTGCACATTTCACTCTAGATATTCAAGAACTCCCGGAATGAAAATGTATCCACTATACCACTATACTGCCAATAACTCTAGCTAATAAACACACTAAAAAGCAACACAATAACCAAGAGACAGTCTCTTTTTTGATTATCTGTGAGTAAGCTAAGGTTTCTTTCAGCTCTGAAACTATTTCTATGAAATGACCACAAATTTCCCCAATAAGCCCCATGCATTTCCTATTAAATGATGCGATCCCCATGCCAACCACTGGTATACAAAGATGCCAGGAAATTTGCAACATCCTGTCCCAAGTGGCTCACTGTCCAGTGGAGTAGAAGCATGTCACTAGTAACACAGCAGGGCAGGTCTGTAAAAGAGGAATGGACAAGAGACCAACTGGGCACAGCAGAATGCATTGGGTCTGGAGCTCAAGAAACATGTATGAACTAATATGTATACCTGGCCATGTTCAATGCACAGGACATACTCAATATACACTGAAATGAAGTAAGGTTGTGAGAGGAGGCCAAAATAATAATAAGTCTGTTCTGGACAACTGAATCACCAGTGAATTCAGTCATAAAAATGAAAACTGCAAAAAGGAAGCAGATGAGAGGCAGGGACAGGGGTTGGTCACTGCAGACATGTGACCAGCAGTCAGAAATGCAAATCTGGGCTCAAAACAAAGCAGACACAACAGCAGAGAGAATAGCCCCAGTGATCCCAAGGCTATGACAGGTACCAGAGATCTTTTCGAGGGTAAGACAAGGCTAAAAGTGAACAGTAAAGACAGTTCCTCCTTTTTTGGTCCTTTTGATTACTTTCAGGAGAGAGGATCAGCTTGGTACTCTATTATTAGCTGGTCTCCATTTTCAACAGACAGGGCAGGGTTCTGGCTTAAAGCCTTAATAATAGCTGGAATTTAACTATTCTGCTTTCATTGTACTTACTTATGTGTATACAAGGATTTTTCATTTAAAACAAGACAATTCAATAAAAAAATTAAGTAATAATACTGTAGCTCAAAGACAAGGTTAAAATAATGTTTGGAGAAAACTTCTGATAGAAAAGGAGGAAGAGGAAATGGTTAAAAGTGAAAAATATGGCAAGTTCACATAAGGAAACCTGAAGGGGTCCAGTGGGTTTGGAAATCAGCAGGTCACTGGTTATCTTAGTAAAGGAGTTTTAGTGGACCAATGCAGACAAAAAACAGACTGTGGTGGGTTAAGAAGAGATGAGGAAAAGGAGGCCATAAGTGGGTAGCCTACCCCCTTAAGGAGTTTGGCTGTGAAAGGGAGAAAACTGGAATGGTAAAGTACTAATGGAATGTGGAAGGAAAATTATAAATATTTATTTATATGTAACTTATATATAATATACATACACACACAAATGTAACTGTGGTATCTGCTATAAGAGAAAAGTATAGGATTCTTTACAACAAGTAACAGAGGAAAACTGACATTGCAGAGGAAGGTATGAGCCCAGGAAGGTGTCTCTGATAAAGTGGTATTTGAGCATCTGAAGGATGAGCAGGAGTTAATCAAGCCAAAACTGGAGTGAACATTTTGCAGAGAAATGTGTAATTTCTAATGTTGGTAAGAGCTGGTATATTTGGAAAAGTGGAAGAAGGCTGGACATAAATGACTGAGTTAAAGCAGCTGGTAAGGACTCCATTCATTGTGTAAATCTTACAGAATATCTTCTGACACTGTAAGGCTTAATCATCTGGGAAAAACAGTATCTTCACTGTTCTTCCCCTTTGAGCCCTGGGACTTCTGTGGGACGAGTTGGATTCTGGTTTAGAGGTTTTGTTGTATAAATACCTGCATCGTTGGGGAATGGGAGAGAAGTGAAGATGGAAAGGTAGGCAAGGGTCAGATCACATAAGACCTGGGAAAACAAGAGCCTGGATTTTACTCAAGCTTAATGGAATGACTTTGACAAGTTTTTAAACAGCGTGATGACGGCTTGACCCAAATCGTGTTTGTAAAACCCCACCTGGGCTAATGTATGGGTAATGCATTGGAGAAAACAGTGCAGTAAGGAGATGGTGGTAGACATACGGATGAGAAGTGACGGAGGCTTGTAACAAGGTGACAGCAGTGAAGATGTCGCTACTTGGGAAAATATTAACCGCATTTACATGCGGACTGCTCAATCCTCCTCCGCATACTCACCCTAGTGTCTATGCCCAACGCGCCTGACAGGTATTTACCCTGATTCTCTTTCAAATAACAAACAATTCCAGTATTTTAAATAAGATTCAGCAAGGCCGGGCTCACCCTGCGTACGTGGGCCTGATACAAAGCCGCGAAGTTGAAGTCTCGTCGCTGGCCTGCCCACCCCCCCCGCCGACCAATGGCTAGAACCCCCGCCGGCCAGGTGAGCGCGCGCCGCACCGTCACTTCCGGCCGCAGGTGGGCCGACCGGCAGGGAAAGTGGGCCCGGTCCCCAGTGCTGTCGGGCTCCTCCATGGCGACCCGGACCCCAAGGCAGGGTACGGCTGCCTGGGGAGCCCAAGCGCGGCTCAGACATACCCTGCCTGACTTTCAACCCGGCAGCTCGAACACTCACCCACGGGGCCGCGAGGCAGCGCGTCCGGAAACACAGACGCCGCCGCAGCCGGCAGCCGTGGACTCTGTAGTGGGACCGGCAACGGCGCATGCGTGTCTCCCCAACACGCCCCTCCCCCCGGAAGCACCGCCCCCAACAGTGACCCCGCGGGTCTGCGCTGGGTCTAAGGCGCATGCGCTGGGCTGCCCGGAGCCTTTGGAACTGACAGTCCCGGCCACGTCGATTGAGGGCGTTGATGCGACTGCGTCAATCTTCCGCGAGCCTGGTGTGGATGTTTTCTTGGCTCCTGGCCAGCTGTGTGGCTTGGGGCCAGTGCAGGGCGAAAGTAGATGCTTACATTAACTTGAACCCCCAAAGAGAAAGTAAGCTTGGAGAAGAGCCCTAGCTTGAGCGCCGCACATTTCAGTCGCAGTGCGCGGCAGGCATTGTGACTTCTCTTGCTCATCCGGCACGACTGTTAGCACGTAAAGAATGGGGAGTGGGCTTACTTATTTCTGTTCCTCCTCTCCACCTCGCACACACACACCCCTTGTATATAGTAGGCCTATGTCAATGTCTTGATTACGTTAGTGAGTCATTTAATATCTGTCCTCAGATCAAAGAGGTAAGGAGGATTTTGAGCCAGGTGAAAATTTTAGCTTGGAGCCCTTGAAGAAACAAAATGTCCACAGGTTGGTTCAGAACAAAAGGAGGAACTTGAGCTTCACCTTAGTAGTCCATGATGGGTGGCAGCTGGACCAAATGGTATCTTCCAGCGCTGGGATAGGGTGGATTTTCCAGGGGCCAGAGCTAGAAAGCCCTCTGGGAGTGGTGATGACTGCAAGGATATTTGGGGCCTGAGTAGGGAAGCGCCTTTCTCATTTTGAAGCCTGAAGTCGGACAATAAGAGAAGAGGATTGGGAAGCATACTTGATGATACCCTGTAGTACCACCTTGTCTCTCCTTTTAGCAGTCTATATATGCCTCAAGTCATCCCACATAAAAATGTAACTTGTTGAAAAAGGAAAATAGAATTCTAATGATCTCTTGACTAAAATACTCAGAATAGAGAAGCATCTGTAAGTTTTAATGCTTAAGTATGAAAGCAGTTTCTGCCAGACATATAGTGGTTCCCAACGGTTTGAAGTGCGGCCCCTTTTGTAATGCATACTATTTTGGCGAGCTCCTATATATCAGCCAATTTGGGCAGGAAGCAGCTGGTATACCCAAACTGGGTAGTTGAGAATAACTTTTACAAAGATGCAGGCAGGATTTAGGAAAACAACTCAGGACGGCATATCCCTGAGGCTAGCGGTTCCCATCTGTTATGGGCTAGATTGCATCACCCCAAAGTTAAATTGGAATCCAAACACCAGTACCTCAAAATGTGGCTGTATTTGGAGATAGGGTCTTTAAAGACCCTCAAAACTAAGCTACAATGAGGTCGGTAGGGTGGACCCTAACCCTATAACTATGTCCTTAAAAGAGGAGACTGGGGAAATAAATCGCTGTTGTTTAAGCCACACAGTCTGTGGTACTGTGTTATGGCCCTAACGAATAATACCATCCCTGGGTCTGAAAGAGTAATGGGAAGACACAAGTTCAGAAGAGAATAGCTGAATGGAGGAGACCCCTCAACTACAGAAATGCACCCATCTATGGTTCCTCAGGGGGAGGGACCTGGGGAAATAAATACTCTGACCCCACCTTCTCCATTATTTCACATGCTGGTGCTTCCCATTGGTCAAAACCTGCTGAAAGCCAGAGGCTGAAGAAGGCTTTGATTCCCATCCATAGAGATCAGCCTTTTAGGGCACAGGGCAGGGTAGAGAGGGGGAGAGTAGCTCTGGAGCATCAGGCAGAAAATATGCATCATACTTCATTCAATAGTAATTATCCTCTTAGTATCTTTTAGTATCCTTTTAGATATTTAGAAAAGGCATAATGATACAGAGTCACTATTAATTCAGTAAAGCATATTAGATGAATTTTTTTTTTTTTAGTTAATTAAAGGATCCACATACTTTATGTAAGCCACGTTTCTCCTGACCTGGCCTGAGAGTGGTAATAAGGTCACATGAGCAGCAACAACTCAGATTTTGGTAATTCCTGTGCCCACCTGAATATTTAGGACCCCTCTTTTCACTCATGGCCCTATGAATGGGATCCAGTGCCCTTACAAAAGAGACCCCAGAGAGATCACTCTGCCCTTCTACCACGTGAGGACATGATGGAAAGATGGCCTTCTGTAAACCAAGAAGAGGACTCTCACCTGACCATGCTGGCACTTTGATCTTGGACTTCTCAACCTCCAAAACTATGATAAATAAATTTCTGTTTTTTATAAGCCACACAGTCTGTGGTATTTTGTTAGCAGCCCAAATGGACTAAGACAGAGAGAATGTAAGGGATAGTGGGATTTATCGTAACATATTTGTAATACTAAGATTATAATACTCTGTGCTGACCAAAACATCTCTCCTTTCCTCCCTACATCCACTCCATCCCTAAGTTTCATCGGTTCTGCTTGCACACCTATCCCATCTTCCCCAACTCCTCTGTTCAGGTGTCTCCTAGCTCCAGTCTTGTTCCCTACCCATGCATTTGCATGCAGAGGCCAGAGGGATTTAAGACACTGCTCTGATCATCTCTCTTCTGCCTCAGACCCACCCCCTGCAGGATAAAATCCCAGCTTTTTAACATGTCATCCAAGCCATCTGATTATCCTGCCCAATCTGATTTTCTGCATCATTTCTGTCCAGCTGTCTCTGGATGCCTATGCTCAAGATTTAGGGAACTACATACTGTTCTCTTAGTTGCGGTGTGCTGCAGTCAGCTCCTACTGGCTATCAAGCCTACTTTGTGCATCTCTGTTTAGTTTGCTTGGTCTACCATAGACATCTCTGTTTAGTTTGCTTGGTCTACCATAGACAGTTTTTGACCAACTGTCTAGTTTGCTTGGGCTACCATAGCAAAATACCATACACTAAGAGGCTTAAAAAACAACAAAGTTATTTTCTCACAGTTCTGGAGGCTCGGAAATCCATGATTAAGATGCTGGCTGATTCAATTCTGGTGAGGACTCTTCCTGGTTTGCAGACTGCTACATTCCCTAGTGGAGAGATCTGGTATCTTTTCCTTATAAGGGCACCAGCTCTATCAGATTAGGATCCATCCCACTCTTACAACCTCATTTAGCCTTAAGTACCTCCTAAAGCCTCTATCTCCAAATACAGTCACATTGGTTAGGCAGAGACTGATCTATATGGATGGGAATCAATGTGCTTTCTCATCCTCTGGCTTAAATTTAAAACTAATTTAAAAAGCAATAGAAATATACTGGAGGTGCATTGAATACTATGCAAAACTGATACATCTAAAAATAAAAAGCATATTATTTAGAATTATGTTGACAACCACTAGAAGAATTAATGTTAAATATTCATTGAATAAATTAACAAATAATTTTAAAGTCGATGAACATATAAAACCATATGGCCTCATTGAATATATGTATATGTATATATGTGTGCGTACAGTGAAGGAATACGGGGTGGGGATGGGGAAAGGTCTCCTTTTTCACACTCCTACCATGGCATTCTGTGCCTTTATCACTCTTAATTTCATTGTTTCATATATTCTGTTCAACTTTGGCTTTGCCCTGCTTTTTCTCAAATCCCTCCCTAGTTAATTTTGGGCATTGCTTTTTTTCCTGATCTTTTAGGGTCACTTCAATGATCATAGCAACACCTTGCTCTCCAAAAGTGATATAAAAAAAGAACAGAACAAGCTCTGTTCAAGCTTTAGGAGATATGGGTTTATCTCTGTGTGCCCTGATTTTAGTCGACTCCACTATTTCAGTGTAATTTTAATAGTAACCAGTATTGTAACTAACATCTGAAGTTTCACATAAAGGAAATTTTGAAGGATTGTGATGATTCTGAACACAAGAACTTATTGTTGATCTATTCTTCATATCAATGGATGAACATAAGGAAGAATTTAGCAATAGTAAGAATAACCTGAGAACATGGAACCATGTTTAAAGGACAGATAATTCCAGATAAAATTCACATAAAGAAAGTGGACTCATGTGATCTCTGTATATTGTACACTGTGCAGCAATTTCACTTGTTCATTATCAGCCCAACTCCGTTTGAGCAACCGGCTCTCAGAGAATGCTATTCAACAAATGGCCACTAGAGGAAGCAGAGCACCAACTAATGGGATTGGGTAGTTTTATTTAAACAAATGTATTTTATTGAGTGGCTGCTATGAGGTAGGTGCTCTGTAGGATGTGGGGGACAAGTGAACAAGACAGAGAAGGTCCCTATTCTCATGAGATTTATGTTCTAGCCGTGGGAGAAAACAATAAATGCATTATATAAATAAGTAGTAAGTGCTATGAAGGAAAATAGGATAACATGTTAGAGGACTGGGTTGCCTCTATAGTGGGTGTAAAACAGTATCTGATTAAGAGACATTTCAGCGGCAATCTGAATGACAAGAAGAAGATCACTATGTGGGGGTCAGGCAGAAGAGGATTCTTGACAGGAAGCAGTAGTGCAGTGAGGATAAGAAAAGCACAAACTTGGCAAATTTAAAGACTAGAAATTGGTCCACTGTGACTGAAGCCAAGGTAGGCAGGTAGGCAGGGGCCAGATTATCTAGAGCTCTGTAAGCTAGGCATGGAATTTAAATTTTATTCCAAGTGCAAATCAAATCCATTGGAAGGTTTTAAATAAGGAAGTGAAATGATAAATTTACATATTAAAAATATTATTTTGCCATAAGGACAGTCTTACAGAACTGAGAGTACAGAAATAAACTCAATAACTATGTTCAGTTGATTAGTAACAAGTGCTGAGACCATTCAATGGGGAAAGAATCATCTCTTCAACAAATGTTGCTGGGAAATTGGATGTCTACATGCAAAAGAATGATATTGAGATCTACCTCACACCATATACAAAAATTAACTCAAAATGGATCAAAGATTTAAATCCAGCAGTTAAAACTATGAAACTCTTAGAAGAAAATTTAGGAGTAAATCTTCATGACCTTGGATTTAGCAATAGATTAATTAGATATGGCACTAAAAGCACAGCAACAAAAGAAAAAATAGATTAATTATACTTTATCAAAATTAAAAGCTTCTGTGCATCAAAAGACACTATCTAAAAAGTGAAAAAGACAACCCACAGAATTGGAGAAAATATTTGCAAATCACATATATATCTGATGAACTATTATCCAGAATATATAAAGACCTCTTCCAACTCAATAAAAAGAAAAACCAATTTAAAAATAGGCAAAGGACTTGAATAAACCTTTCAATAGCTGAACTGTATATATATATATATATATATATATATATACACAAATATATTTTGCATGTGCTTGTTGGCTTTTTATATATATACAGCCAACAAGCACATGAAAAAATACTCAAATCATTAGCTCTTAAGGAAATGCAAATCAAAACCATAGTGAGATGCCACTCACTATCAAAAAATGGAAAATAACAAGAGTTGGCAAGGATATGGAGAAATTGTAATTCTCATAAATTGCTGGTGGTAATATAAAATACTGCAGCTAGCCAACAGACACATGAAAAGATGCTCCACATCGCTAATTATCAGAGAAATGCAAATTAAAACTACAATGAGGTATCACCTCACACCAGTAAGGATGGCTGCCATCCAAAAGACAAACAACAACAAATGTTGGCGAGGCTGTGGAGAAAGGGGAACCCTCCTACACTGCTGGTGGGAATGTAAACTTGTTCAACCATTGTGGAAAGCAGTATGGAGGTACATCAAAATGCTCAAAACAGACTTACCATTTGACCCAGGAATTGCACTCCTAGGAATTTACCCTAAGAATGCAGCAATCAAGTATGAGAAAGATCAGTGCACCCCTATGTTTATCGCAGCACTATTTACAATAGCCAAGAATTGGAAGCAACCTAAATGTCCATCGATAGATGAATGGATAAAGAAGATGTGGTACATATACACAATGGAATACTACTCAGCCATAAGAAAAGGGCAAATCCAACCATTTGCAGCAACATGGATGGAGCTGGAGGGTATTTTGCTCAGTGAAACAAGCCAAGCAGAGAAAGAGAAATACCAAATGATTTCACTCATCTGTGGAATATAAGAACAAAGGAAAAACTGAAGGAACAAAACAGCAGCAGAATCACAGAACTAAGAATGGACTAACAGGTACCAAAGGGAAAGGGACTGGGGAGGATGGGTGGGTAGGGAGGGATAAGGGGGGGAGAAGTAGAGGGGTATTAAGATTAGCATCCATAGCGGGGTGGGAGAAAGGGGAGGGCTGTACAACACAGAGAAGACAAGTAGTGATTCTACAACAGGTTGCTACGCTGATGGACAGTGACTGTAAAGGAGTATATAGGGGGGACCTGGTATAGGGGAGAGCCTAGTAAACAAAGTATTCGTAAGTATTCGTCATGTAAGTGTAGATTAATGATTAAAAAAAAAAAATGCAGTTCCTATGTGGTGACCTCTAATGAGTTCTACACAATAATATAAAGGACATATAAAAGTGTAGGCAAAGGGTCTGTTTGTGTTTATACAGAGGATCAAAGCCTAATTTGGCTACCCCGAAAATGAACTAAGAAACGATATGAAAGAGAACTTCCAACATCAGCACTCTCGGGAAGACTCATGCCAGAAGATGATCATCAAAAAACCCCAACAAAGATCCACGCACTGCTACAGCTGTAGATGCACTCATCCCACCAGCTCCTGGACTTGCCATGGGAATGAAGGAGATATCTAAGCTGGCCTGTGCATACAGTAAAACAACAAATTTGACTGGATCTATACTGTTGGATCTCAACCAAGAATTAGGAGAAGTGCAAATTGTAGCGCTCCAAAATCTTACAACTACAGACTATTTACTGTTAAAAGAACATATGGGATGTGAACAGTCCCCAGGAATGGGTTGTTTTAATTTGTCTGATTTTTCTCAAACTATTCAAATTCAGTTAGATAATAACCATCATATCATTGATAAGTTTTCACAAATGCCTAGGGTGCCTAACTGGTTTTCTTGGTTTCACTGGAGATGGCTGGTAATTACAGGTATGCTTTGGTTATGTAACTATACTCCTATTATGTTAATGTGTGTGCGCAATTTAAGTAGTAGCTTAAAATATATACATGCTGAAGTTACTCTACAAGAAGATATGTCAAAGAAATAATCAATCTTCCCATGTTTTCTCCTGCCTGCTACTTCTATAGCTTTTCTTCTTCCTTCCTAATTACAACGAATTCTTAAATAGAATTCGTGCCTCATATCAAATTTACCGAGTATCATAACTCCTCCAAGTGGTAAAGATACCTCAAGACAAATGCTGGGCATAGAAGCCACAGGGCATAAATATGCAAAGAAATAAAAAGCTAACCATTTCAAACAATAAGGCTTCTCTCTCACTTACCAACTTAACATTTCCCTGTGTGGCCCCGGAAGATGACTGGTTAGCCAGAGACGGGTAAGATTCCTCAAGGGAGGAACAACCTAAGACAGGCACAGTCGCTGGGGGGTCATCAGGTGAGAAATTGGGGATCAACAGAGGTGAGGCTCAGAACCTCACCCCCCCTGTTCTGAGAGAAATCTTCTGCATATGTGGATGTTTTATTGCCCTTGTCTAGCTTGGATTAACACATAGTCTACAGGCACACACCTGATCATATACATTTGCTCTCTTACAACACTAAACTATGTTTTCTACCTTTATCTAGTATCTACCTACCACTTCAGCATTTTATTAAAAATAATAATAATAAAGAGAGAAATGTGGTATCCACATATAAATCAAGTATAAAAACCAAATGAGTATTCATATTTGAACTGTTTATAGTTCATAATGCATGAGCAAAACCGAAAGTTTCTGTGATGACTGCCCTTGTACTGTTCACCATGTAACTTATTCACTATGTAAGAATTTGTTCTCCATGTAAGAACTTGTTCGTTATGCTTCAGAAGATTGGAGACTGACGAAAATTAGGCTTGGGGTGGATTAATGATTGTGCATTGAGCATTGACTCCCCTATACAGAATTTTATTGTTGTTAACAACCATTTGATCAATAAAAATGAGAGATGCCCTAACAACAACAACCAAGAAAAAGTACACACTTCCAATTGTAAAATAAATAAGCAACCGGGATGTAATGTATAGCATAAGGAATATAGTCAAAATATTGTAACAACTTGGTATGGTGATAGCTGGTACTTAGAATTATCATGTATATAAATGTTGAATCACTGTGTTGTACACCTGAAACTAATGTAATGTAATACTGTGTGTCAACTACCCTTCAATAAAAAATAATTATCTAAAAAAAATAAAATAAAATAAAAAAAAAATAAAAAAATAAAAAAATAAAAAAATAAAAAAAAATAAAATACTGCAGCTATTTGGAAAATAGTTTGGCAATTCCTCAAAAGTTAAACATGAAGTTACCATATGACCCCAGCAATTTCACTGCCAGGTATAAAACCAAGAGAACTGAAAACATAAGTCCACATTAAAAAAAAACTTGCACACAAAGGTACCTAGCATTATTTTTGTTATAGCCAAAAGGTGGAAAAATCCAAAAGTCCACCAACTGATGAACAGATAAACAAAACACTGTGTATCCATACAACAGAAAATTATTCAGCCACAAAAAAGAATGAAGGGCTAATATATGCTACATCATGGATAAACCTGGAAAGCATCATGCACATGTGAAAGAAGACAAGCACAAACAATCACATATTGTGTGGTTCCTTTTATATAAAATGTCAGGATATGCAAATTATTAGAGACAAAAAGTAGAGTAGTAGTTGCCAGGGCCTGGGGGAAAAGGGAATTTGGAAATGGCTGCTAAGGAGTACAGGGTTTCTTTTTGGGGTGATAAAAATGTTCTGGTATCAGTAGTAATGGTTGCACAATTTTGCAACTATCCTAAAGAGCACTGAATTTTGCACTTTAAAAGCAAATTTTATGTTATGTGAATAATTTCTTAATAAAAAAAATGTAAACAGTTCTAAGGCACTGGGGCTTGAACTATTTATTGTTTCTCTTGGAAATCTTGTGACAGCCACCCTGTAAATAAGCAAAGTAGACATCAGGTCAACTCAAAACATGAGTGAGGCCATCCTAGACCATCCAGCCCCAACTGAGAACTGAGCATTTAGCTCACCTCAGGATCACCAGAGCCAACCCAGACCAGAGAAATCCTTTGCTGACTCATAGAATTGTGAGGACTACTAAATATCGACTGTATTAAGTCCTGTGTGTTGAAATACTTTATTATGAAGCAAAGGTTCACAATGCTCAGTGCCAGAGATGTGGAAAAAAGCAAAATGGCTACCTACTGAGGACTCACAGTACCAGGGAGGACCTGTCATTTACACAAGGGCACAGGCAGCCAGCAGTTCACTGCACTGTCACCTCTGGAGCAAAAAGATCCACGGGGACTCCAAAGGCCACACGGATTACCAGCAGTCAAAGGGGATGCAAGAATAAGAAAGCAAAAAGAAAGTGCTCCTCTTCCACCAAGGAAAGGTGATCCATAAGTGGGGCCCTTCCTCACACTGTCCCTGTGCACTGCCCACACGGACCCAGACACCTGCAGCAGGGAGGGCAGGCAGAGAGGGAGGGCCACATGCTTTCCTCTGCCAGCAGCTCACTGCTTCTGACGACCTAGGCAGAGGATTTAACACTCAGATAAGCTAAATATTTACCTGACAGGACACGAAGGTTTTAACCCCGTATTAGAATACTGGCCAAACTTAACCGATGTGACCTGGGTAGGGTTTTTATGGTAAGAGACCAAGTTATCTTTCCTCTCCACTTTCAGAAACAGAAAAAGGACCTGAAAAAGCAAAGTTTGATGGTAGTGGTTATTAGAGAGAGAAAACAATTCAGCCTGTTAAATTCTCTCATTCATTTCTCCCTAATATTTGGTGTAACCATGTGCCTGGCCCTTGGCAAGTGAAGGACTCTTGGCTCATTTCCTTCTTCTCTTTGGGTTGTCAGTGTGATGATATTTTGCAAGTCCTCCATGAGTTAGCTCAAATCCCTTTCCTTTCATAAAGCTTTCCTAGCACTCCTCTCAAACAGCTGAAGTCCCCTTTGCTCCTTGTTCTTAACTCCAGCCCAGTACTCACCACACTGTTGTGTAATTGGCTGCATCAGTATACACTTCCCCCATGGATTGGGTAACAAGATCTCTGCTGCTCCCACAATCTTGACACTGTTTCCTGACAAGGACACAGGATGCCACTCCCATACCTGTCCCCTCTCTTAGAGCCACAAGGAATGTCAGCCACTGCTGATAAAGAGAGATGGCCATACCTCTCAATGCATTAGCCTACTGGGGACCAAAGATCTCTGAGCCAATGGCTGGCAATTCCCAGGTTGTAGGGATGTGGTGAAGCTTCAAAAACTTGCTTCCTCCATCCTGGTGGGGCCCCTACCCACAGCCCACTGCATTTCTGTGAGGTCTGTATTTAGAGACCCACAGATTCCTCAAGGTGCTTTTTAAGACTTCCTGCTCTTTGCTGGCAAATTGTTAATCAGTTTGTGGTAGCATAAATAAAATTAGAGGGTTTAATTAAAACTAATGAATGAGCGAATGGAGACCAGCATAGCCGCTTTGCTCTTGGAGCCTCTGAGCAGTAAATAATGAAAGTGTCACACAGCAAGTGATATGTTGTAGCAGAAGTGTAGGGCCCGCAGAAATGAAGCTACAGAGAGCTCCTCCACCTGGGTGCAATTTGCAAGTTGGTGGAATCCCCAGTTTAGTGTGTCTAATTAACTAATTCTGCAAGAATAGTTCCAGTTTTCTGGCCTTTCCAAAAAAAGAGAAAAAATAAAAGGGTTAGCATGCAGGATGTCCATTCTCTGGTGTTCTTGACATGTCCTGGTCCTCATGGAGAGAGGCAATGGACACAATGATAGGGCCTCACTACAGACATTTCGTGAGCATGGATCCGGAAATCTGACGTTATTGATATATAGGATACAAAGGGAGAATTTTCGTACATCCCACTTGACTTTCAACGTTCATATAGGTTTAAAAAAAACCTGCTTACAATTATTTGTGCTTAGACTTAAACTCCACATAAACATAAAGTTCCTTTTGCATAGTTTTACTAAGGAATTTTCCAGACAAGCAACTACTGTGTGAGTGAGGTAAGCTGTATTTGGTGGCATTTTAAAAGTCACATCCCCAATGGCAACACCCCGCCTTGTATTTACATCTCTGGTGTGGAATGCACCTGCATCTTCTACACTGTAGCTTGTTACTTTCAAGGTGATTCCACATACAAGTATGAGCATTTTACTATTTATTTTGTGTCCAAGTGTAGGCCTGCCCAAGCATTTACATATTGAAACAGAAATTATATTATTATGAATTATTTCCCTTTTACTTCATTCAGCTAGGGCATTATACTGATTTCAACAAACTGAGTGAGCAAGTGTGTGTAGGGAGTGTGAAGAATTTTGTTACAGACTAGGTACATTGTATCAGATGAGTTTGAGAACCACTGCTTATGTCCACATGTGACTATAAACACTGTTGAGAGAATTTTAGAGAATGTGCCTTCCCTCTGCTCCTTCTGTCCCTTGTCCCCACCATCTTGTCAGTTCTGATTAAAGTTCCATAGGACTTCCAGAAGCCATTTCTGGGGCCCAGAACAGCTCATCAGCCTGGGCAAGTTGTGCCAGGTCTAAATCCTTCATTCAGCTGGCTGCCATGGTCAGCGCTTTTCTCTATCTCTGCCCACACACACCCCATGCCCTCTCCAGCTCCTGTAACTCTAAAGGAAGCCCAAAGGTGTTCTTCCCTTGGTTTTCCTTACTTTTCCATTCATTATTATGTCCAGGGGTTGGGGACCAGGCAGGTAGGGGTCCCAGGCCTGGGCTGGCTACTGGGGCGCTGTGGTAGACAGGATGCCAAAATGACCCCCATGACTTCCTCCCCACTGCTGGACAGCATTAGTCCCAGGGCTGGACAATGGATTTTACTCCTGTGGCCAGGTTATGTTATATGACATAATTGACATTAAGATAGGGAGATCTTCTACCTGGGCCTGACGTAACCACCCAAACAAAAGCAGAGTTTTCTTTGGCTGGTGGCAGGAGGGGAAGTCAGAGACCTGTAGGTATAGTGTGTCACTGCTGTATTGAAAATGGAGGGGGCCATGTGGAACGGCATGCGGGCAGCCTCTAGAACTGAGAGCCAACCTCCAGTAAGGAAGTAGCTCCCAGCTTAGCTCCAGCAAGGAAATAGGGACTATAGCTCTATAACTGCAAGGCACTGAATCCTGCCAACAACAAGAACATGCTTAGAAGCAGATGTTTGCCCCAGAGCCTTCAGATGAGAACTCAGTCCTGCTGACACCTGCATGGCCTGTTTTTAGCCTGTGATGCTCTGTACAGAGTCACACTCACTTCCATGCTCTGCCAAACTTCTAACCGACAGAACTGGGAGCTCAGAAGTGAGTGTTGTTTTAAGCTGCTGAGTATGTGGTGATTGGCTGGGCAGCAATAGAAAATTGAAGCAGATAGGCACTATTTTCCTGAGGACAGCAGGGTGAGGTATTTGGGGGGTGAACTGACTGAGAAGGGACAGTGCAGCACAGAGGTGCAGATGGAGACCAGAGGCTGAGTGCCATGGAAGGTCCAGGTCAGGGGCAGGAGTCAACCAGAACCCTCCCCACTCACAAAGTGCAAGTAGCAGTGTTTAGTTCCCCTTAAAATTTAAAAAAAAATATATATATATATATATAAAGATAACACAGCCTTATTATAGAAAATTCACCACCAAAAACAGTAAGGAAAACCCAGAAATCCCAGCACTAATGGACAACTATTGTCAACCTTGGTTTACATCCTTCAGATGCCTATGAAATGTCAATAGTTAGACTAATACTTACAACTAATTTTAACTGGGAGCTTGCCATGGGTCAGAACTGTGTAAATTTCTTTACACATAGTGACTTCTTTAATTCTCACCACACTTTGGGGTAGGTACTTATGCATTCACATGTATTTATGAAAGAAGGACTTATATTCAATAAGATAAGACGAGATCATATCCCCACTTTACAGTGGACTCACTGAGGCCCTGAGAAACTGAACAGCCTTCCTGTGGTCATCCTGCTGTAAGCCCCAGAGTTAGATTATTGGAATCAGATAGCTGGACTCCAGAAGCTGTGCTCTTAACTCTTAACTCTCTGCTGCCTCATGTAAACAAGATTTCACAGTCGATGTGATTTTACAAACTGCTTTTCTCAGTAGTATGTCATAGGCAATATCTTAGGTTGTGTCTCATAGGAAACAGGTGCTAATGCAGGCATTTGTGTGCAGACAATTTATGAGGCATGAGGGAAGGAAGATTGGGCAGAGGGGAAAATTGGATTGCAATGAAATGGAGTTCCAACACAGGTCTTGGCTCATCCCATGGGGAGCTGTGGAGCCGGAATAGTTCTCCAGATTGAGGCAAAAGGGCACTAATGTTTGCCATTCTCCCCAGGACGTAATACTGGTTTTGATTTACAGTCTTGCCCAGGGCTAAGAGGGAGCAGTTTCAGGAACTTGGTCTCCCCAGTTGACATAGCTCTTACCCCCAAGGCCAAGGGACCACTATTGGAATCAGTCAACTATCAAGTATGTGCCTTCCAATGATATATTTGGGGACTGGCGAATAACTACTGGGCATGTCTGTGCGTCCTTCAACAAAAATTGTCTTCAGCTAACAGGAACTAGCTTGTCTAAAGTTATCTGCCCTCTAATAACTTATCAATGTAGGAGTACAAAGAGCAATTCAAAACATATGTGAAGGGCCCATCTGGCTCTATCACTCAGAAGCGGTTAGTTCTGCCTTTCTTGCGACTGCATTCCAGTTGAACTTCCTCCCTCTGCCTGATCCTGCTTCCCTCCTTTTCACACTGTGCTGTTAACCACAAGCATTTCACAAAAAGCTCCTGGCCTGAGAGTCCATTTCCCAGAGATTATGACCTAAAAAGTTGGGGTCATGAGTGGCCCAAAGAAGCAGACTCCAAAATGCGATTTTAGGGCTATATCACCTACTGGTTGATAGTGAGGACGCCACAACTGGATTAGGTGGAGTAGCGAGTCCCTCACATTCAGAGCAGTGAACTTTAAAAAAACTTAACAGCAATCATGCAGTGGAATGGGAGGGCAGTAAAAGGATATTCTAGCTGCAATGTCTCAAGCTTCCAAGGAGTTCAAGAGGAATAATGATCATACAGGCAATGAAATTGGTTGGCTCCTACTGAGTTACTGAATGCCACTGATGTTCAATGAAAGAAAGGCAATGAAAGGCATACCAACTAAAGGAACAGTATGAAAGCCAGAGAGTCTTCTTGGCAACATACAGATTCTCATGTCTTGCAGAAAGAGCTGGGATCAGGCCCAGGATTCACTATAAAGGTGGTGGAACTCCAAAGAAGGTTGAATTTTCAACCCTAGCCAATCTACTATGCCTAAATCAGAGCCAGGGATGAGGAGTAGGACCATGAAATTCAGTATGGGGATGGCTGTGTTGATGAATTTGGGAATTTTGAAACCATGTCCCCCTGAGTTCTCTGGGTTTTTAGAAGCAGCCCTTCCTCCCCATTAAAAGCCAGAACCACCTCTCCACCCACTTTTGCTTAAATACAGGGAGAGGTCTTTGCTTTGAAAAATAATGTGCCCCTCTTTAGGATTTACCCCTACCCCCTCTACTAATCACCAGACCAATAACTAGTATCAAGTCACATTGTCATCGGGCCAGAAGAGTGCTGAGCCAACTAAGGGAAGAAAGGAGATTTAACACCCAGCCAACATTGACCAACAAGAGCTGGGGAACAATGGGAGTTCTCAGGCAGCATTTTATTTGTAGCTGGCTGTTCTAGCCCAAGTCAATACTGAAATGATACAGGTGGGGGGGTCAAAGGGCAATGGTACAGAAATCAGTAAAGATCCCAGGACAAATCCCAACTTAACAAAACAATATTCAAGGAAAGAATGTAAAACCCTGTCAAACACTTAATGTCTTGGGATCACAGCTTTAATTAAAAATTTTAAATCTTTATTGAAAATGAGGGCTGGGAATCATAGCCAGATGCTGTGTGCTGTCTTCTGACTGATAAAGGAATTGTGGCCTTTGGTCTAGGGGAGAAAACGCCAGGCTCAGCAAGATTCCAAAGTGGAGGCAATTTGGAAATGGTTTGGAGGAGATCAATTCCCTACCCAAAAGGTCTGAACAAACCCAACCAGAGCCTTTTACACAAATGATTAGAAATGAAAGCAAAAATTTCATCAAAGCAATGGTGTGTGTGAAACATATTGGCCCCTTGGTATCATTTGAAGGAAATTAATGTGGAGGGCCAAAGAAATGGAGTCTGCAATATGCATTTCTCCAGAGGCCTGCCTGAGATTTTGTTCCTAGTGTAGCAGAAATAAGTGCTCCTGGCAAACCTTCAGGGAGAAATAAGACATGTGCATAAGTAAGATTAATCAGTAAAGCTGGCATCGACCTAATGAGTCATCTCTGACATCATAAAACTTGAAAAATACAAGGTTGTAGGCCGACAGCTCTATGCACACCCAGAAGAAGCAGGGCAGGGGCTGCCCAAGGGCACAGTTGTGGGCAGCCCTTGAGCACTTTAGTCCTTGCAGAGAGGAAGTGATAGAAAAAAATGGCTGCATCTGGGGTTTATTGACCTACCATGGATCTGCTTCTGTGGAGACTTGGAATGGGGCACTGGGGTAGAGAAGAATGAAGGTGTGGAGGCTCATGCACTTTCTCCCTCAGGAACCCCCTTCCTTCTATTGAAGTGAAGCTCCCAGGGATGCTGTGTTTCCATCCAAACAAATCATGCACCAGATTTCCTGGGAGGCAGTGCCAGCTTCTGGGAAAACTGGGAAAAGGAGGGGTACGGGACACACCCAGGACTGAAGACAGAACCTCCATAGGGCAGGACTTCACACATTTCCAGAGCCTACTGAAGAATATTTGGGGTAGTCAGGTGCCCACCCATGTGGCCAGTTCTCCACCCCCATTATCACCAGATCCTCCAGGCCAGCCCTCACCTAGAATTACCCCTCCTTTCTGATATACATCTGCACCTGCTCACACACAGCCTTTACTTCCCATGAGCCTGAAAACTCTCTTGATGTACCTCCCTTCCAGCCCCAATATCCCCAAACTCAATCAAGAATAGGCTGAGGGCACATGCTGTCCTCATAAATCACATACCCTTTTAGAAGGCAGTCTATTTTATTCAGTGCCTCAGATGTCCCACCCTGGCCAGCCATAGCCATCAAAATGCCAAATGTTTTCCTTGGGGTATCATGGTTACACAGTAAGCCAGACCATGGGCCTCTTGACCATATACCTACTCAGGTAATTCTGGTTTTGAAAGCTTGCTTTGAACACCTGAAAAACTGAAACCCACATTCCATCTGTCATCTGATTCCATCTAGATGGTGGACAGCATGCCCTAAGAGCCCTAGAGAGTTCCTCTGTGGTTAGAGACTCCTGAGAGAATAGCCAGCCCCCTCTGCTGTGCACAGCCTGGTTCTGTGAAAGTCCTGCACTCTCTGGATCACAGGAACAGTAAATGTTCCTCCCTGGCACAAGGGAGCCTCAGGAGAGCAGTAGGTCACTCTGTTCTAAACTGCTAGTTGTTTTCATAAGATGAGGAACAATCACAGCAGTAGTCCCTCATAAAGTCCAACGGAAATTACAGTCATCACTGGATAACAAGAAACTTTCAGTGGAATGGATCCAGAGGGATCAAATGAAAGAGAAGAATGGAGAGAGGAATGAAGAGTTTATAAACATCATGCTTGAGTGCTAGAATTTTTACCAAGAATAAAGAAAAAAGTTTTGTCAAAGAGAGAATAGAGGATTGTTCTAATCCTCATTAAGACAGTGGAACCAAACATCTAGTTAACCCTGGCTACACATTGGTTGATAAGATGGGTTATCTATAAAATAGTTGGGTCAGCAGAGTTAGTAATTTGGGGTCCTTTTTTTTTTTTTTAAATAATTATTTTTTATTGAAGGGTAGTTGACGCACAGTATTACATTACATTAGTTTCAAGTGTACAACACAGTGGAAGAACATTTATATACATAATTCTAGGTTCCAGCTATCACCCTACCAAGCTGTTACAATATCTTGACTATATTCCTTATGCTATACATTACATCCTGGTTACTTATTTCTTTTACAATTGGAAGTGTGTATTTTTTTTTTTGTGAGGGCATCTCTCATATTTATTGATCAAATGGTTGTTAACGACAATAAAATTCTGTATAGGGGAGTCAATGCTCAATGCACAATCATTAATCCAACCCAAGCCTAATTTTCGTCAGTCTCCAATCTTCTGAGGCATAACAAACAAGTTCTTACATGGAGAACAAATTCTTACATAATGAATAAGTTACATAGTGAACAGTACAAGGGGAGTCATCACAGAAACTTTCGGTTTTGCTCATGCATTATGAACTCTAAACAGTCAGTTCAAATATGAATACTCATTTGGTTTTTATACTTGATTTATATGTGGATACCACATTTCTCTCTTTATTATTATTATTTTTAATAAAATGCTGAAGTGGTAGGTAGATACAAGATAAAGGTAGAAAACATAGTTTAGTGTTGTAAGAGAGCAAATGTAGATGATCAGGTGTGTGCCTGTAGACTATGTGTTAATCCAAGCTAGACCAGGGCAATAAAACATCCCCGTATGCAGAAGATTTCTCTCAGAACAGGGGGGGTGAGGTTCTAAGCCTCACCTCTGTTGATCCCCAATTTCTCACCTGATGGCCCCCCTGCGACTGTGCCTGTCTTAGGTTGTTCCTCCCTTGAGGAATCTTACCCGTCTCTGGCTAACCAGTCATCTTCCGGGGCCATACAGGGAAATGTGAAGTTGGTAAGTGAGAGGGAAGCCTTATTGTTTGAAAAGGTTAGCTTTTTACTTCTTTGCATATTTATGCCCTGTGGCTTCTATGCCCAGCATTTGTCTTGAGGTATCTTTACCACTTGGAGGAGTTATGATACTCGGTAAATTTGATATGAGGCACGAATTCTATTTAAGGGTTGTATTAGGAAGGAAGAAGAAAAGCTATAGAAGTAGCAGACGGAAGAAAACATGGGAAGATTGATTATTTCTTTGACATATCTTCTTGTAGAGTAACTTCAGCATATATAGGTTTTAAGCTACTACTTAAATTGCACACACACATTAACATAATAGGAGTATAGTTACATAACCAAAGCATATCTGTAATTACCAGCCATCTCCAGTGAAACCAAGAAAACCATTAAGGCACCTTAGGCATTTGTGAAAACTTATCTATGATATGGTGGATATTGTCCAACTGAACTTGAACAGTCTGAGAGAAATCAGACAAATTAAAACAACCCATTCCTGGGGACTGTTCACATGCCATATGTTCTTTTAACAGTAAATAGTCTGTAGTTGTAAGAGTTTGGAGCGCTACAATTTGCACTTCTCCAAATTCTTGGTTGAGTTCCAACAGTATAGATCCAGTCAAATTTGTTGTTTTACTGTATGCACAGGCCAGCTTAGATATCTCCTTCCTCATTCCCATGGCAAGTCCAAGAACTGGAGGGATGAATGCATCTACAGCTGTAGCAGTGTGTGGATCTTTGTTGGGGTTTTTTGATGATCATCTTCTGGCATGAGTCTTCCAGAGAGTGCAGATGTTGGAAGTTCTTTTTCATATCGTATCTTAGTTCATTTTCAGGGTAGCCCAATTAGGCTTTGATCCTCTGTATAAACACAAACAGACCCTTTGCCTACACTTTTATATGCCCTTTATACTCTTGTGTAGAACTCATTGGAGGTTACCACACAGGAACTGCCCTTTTTTTTTTTTTTGGTATCACTAATCTACACTTACATGACGAATATTATGTTTACTAGGCTCTGCCCTATACCAGGTCTCCCCTATAAACCCCTTTACATTCACTGTCCATCAGCATAGCAAAATGTTGTAGAATCACTACTTGCTTTCTCTGTGTTGTAAAGCCCTCCCTTTTCTCCTACCCCCCCATGCATGTTAATCTTAATACTCCCCTACTTCTCCCCCCCTTAACCCTCCCTACCCACCCATCCTCCCCAGTCCCTTTCCCTTTGGTGCCTGTTAGTCCATTCTTGAGTTCTGTGATTCTGCTGCTGTTTTGTTCCTTCAGTTTTTCCTTTGTTCTTATATTCCACAGATAAGTGAAATTATTTGGTATTTCTCTTTCTCCGCTTGGCTTGTTTCACTGAGCATAATACCCTCCAGCTCCATTCATGTTGCTGCAAATGATTGGATTTGCCCTTTTCTTATGGCTGAGTAGTATTCCATTGTGTATATGTACCACATCTTCTTTATCCATTCATCTACCAATGGACATTTAGGTTGCTTCCAATTCTTGGCTATTGTAAATAGTGCTGCAATAAACATAGGAGTGCATCTGTCTTTCTCAAACTTGATTGCTGCGTTCTTAGGGTAAATTCCTAGGATTGCAATTCCTGGGTCAAATGGTAAGTCTGTTTTGAGCATTTTGATGTACCTCCATACTGCTTTCCACAATGGTTGAACTAACTTACATTCCCACCAGCAGTGTAGGAGGGTTCCCCTTTCTCCACAGCCTCGCCAACATTTGTTGTTGTTTGTCTTTTGAATGGCAGCCATCCTTACTGGTGTGAGGTGATACGTCATTGTAGTTTTAATTTGCATTTCTCTGATAATTAGCCATGTGGAGCATTTTTTCATGTGTCTGTTGGCCATCTGTATTTCTTTTTTGGAGAACTGTCTGTTCAGTTCCTCTGCCCATTTTTTAATTGGGTTATTTGTTTTTTGTTTGTTGAGGCGTGTGAGCTCCTTATATATTCTGGACGTCAAGCCTTTATCGGATGTGTCATTTTGAAATATATTCTCCCATACTGTAGGGATCCTTCTTGTTCTATTGATGGTGTCTTTTGCTGTACAGAAGCTTTTCAGCTTAATATAGTCCCACTTACTCATTTTTGCTGCTGTTTTCCTTGCCCGGGGAGATATGTTCAAGAAGAGGTCACTCATGTTTATGTCTAAGAGGTTTTTGCCTATGTTTTCTTCCAAGAGTTTAATAGTTTCATGGCTTACATTCAGGTCTTTAATCCATTTTGAGTTTACTTTTGTATATGGGGTTAGACAATGGTCCAGTTTCATTCTCCTACATGTAGCTGTCCAGTTTTGCCAGCACCACCTGTTGAAGAGATTGTCATTTCGCCATTGTATGTCCTTGGCTCCTTTATCAAATATTAATTGACCATATATGTCTGGGTTAATGTCTGGATTCTCTAGTCTGTTCCATTGGTCTGTGGCTCTGCTCTTGTGCCAGTACCAAATTGTCTTGATTACTATGGCTTTATAGTAGAGCTTGAAGTTGGGGAGTGAGATCCCCCCTACTTTATTCTTCTTTCTCAGGATTGCTTTGGCTATTCGGGGTCTTTGGTGTTTCCATATGAATTTTTGAATTATTTGTTCCAGTTCATTGAAGAATGTTGCTGGTAGTTTCATAGGGATTGCATCAAATCTGTATATTGCTTTGGGCAGGATGGCCATTTTGACGATATTAATTCTTCCTAGCCATGAGCATGGGATGAGTTTCCATCTGTTAGTGTCCCCTTTAATTTATCTTACGAGTGACTTGTAGTTTTCAGAGTATAAGTCTTTCACTTCTTTGGTTAGGTTTATTCCTAGGTATTTTATTTTTTTTGATGCAATTGTGAATGGAGTTGTTTTCCTGATTTCTCTTTCTGTTGGTTCATTGTTAGTATATAGGAAAGCCACAGATTTCTGTATGTTGATTTTGTATCCTGCAACTTTGCTGTATTCCGATATCAGTTCTAGTAGTTTAGGGGTGGAGTCTTTAGGGTTTTTTATGTACAGTATCATGTCATCTGCAAATAGTGACAGTTTAACTTCTTCTTTACCAATCTGGATTCCTTGTATTTCTTTATTTTGTCTGATTGCCGTGGCTAGGACCTCCAGTACTATGTTAAATAACAGTGGAGAGAGTGGGCATCCCTGTCTAGTTCCCGATCTCAGAGGAAATGCTTTCAGTTTCTCGCTGTTCAATATAATGTTGGCTGTGGGTTTATCATAGATGGCCTTTATTATGTTGAGGTACTTGCCCTCTATTCCCATTTTGCTGAGAGTTTTTAACATGAATGGATGTTGAACTTTGTCAAATGCTTTTTCAGCATCTATGGAGATGAGCATGTGGTTTTTGTCTTTCTTTTTGTTGATGTGGTGGATGATGTTGATGGACTTTCGAATGTTGTACCATCCTTGCATCCCTGGGATGAATCCCACTTGGTCATGGTGTATGATCCTTTTGATGTAATTTTGAATTTGGTTTGCTAATATTTTGTTGAGTATTTTTGCATCTACGTTCATCAGGAATATTGCTCTGTAGTTTTCTTTTTTGGTGGGGTCTTTGCCTGGTTTTGGTATTAGGGTGATGTTAGCTTCATAGAATGAATTTGGGAGTATCCCCTCCTCTTCTATTTCTTGGAAAACTTTAAGGAGAATGGGTATTATGTCTTCCCTGTATGTCTGATAAAATTCCGAGGTAAATCCATCTGGCCCGGGGGTTTTGTTCTTTGGTAGTTTTTTGATTACCGCTTCAATTTCGTTGCTGGTAATTGGTCTGTTTAGATTTTCTTTTTCTTCCTGGGTCAATCTTGGAAGGTTATATTTTTCTAGGAAGTTGTCCATTTCTCCTAGGTTTCCCAGCTTGTTAGCATATAGGTTTTCATAGTATTCTCCAATAATTCTTTGCATTTCCGTGGGGTCCGTCGTGATTTTTCCTTTCTCGTTTCTGATACTGCTGATTTGTGTGGCTCTCTTTTATTCTTGACAAGTCTGGCTAGAGGCTTATCTATTTTGTTAATTTTCTCGAAGAACCAGCTCTTGGTTTCATTGATTTCTGCTATTGTTTTATTCTTCTCAATTTTATTTATTTCTTCTCTGATCTTTATTATGTCCCTCCTTCTGCTGACCTTAGGCCTCATCTGTTCTTCTTTTTCCAATTTCGATAATTGTGACATTAGACTATTCATTTGGGATTGCTCTTCCTTTTTTAAATATGCTTGGATTGCTATATACTTTCCTCTTAAGACTGCTTTTGCTGTGTCCCACAGAAGTTGGGGCTTAGTGTTGTTGTTGTCATTTATTTCCATATATTGCTGGATCTCCATTTTGATTTGGTCATTGATCCATTGATTATTTAGGAGCGTGTTGTTAAGCCTCCATGTGTTTGTGAGCCTCTTTGCTTCCTTTGTACAGTTTATTTCTAGTTTTATGCCTTTGTGGTCTGAAAAGTTGGTTGGTAGGATTTCAATCTTTTGGAATTTTCTGAGGCTCTTTTTGTGGCCTAGTATGTGGTCTATTCTGGAGAATGTTCCATGTGCACTTGAGAAGAATGTATATCCCACTGCTTTTGGATGTAGAGTTCTATAGATGTCTATTAGGTCCATCTGCTCTACTGTGTTGTTCAGTGCTTCCGTGTCCTTACTTATTTTCTGCCCAGTGGATCTATCCTTTGGGGTGAGTGGTGTGTTGAAGTCTCCTAGAATGAATGCATTGCAGTCTATATCCCCCTTTAGTTCTGTTAGTATTTGTTTCACATATGCTGGTGCTCCTGTGTTGGGTGCATATATATTTAGAATGGTTATATCCTCTTGTTTCACTGAGCCCTTTATCATTATGTAGTGTCCTTCTTTATCTCTTGTTACTTTCTTTGTTTTGAAGTCTATTTTGTCTGATATTAGTACTGCAACCCCTGCTTTCTTCTCACTGTTGTTTGCTTGAAATATGTTTTTCCATCCCTTGACTTTTAGTCTGTACATGTCTTTGGGTTTGAGGTGAGTTTCTTGTAAGCAGCATATAGATGGGTCTTGCTTTTTTATCCATTCTGTTACTCTGTGTCTTTTGATTGGTGCATTCAGCCCATTAAAATTTAGGGTGACTATTGAAAGATATGTACTTATTGCCATTGCAGGCTTTAAATTCGTGGTTACCAAAGGTTCAAGGTTAGCCTCTTTAGTATCTTACTGCCTTACTTAGCTCACTTATTGAGCTGTTATATACACTGTCTGGAGATTCTTTTCTTCTCTCCCTTCCTGTTCCTCCTCCTCGATTCTTCATATGTTGGGTGTTTTGTGCTGTGCTCTTTCTAGGAGTGCTCCCATCTAGAGCAGTCCCTGTAAGATGTTCTGTAGAGGTGCTTTGTGGAAAGCAAATTCCCTCAGCTTTTGTTTGTCTGGGAATTGTTTAATCCCACTGTCATATTTGAATGATAGTCGTGCTGGATTCAGTATCCTTGGTTCAAGGCCCTTCTGTTTCATTGTATTAAATATATCATGCCATTCTCTTCTGGCCTGTAGGGTTTCTGTTGAGAAATCTGACGTTAGCCTGATGGGTTTCCCTTTATAGGTGACCTTTTTCTCTCTAGCTGCCTTTAACACTCTTTCCTTGTCCTTGATCTTTGCCATTTTAATTATTATGTGTCTTGGTGTTGCCCTTCTTGGATCCTTTCTGTTGGGGGTTCTGTGTATTTTCGTGGTCTGTTCGATTACTTCCTCCCCCAGTGTGGGGAAGTTTTCAGCAATTATTTCTTCTAAGATACTTTCCATCTCTTTTCCTCTCTCTTCTTCTTCTGGGACCCCTATAATACGGATATTGTTCCTTTTGGATTGGTCACACAGTTCTCTTAATATTGTTTCATTCCTAGAGATCCTTTTGTCTCTCTCTATGTCAGCTTCTATGCGTTCCTGTTCTCTGGTTTCAATTCCATCAATGGCCTCTTGCATCCTATCCATTCTGCTTATAAACCCTTCCAGAGTTTGTTTCATTTCTGCGATCTCCTTCCTGGCATCTGTGATCTCCTTCCGGACTTCATCCCATTTCTCTTGCGTATTTCTCTGCATCTCTGTCAGCATGTTTATGATTCTTATTTTGAATTCTTTTTCAGGGAGACTGGTTAGGTCTGTCTCCTTGTCTGGTGTTGTCTCTGTGATCTTTGTCTGCCTGTAGCTTTGCCTTTTCATGGTGATAGGAATAGTCTGCAGAACTGGGAAGAGTGATGGCTGGAAGGACTTCCTTTCTTGTTGGTTTGTGGCCCTCCTCTCCTGGGAGAACAGCGACCTCTAGAGGCTTGTGCTGCGCAGCTGCGCGCAGACAGGGTTTCTGCTTCCTGCCCCGCTGCTATGGAGTTAATCTCCGCTGTTGCTGTGGGCGTGGCCTAGCTCGGGCAGCTACTCCAAAATGGTGGAGTCGCGTTGGAGCAGGAGCGGCTGTGAGGCTATTTATCTCCTTAAGGGGCCTCCCTGCTCCCTGAAGCCCAGGGGTTAGGGTGCCCAGAGATCCCGGATTCCCTACCTCTGGATTAAGTGACCCGCCCTGCCCCTTTAAGACTTCCAAAAAGCACCCGCCAAAACAAAACAACGCCCACCAAAAAAAAATTTAAAAAAATTTTTATTTAAAAAAAAAAAAGTTTTTAATTAAAGAAAAAAAAAAAAAAAAGGTGGTCGTTCGTTTTTCTTTAATCTCCGGTGCCAGCCTCAGGCCTCTGCTCACCGGTCTTTCTGCCCTGTTTCCCTAGTATTGGGGTCCCTATCCCTTTAAGACTTCCAAAAAGCGCTCGCCAAAACAAAACAGCAAAAAAGCAAAAAAAATGGTCGCGCACTTTTCTTATGTCCTCTGTCGCCCAGCCTCCAGTGCCTGCTCACTGTTCTTGCTGCCCTGTTTTCCTAGTATCGAGCACCCTGCACTCTGGCCCGGATGGCTGGGGCTGGGTGTTCGGCAGTCCTGGGCTCCGTCTCCCTCCCGCTCTGCCTGCTCTTCTCCCGCCGGGAGCTGGGGGGAGGGGCGCTCGGCTCCCGCGGGGCCGGGGCTTGTATCTTACCACCTTCGCGAGGCGCTGGGTTCTCTCAGGTGCAGATGTGGTCTGGATATTGTCCTGTGTCCTCTGGTCTTTATTCTAGGAAGGGTTGTCTTTGTTATATTTTCATAGGTATATGTTGTTTTGGGAGGAGATTCTGCTGCTCTACTCACGCCGCCATCTTCCGCCCGCCCTCTAACCACTTCTTATACTTACTAGAAGACACAGCTAAAACTAAGGCCTCAGTAAGGATGGCACTTACATTCTCGTGGAGGAAGAGAAGCAAAGAGAGCTAATTTGGGGTCCTTTTATAAAATAATATGAAACCATTATTTCAAAAGGTAAAACAGCCTAGTCATCTCCAAATATTTCTCTTATTTCTCCATGCCTTGAACAAACCACAATAACCATGAGCTTTACGTGCTTGACTCTGTGTGTGTGTGTGTGTGTGTGTGTGTGTGTGTGTGTGTCACTCAGCGACAGAGAGAGAATGTACTAAAGAAAGTCAGAGATAACCAACTGGGGGATGAATTAACTTTCGAAAATCAGATTTCTATGAGAAATACTACTGTTTCTCCCTACGTGTCCCCCCACCCCTTCTCCTTCTCTCTAAAAGTATTATTGGCTTTTAAATTTTAACATTACAGATACAACCATACCTGTCTAATAAAGGTCCTGCATTGTATTTATAGTAAGTAAAAAAGAAAACTCAAATAAATTGTGCACATTATTTTGGATTCCATAGATACCACAGGTAAGAAGTAGTGGCTGCTCCTTCTTGCTGATGCTAACCTATCTGCCCTCCTGGAGGATGCACAGAGGTGCCCTGGAGCAGACCCTGAAACTTCAAAAGCAGCTGCTGCACCAGAACTGCATGTGAACCTTGCCCTGCTTCTTCATTGAATACCACAGAACTGCCTGGCTGTCCTTGTGCCCATGCCAGCTCTCTGACTTGGTCATGACACTGACTCTAGTGACTGTCCAGTGTCCTCTAGCCTCCCCTCAGTCCTTGGTTTTCAGCTTGTCATCCTGCACTGGTGACAGCCTTTAGCCAACCAGACGTTCACTAACTTGTGCACCGCATAATCTATCCACCCACCTGCCCATCCAGTGAGCATTTATTGATCACCTGCTCTGTTCCAGGTCCTGTGCTTGACGTTGAAAAGTCAGAAATGAGAGATGCAGAATAAGATAGAACCATATTTTGTTTTTACCCTCCCATATGAAACTGTATTTACCTTCCCACATGAAACCACCAAAAATCCAATCAAAATATAGGATACAATGGATTTCAATACACTGAACACTAGAAAATGAAATACTGGGATTCCTGAGAGATGGAAAAGAATTGAGGTAGGCCCTACAATTGCCTCCGTTTACCACCCTGAGAGCATTGCCAGCCTACAGTACACAGAGGAAGAACCCAAACAGAATCACAAGACTCTGACTTGAGAATATGGAACTGAGAGTCTGGAACAACCAAGACAGCTAGAGTTCAGAGGAAAGAGTATCAGAGGGGAGAGCGAACCACAGAGATTTTTTTTTTGGTTTATTGTACATGATTTATTAAAATGGTACTGGTATTTACAGTGTCTGCAAGTCCCTTCCAAGGCGTTCTCACACACAGACACACCCATACAACACCCATACTACGGCCCCATTCACCCACACCAGTGAGATGTGAGTCAGATTCCTAAACAGGCAGTTGTTGGGGGACAGAGTTGTTGATTTGCTTTCCAATTTTTTTGAAAAGACAAAAGCATGGGGGAATGCATTTGACCATTGCAATGCTAATTAAGTTTGTGTATATTAACATATATGTCAGTAACACTGAATATTCCTTTTACATTCTATATACACAGAATGACATCAAGGTTTTGCAGTCAACAGAATATTCCAACTTCAGTCTTAATGCTGCTTGTAGTGACTTCTGAATTCACATAGGGGCTTTCCCTAAAAATAATTCAAGTCTATGTAAGTGAAATAAGGCACAATTAATACTGATTTGATGTAGGGGCAGGGAAGGGATAAAACTAGTTTTAAATGATCTTACCGTTGGGGAATAGCTTTGACTTAAATCTGCTTGAAACCCCTTCGAATTTTCAAAGATTTCTTAGAAATAAAGGTTTTTCCTTTTCCCTGACAAAACCCAAAAAGAAAGTCTGGGAATTCACACTGTCATGTTTCAGTAGCTTAACTACTCCAACGGATGTGTGCTCCCACCTCTCCTGCCCAGGCCTCCTCTTGCCTTCAATGCTAAAACAGAAACACAGCACATGAAACAGCAATCCCTTGCTGTTTTTGAGGAGATTTGTACATTAAGTAGCAAACACATATCTGGTTGTCTCTGATTAAAAAAAAAAAGAAAAGGAAGAGTAACCTCGTGACTTTCTTGCTCTTTAAAAAATCCCTGTCTTCTCCTTTTTAGGATGATGAAGCCCCACCAGACATTACAAACAACTGCAACAAGTGAGTGTGGCAGCAGAAATAAGGTCTAGTATTCAAATCTTCACCGCAAGACTCATTTAGCTTGTACACAATCTGTTGAATGTTTTTTGCAGCAGGTGAACCAAGCCAAGGACGCTGGACATTCTGTGAAAGAGTAAGAGTTGCAGTTCTGAAGGCCCCTGATATGGTTGTTTACGAAGTTCAATCCTGTTTTATTGTGATCCTTGGTGTCTTCTTGATCTGTATATTCTGACGGTTCTTCCACTGGTTTTAAGAGTCTGCCTACATAATCATTTTTTCTTTAAATCGCGATTCCCATTCTCGCACACATTTGCACAGCATTCAAATCTGAGAGATCATCATATTCCTCTTTAAGTGCATCTTTATCTAGGTAAAATGTTGCTAGTCCTCTGGAGGCATCCCTTCCAGCAAATATTCCATATGGACCAGCCGGGCCGTAGAACTTGCTGCCTTTGGTCACGTCGAACACTTTCCCATTGACCGCGAGCAGGATGCACGGGGTGCGGGACCCATCGTACTGGCGCAGCTGCTCCAAGCTGAAGTTCCGCTTCTTCATGCGAGGCAGAGAGGCGGCGGGGCTCTCCTCGCCCGCCCCAGCCCCAGCCCCCAAACCCCGCCGCCCCCATCGCAACCCATAGCTGGTAGGCCCCCAGAAGCACCAGCGCCATCAGCACCACGTTCAGCAGCATCTCCCGGCCCCCCGTCAGAAGTATCAACGCCGCTGTTGCCCAGTCACCCCCTTCTTCTGCGCTGGCCGGGCTCTCGCTGCCGCCTTCGCTGCTGCTCTCGCTGCCACTCCCCAGGGTGCCTGGCTTCACGTCCCCATCACCCGCCGCGATCACTGCCCGCCAGCCAAACCGCAGAGATTTATAGGGCATCGCCCTTGAATATTTAGCAATGTTGACCCCCTTGTTTGTATAAGGAAAGTACCCAGGTCTGGGAAAAGAGCTATCCAAATGGATTAGAGAGAACAATGCCCAGTGCTCACACAGTGGCTGGAATAGTGCCTGTTCCTACCAGACAGACTGGAAAACATCATAATTCACAATAGAGTTACTTGGGAAAGTCTTGCCTTGATAAAGCAAAATAATTAGGAATTGCTCCAGACATACCAAACAATCATAAATCAAAACTTAAAGGATCAAACTGTCACCAAGTAAATTAACTGCATCCCAGAAAAAAAGCTCAAGAAGATTTATAATAATAAAAAATATTCAGCACCCAACAACAGAAACTCACAATGTCTGACATTCAATCAAAGATTATCAGGCACGCTAGGAGGCAGGAAAACATCCAAAATGAACATAGAGGTTACAGGGAGAGAGTAAAGATGGCGGCGTGAGAGGTGGGACAGAGGCTTCCTCCTAAAACCACATATAATACAAAAATATAGTTAATACCACTAATCCTGAAAGAGCAACAGGAAAGAGGACTGCACCAGACTGCCTACACCTGGAGAAAAGAGCAGACCTCACAGAACAGGGTAATGTATGAAAGCTGTGGCCTGGTGGGACCCAGATTCTGCCCCCACCCCAGTTCACCGGCTGGAGGAAGAGAAATGGAGTGGGGAAGGAATGGAGGTCTGGGACTGCTGAATACCTAACTCCAGAGATCTGCTCTGGGAGCACAAACCTACATTTCATGGTGCTTTCATGATATTCTCGTGATTAAGGGTTTGGAAAGCTAAGACAGGCAGAATTCCTGGAGAGACTGAGACTCCAGCCGCTTGTGGAAAGCAGGGATCCATATGTGGCTGCTCTAGGACAAAAGAAAGGCAGGCAGTCTGAGAGACTTCTAACAAGGAAGGCTTAGCAAGAGGGCTGCTAACGGGGCAAGGATTGAACAGAGCTTATTGCTCAGGAGAAAAGACAGGTAGACAAAATTGTTCAGGTGCACTCTGCCCAGCAGGTTGGGAGCTCTCACCATTTCCAGGTGCTCCAGCTCCCTGGCTGGCTACACAGCTCCAAGGACCCCCTCCGTGATACACAGCCTACTGTGCCTTTCTGCCAGTCAGCCCCACCTGGCTCACAAACAGGCAAACTCTACACTGACTTTAGGGCAACCAGAGAGAAGGTCTGTCTACAGCTACTACAAACACAAAGCATAGAGGCTTATACCTGTGTGCTTGGCTGACTGGTTCAGGCAGTGGAGATAGGCAGCATGGCTGGGAAGCAGGAAACAGATCTTTCCTCCCCCCAGGCACCAATATCACACCCCTGGGACCCCCGACACTGATTCAGGGGCTGAGCAGCACCAGAGAGTAGAACTTCTGGACACTAGAGGGTGCCATATACAAATATGTAACACCAAAGGAACCTGGTTCAAAGTAAAATTAATATAACTCCTGAGAAAGATGACATAGACCTCATGACTCCTCCTGAAAGGGAGTTCAAAGTAAAAATCATTAACATGCTAATGGAGGTATGGAAAGATATTCAAGAACTCAGGAATGAATTCTGGTGAGACATCCAGTCAGTGAAGAGCACAGTGGAGGGTATTAAAAGCAGATTAGATAAGGTGGAGGAGACAATAAATGAAATAGAAACTAGAGAAGAGGAATACAAAGAAGCTGAGGCACAGAGAGAAAAAAGGATCTCTAAGAATGAAAGAATATTGAGAGAACTGTGTGACCAATCCAAATGGAACAATATTCACATTATAGGGGTACCAGAAGTAGAAGAGAAAGAAAAAGTGATAGAAAGTGTCATGAGGAGGTAATTGCTGAAAACGTCCCCAATCTGGGGAAGGAGATAGTCTCTCAGGCCATGGAGATCCACAGATTTCCCAACACAAGGGACCCAAGGGAGACAACACCAAGACATATAGTAATTAAAATGGCAAATATCAAGGAAAAGGACAGACTGCTAAAAGCAGCCAGAGAGCAAAATATGATCACATACAAAGGAAAGCCCATTAGGCTATCATCAGACTTCTCAGCAGGAACCTTACAGGCCAGAAGGGAGTGGGATGATGTATTTAATGCCATGAAGCAGAAGGGCCTCGAACTAAGATTCCTTTATCCAGCAAGATTATCATTTAAATTTGAAGGAGGGATTAAACAATTTTCAAATGAGCAAAAGCTGAGAGCATTTACCTCCCACAAACCATCTCTACAGTGTATTTTGGAAGGACTGCTATAGATGGAAGTGTTCCTAAGGTTGAACAGCTGTCACCAGAGGTAATAAACACACAGTAAAGAAAGTAGAACAGCTAATTATGAAGCAAATGCAAAATTTAATTAACTTTCCCCAAAGTCAATCAAGGGATAGACAAACAGTACAGAATATGATACCTAATAATATAAAGAACAGAGGAGGAAGAAAAACGAGGAGAAAAAGAAAAGAACCTTTAGATTGTGTTTGTAATAGCATATTAAGTGAGTTAAGAGCCTTCTTAGATAGTAAGGAAGTTATCCTTGAACCTTTGGTAACCACGAATCTAAAGTCTGCAATGGCAGTAAGTACATGCCTATCAATACTCACCCTAAATGTAAATGGGCTGAATGCAACAATCAAAAGACATAGAGTCAATGTATGGATAAAAAAACAAGACCCATCTATATGCTCCCAACAAGAGACTCACTTTAAACCCAAAGATGTAAACAGACAAAAAGTGAAGGGATGGAAAAAGATATTTCATACAACTAATAGAGAGAAAAAAGCAGGAGTTGCAGTACTTGTATCAGACCAAATAGACTTCAAAACAAAGAAAGTAACAAGAGACAAAGAAGGACATTACATAATGATAAAGGGGTCAATCCAACAAGAAGATATAACCATTATAAATATCTATGCTCACAACACAGGAGCACCTACATATGTGAAACAAATACTAACAGAATTAAAAGGGGAAATAGAATGCAATGCATTCATTTTAGGAAACTTCAACACTCCATTCACTCCAAAGGACAGATCAACCAAACAGAAAATAAGTAAGGACACAGAGGCACTGAAAAACACAATAGAACAGATAGACCTAACAGACATCCACAGAACTCCACACCCAAAAGCAGAAGAATACACATTCTTCTCAAGTGCACATGGAACATTTTCAAGAATAGATCATATACTAGGACACAAAAAGAGCCTCAGTAAATTCAAAAAGATTGAAATTCTACCAGCCAGTTTCTCAGACCACAAAGGTATAAAACTAGAAATTAATTGTACAAAGAAAACAAAAAGGCTCACAAACACATGGAGGCTTAACAACATGCTCCTAAATAATCAATGGATCAATGACCAAATTAAAATAGAGATCAAGAAATACATGGAGACAAATGACAACAACAGCACAAAGCACCAACTTCTGTGGGATGCAGCAAAGGCAGTTCTAAGAGGAAAGTATACAGCAATCCAGTCATATTTAAAGAAGGAAGAACAATCCCAAATGAATTACTGAAATTGGAAAAAGAAAAAATGAGGCCCAAAGTCAGCAGAAGGAGGGACATAATAAAGATCATAGAAGAAATAAATAAAATTGAGAAGAATAAAACAATAGAAAAAAATCAATGAAACCAAGAGCTGGTTCTTTGAGAAAATAAACAAAATAGATAAGCACCTTGGCAGACTTATTAAGAGAAAAAGAGAATCTACACACATCAACAGACACAGAAATGAGAAAGGAAAAATCATGATGGGCCCCACAGAAATACAAAGAATCATTAGAGATTACTATGAGAATCTATATGCTAACAAGCTGGAAAACCTAGAAGAAATGGACAACTTCCTAGAAAAATACAACCTTCCAAGACTGACCAATGAAGGAACAGAAAATCTAAATAGACCAATTACCAGCAACGAAATTGAATTGGTGATCACAAAACTGCCCAAGAGCAAAACCCCCAGGCCAGATAGATTTACCATGGAATTTTATCAGACATACAGAGAAGACATAATACCCATTCTCCTTAAAGTTTTACAAAAAATAGAAGAGGAGGGAATACTTCCAAACTCATTCTATGAAGCCAGCATCACTCTAATACCAAAACCAGGCAAAGAACCCACCAAAAAAGAAAATTACAGACCAATATCCCTGATGAACATAGGTGCAAAAATACTCAACAAAATATTAGCAAACCAAATTCAAAAATACATCAAGAGGATCATACACCATGACTAAGTGGGGTTCATCTCAGGGATGCAAGGATGGTACAACATTTGAAAATCCATCAACATCATCCACCACATCAACATAAAGAAGGACAAAAACTGGGGCGGAGCCAGGATGGTGGTGTGAGTAGAGCAGCAGAAATCTCCTCCCAAAACCACATATATCTATGAAAATATAACAAAGACAACTCTTCCTAAAATAGAGACCAGAGGACACAGGACAACATCCAAACCACATCCACACCTGCAAGAACCCAGTGCCTTGCAAAGGCAGTAAGATACAAACCTGGGCCCGGCGGGTCCCGAGCACCCCCTCCCCCCAGCTCCCGGCGGGAGAAGAGGAGGCAGAGCAGGAGGGAGAGGGAGCCCAGGACTGCTGAACACTCAGCCCCAGCCATCCGGACAAGAGCGCAGGCAGACACAGTGCATGCGCGGGGCCCTGGATACTAGCGAAACAGGGCAGCAAGAACAGTGAGCGGGTACCAGAGGCTGGAGCTGGAGGACAAAAAAAAAGCGAGCATCCATCTTTTTTTTTTTTTTTTTTTTTTTTTTGTTGTTGTGGTGAGTGATTTCTGGAAGTCTTAAAGGGACAGGGACCCCAATACTAGGGAAACAGGGCAGCAAGACCGGCAAGAGGGTATTGGAGACCGGCGCCAGAGAACAAGAAACGCAAGCGGCCACCCTTTTTTCTTTTTTTCTTTCTTTTTTTTTTGTTGTTGTTGCTTTGTTTTGGCGAGTGCTTTTTGGAAGTCTTAAAGGGATAGGGACCCCAATACTAGGGAAACAGGGCAGCAAGTCTGGTGAGCAGGTGCCCGAGACTGGCGCCGGAGAATAAAGAAAATGAGTGGCCATTTGTGTGTGTGTGTGTGTGTGTGTGGTTGTTGTTTTGTTTTGGCAGGTGCTTTTTGGAAGTTTTAAAGGGGCAGGGCAGGACACTTAGTCCAGAAGTAGGGAATCCCGGGATCTCTGGGCACTCTAATCCCCTGGGCAGCAGGGAGCATGGAGGCCCCTTATAGAGATAAATAGACTCCCTGCTGCTCCCCCTCCAATGCAACTCCACCACTTTGGAGCAGCAGTCCAACCCAGGCCACGCCATAGCAACAGTGGAGATAAACTCCATAGCAGGCGGGCAGGAAGCAGAAGCCTGGTCTGCACGCAGCTGCCCAGCACAAGCCACTAGAGGTCGCTGTTCTCCCAGGAGAGGAAGGCCACAAACCAACAAGAAGGGAAGTTCTTCTAGCCGTCACTAGTCCCAGCTCTGCAAACTACTCCTATCACCATGAAAAGACAAAATTACAGGCAAACTAAGATCACAGAGACACCAGAGAAGGAGACAGACCTAACCAGTCTTCCTGACAAAGAATTCAAAATAAAAATCATAAACATGTTGACAGAGATGTAGAGAAACATGCAAGAGAAATGGGATGAAATCGGGAGGGAGATCACAGATGCCAGAAAGGAGATCACAGAAATGAAACAAACTCTGTAAGGATTTAAAAGCAGAATGGATAAGATGCAAGAGGTCATTGATGGAATTGAAACCAGAGAACAGGAACGCATAGAAGCTGACATAGAGAGAGATAAAAGGATCTCCAGGAATGAAACAATATTAAGAGAACTCTGTGACCAGTCCAAAAGGAACAATATCCATATTATAGGGGTAGCAGAAGAAGAAGAGAGAAGAAAAGGGACAGAAAGTATCTTGGAAGAAATAATTGCTGAAAACTTCCCCAAACTGGGGGAGGAAATAATCAAACAGACCACGGAAATACACAGAACCCCCAACAGAAAGGATCCAAGGAGGACAACACCAAGACACATAATAATTAAAATGGCAAAGATCAACGACAAGGAAAGAGTTTTAAAGGCAGCTAGAGAGAAAAAGGTCACCTATAAAGGAAAACCCATCAGGCTAACATCAGACTTCTCGACAGAAACCCTAGAGGCCAGAAGAGAATGGCAAGATATATTGAATACAATGAAACAGAAGGGCCTTGAACCAAGGATACTGTATCCAGCACGACTATCATTTAAATATAATGGTGGGATTAAACAATTCCCAAACAAGCAAAAGCTGAGGGAATTTGCTTCCCACAAACCACCTCTACAAGGCATCTTACAGGAACTGCTGTAGATGGGGGCACTCCTAGAAAGAGCACAGCACAAAACACCCAACATATGATGAATGGAGGAGGAGGAATAAGAAGGGAGAGAAGAAAAGAATCTCCAGACAGTGTATATAACAGCTCAGAAAGCGAGCTTAGTTAGGCAGTAAGATACTAAAGAGGCTAACCTTGAACCTTTGGTAACCACGAATTTAAAGCCTGCAATGGCAATAAGTACATATCTTTCAATAGTCACCCTAAATGTAAATGGCCTGAATGCACAAATCAAAAGACACAGAGTAATAGAATGGATAAAAAAGCAAGACCCATCTATATGCTGCTTAGAAGAAACCCACCTCAAACCCAAAGACATGTACAGACTAAAAGTCAAGGGATGGAAAAACATATTTCAGGCAAACAACAGCGAGAAGAAAGCAGGAGTTGCAGTACTAATATCAGACAAAATAGACTTCAAAACAAAGAAAGTAACAAGAGATAAAGAAGGACACTACATAATGATAAAGGGCTCAGTCCAACAAGAGGATATAACCATTCTAAATATATATGCACCCAACACAGGACCACCAGCATATGTGAAACAAATACTAACAGAACTAAAGGGGGAAATAGACTGCAATGCATTCATTTTAGGAGACTTCAACACACCACTCACCCCAAAGGATAGATCCACTGGGCAGAAAATAAGTAAGGACACGGAAGCACTGAACAACACAGTAGAGCAGATGGACCTAATAGACATCTATAGAACTCTACATCCAAAAGCAGTGGGATATACATTCTTCTCAAGTGCACATGGAACATTCTCCAGAATAGACCACATACTAGGCCACAAAAAGAGCCTCAGAAAATTCCAAAAGATTGAAATCCTACCAACCAACTTTTCAGACCACAAAGGCATAAAACTAGAAATAAACTGTACAAAGGAAGCAAAGAGGCTCACAAACACATGGAGGCTTAACAACACGCTCCTAAATAATCAATGGATCAATGACCAAATCAAAATGGAGATCCAGCAATATATGGAAACAAATGAAAACAACAACACTAAGCCCCAACTTCTGTGGGACACAGAGAAAGCAGTCCTAAGAGGAAAGTATACAGCAATGCAGGCACACTTGAAGAAGGAAAAACAATCCCAAATGAATAGTCTAACATCACAATTATCAAAATTGGAAAAAGAAGAACAAATGAGGCCTAAAGTCAGCAGAAGGAGGGACATAATAAAGATCAGAGAAGAAATAAACAAAATTGAGAAGAATAAAACAATAGCAAAAATCAATGAAACCAAGAGCTGGTTCTTTGAGAAAATAAACAAAATAGATAAGCCTCCAGCCAAACTTACTAAGAGAAAAAGAGAATCAACACAAATCAACAGAATCAGAAATGAGAATGGAAAAATCATGACAGACTCCACAGAAATACAAAGAATTATTAAAGACTACTATGAAAACCTATATGCTAACAAGCTGGAAAATCTAGAAGAAATGGACAACTTCCTAGAAAAATACAACCTTCCAATACTGACCAAGGAAGAAACACAAAAGCTAAACAAACCAATTACAAGCAAAGAAATTGAAACGGTAATCAAAAAACTACCCAAGAACAAAGCACCCGGGCCGGACGGATTTACCTCAGAATTTTATCAGACACACAGAGAAGACATAATACACATTCTCCTTAAAGTTTTCCAAAACATAGAAGAGGAGGGAATACTCCCAAACTCATTCTATGAAGCCAACATCACCCTAATACAAAACCAGGCAAAGACCCCACCAAAAAAGAAAATTACAGAACAATATCCCTGATGAATATAGATACAAAAATACTTAATAAAATACTAGCAAACCGAATTCAAAAGTATATCAAAAGGATCATACACCATGAACAAGTGGGATTCATCCCAGGGATGCAAGGATAGTACAACATTCGAAAATCCATCAACATCATCCACCACATCAACAAAAAGAAAGACAAAAACCACATGATCATCACCATAGATGCTGAAAAAGCATTTGAAAAAGTTCAACATCCATTCATGATAAAAACTCTCAGCAAAATGGGAATAGAGGGCAAGTACCTCAATATAATAAAGGCCGTATATCATAAACCCACAGCCAACATTGTACTGAACAGCAAAAAGCTGAAAGCATTTCCTCTGAGATCGGGAACTAGACAGGGATGCCCACTCTCCCCACTGCTATTTAACATAGTACTGGAGATCCTAGCCATGGCAATCAGACAAAACAAAGAAATACAAGGAATCCAGATTGGTAAAGAAGAAGTTAAACTCTCACTATTTGCAGATGACATTATATTGTACATAAAAAACCCTAAAGACTCCACCCCTAAACTACTAGAACTGATATCGGAATACAGCAAAGTTGCAGGATACAAAATTAACACACAGAAATCTGTGGCTTTTCTATACACTAAAAATGAACCAATAGAAAGAGAAATCAGGAAAACAATTCCATTCACAATTGCATCAAAAAGAATAAAATACTTAGGAATAAATCAAACCAAGGAAGTGAATAACCTATATTCTGAAAACTACAAGCCACTCTTAAGAGAAATTAAAGGGGACACTAACAGATGGAAACTCATCCCATGCTCATGGCTAGGAAGAATTAATATCGTCAAAATGGCCATCCTGCCCAAAGCAATATACAGATTTGATGCAATCCCTATGAAACTACCAGCAACATTCTTCAATGAACTGGAACAAATAATTCAAAAATTCATATGGAAACACCAAAGACCCCGAATAGCCAAAGCAATCCTGAGAAAGAAGAATAAAGTAGGGGGGATCTCACTCCCCAACTTCAAGCTCTACTATAAAGCCATAGTAATCAAGACAATTTGGTACTGGCACAAGAACAGAGCTACAGACCAGTGGAACAGACTAGAGACTCCAGACATTAACCCAAACATATATGGTCAATTAATATTTGATAAAGGAGCCATGGACATACAATGGAGAAATGACAGTCTCTTCAACAGATGGTGCTGGCAAAACTGGACAGCTACATGTAGGAGAATGAAACTGGACCATTGTCTAACCCCATATACAAGAGTAAATTCAAAATGGATCAAAGACCTGAATGTAAGTCATGAAACCATTAAACTGGTGGAAAAGAACATAGGCAAAAACCTCTTAGACATAAACATGAGTGACCTCTTCTTGAACATATCTCCCCGGGTAAGGAAAACAACAGCAAAAATGAGTAAGTGGGACTATATTAAGCTGAAAAGCTTCTGTACAGCAAAAGACACCATCAATAGAACAAAAAGGATCCCTACAGTATGGGAGAATAAATTTGAAAATGACACATCCGATAAAGCCTTGACGTCCAGAATATATAAAGAGCTCACATGCCTCAACAAACAAAAAACAAATAACCCAATTAAAAAATGGGCAGAGGAACTGAACAGACAGTTCTCCAAAAAAGAAGTACAGATGGCCAACAGACACATGAAAAGATGCTCCACATGGCTAATTATCAGAGAAATGCAAATTAAAACTACAATGAGGTATCACCTCACACCAGTAAGGATGGCTGCCATCCAAAAGACAAACAACAACAAATGTTGTTGAGGTTGTGGAGAAAGGGGAACCCTCCTACACTGCCAGTGGGAATGTAAGTTAGTTCAACCATTGTGGAAAGCAGTATGGAGGTTCATCAAAATGCTCAAAACAGACTTACCATTTGACCCAGGAATTCCACTCCTAGGAATTTACCCTAAGAACGCAGCAATCAAGTTTCAGAAAGACAGATGTACCCCTATGTTTATTGCAGCACTATTTACAATAGCCAAGAATTGGAAGCAACCTAAATGTCCATTGGTAGATGAATGGATAAAGAAGATGTGGTACATATACACAATGGAATACTACTCAGCCATAAGAAGAGGGCAAATCCCACCATTTTTAGGAACATGGATGGACCTGGAGGGTATTATGCTCAGTGAATAAGCCAAAGAGAAAGAGAAATACCAAATGATTTCACTCATCTGTGGAGTATAAGAACAAAGGAAAAACTGAAGGAACAAAACAGCAGTGGAATCACAAAACCCAAGAATAGACTAACACGTACCAAAGGGAAAGGGACTGGGGAGGTTGGGTGGGTAGGGAAGGATAAGGAGGAGGGAAGAAGAAGAGGGGTATTTATATTAGCATGCATGGGGGTGGAGAAAGGGGAGGGCTGTACAAGACAGAGAAGACAAGTAGTGATTCTACAACATTTTGCTATGCTGATGGTCAGTGACTGTAAAGGGGTTTATAGGCAGGTCCTGGTATAGCGGAGAGCCTAGTAAACATAATATTCTTCATGTAAGTGTAGATTAAAGATAACAAAAAAAAAGAAAGAAAGAAAGAGAAGGGGGATTACTCCCTGATAGGATAAAACTAACTGTAAATCAATGATTAATGCATGCTTTAAATATCCTTAATTTTGATCACTTAAAGGGTGTCAGATGATAGGCTATGGAAGTACACTTTTCTGATAATATTCCTCTCTCATTTTTTTTTTTGAGGGCAACTCTCATATTTACTGATCAAATGGTTCTTAACAACAATAAAATTCTGTATAGGGGAGTCAATGCTCAATGCACAATTAATCCACCCCAAGCCTATTTTTCATCAGTCTCCAATCTTCTGAGGCATAACAAACAAGTTCTTACATGGAGAACAAATTCTTACATAGTGAATAAGTTCTTACATGGTGAACAGTACAAGGGCAGCCATCACAGAAACCTTCAGTTTTGCTCATGCATTATGAACTATAAACAGTCAGTTCAAATATGAATACTCACTTGATTTTTATACTTGATTTATATGTGGATACCACATTTCTCTCTTTATTATTATTATTTTTAATAAAATTCTGAAGTGGTAGGTAGATACAAGATAAAGGTAGAAAACATAGTTTAGTGTTGTAAGAGAGCAAATGTAGATGATCAAGTGTGTGCCTGTAGACTATGTGTTAATCCAAGCTAGACAAGGGCAATAAAACATCCATGTATGCAGAAGATTTCTCTCAGAATGGGGGGAGAGGCTCTAAGCCTCACCTCTGTTGGTCCCCAGTTTCTCACCTGATGACCCCCCTGCGACTGTGCCTGTCTTAGGTTGTTCCTCCCATGAGGAATCTTACCCGTCTCTGGCTAACCAGTCATCTTCCGGGGCCATACAGGGAAATGTGAAGTTGGTAAGTGAGAGAGAAGCCTTATTGTTTGAAATGGTTAGCTTTTTATTTCTTTGCATATTTATGCCGTGTAGCTTCTATGCTCAGCATTTGTCTTGAGGTATCTTTACCACTTGGAAGAATTATGATACTCGGTAAATTTGATATGAGGCACGAATTCTATTTAAGGGTTGTAATTAGGAAGGAAGAAGAAAAGCTATAGAAGTAGCAGGCGGAAGAAAACATGGGAAGATTGATTATTTCTTTGACATATCTTCTTGTAGAGTAACTTCAGCATGTATAGGTTTTAAGCTACTACTTAAATTGTGCGCACACATTAACATAATAGGAATATAGTTACACAACCAAAGCATACCTGTAATTACTAGCCATCTCCAGTGAAACCAAGAAAACCAGTTAGGCACCTTAGGCATTTGTGAAAACTTATCTATGATATGGTGGATATTGTCCAACTGAACTTGAACAGTCTGAGAGAAATCAGACAAATTAAAACAACCCATTCCTGGGGACTGTTCACATGCCATATGTTCTTTTAACAGTAAATAGTCTGTAGTTGTAAGAGTTTGGAGCGCTACAATTTGCACTTCTCCAAATTCTTGGTTGAGTTCCAACAGTATAGATCCAGTCAAATTTGTTGTTTTACTGTATGCACAGGCCAGCTTAGATATCTCCTTCCTCATTCCCATGGCAAGTCCAAGAACTGGAGGGATGAATGCATCTACAGCTGTAGCAGTGTGTGGATCTTTGTTGGGGTTTTTTGATGATCATCTTCTGGCATGAGTCTTCCAGAGAGTGCTGATGTTGGAAGTTCTTTTTCATATCGTATCTTAGTTCATTTTCGGGGTAGCCCAATTAGGCTTTGATCCTCTGTATAAACACAAACAGACCCTTTGCCTACACTTTTATATGCCCTTTATACTCTTGTGTAGAACTCATTGGAGGTTACCACACAGGAACTGCCCTTTTTTTTTTTTTTGGTATCACTAATCTACACTTACATGACGAATATTATGTTTACTAGGCTCTGCCCTATACCAGGTCTCCCCTATAAACCCCTTTACAGTCACTGTCCATCAGCATAGCAAAATGTTGTAGAATCACTACTTGCTTTCTCTGTGTTGTAAAGCCCTCCCTTTTCTCCTACCCCCCCATGCATGTTAATCTTAATACTCCCCTACTTCTCCCCCCCTTATCCCTCCCTACCCACCCATCCTCCCCAGTCCCTTTCCCTTTGGTGCCTGTTAGTCCATTCTTGAGTTCTGTGATTCTGCTGCTGTTTTGTTCCTTCAGTTTTTCCTTTGTTCTTATATTCCACAGATAAGTGAAATTATTTGGTATTTCTCTTTCTCCGCTTGGCTTGTTTCACTGAGCATAATACCCTCCAGCTCCATTCATGTTGCTGCAAATGATTGGATTTGCCCTTTTCTTATGGCTGAGTAGTATTCCATTGTGTATATGTACCACATCTTCTTTATCCATTCATCTACCAATGGACATTTAGGTTGCTTCCAATTCTTGGCTATTGTAAATAGTGCTGCAATAAACATAGGGGTGCATCTGTCTTTCTCAAACTTGATTGCTGCGTTCTTAGGGTAAATTCCTAGGAGTGGAATTCCTGGGTCAAATGGTAAGTCTGTTTTGAGCATTTTGATGAACCTCCATACTGCTTTCCACAATGGTTGAACTAACTTACATTCCCACTGGCAGTGTAGGAGGGTTCCCCTTTCTCCACAGCCTCAACAACATTTGTTGTTGTTTGTCTTTTGGATGGCAGCCATCCTTACTGGTGTGAGGTGATACCTCATTGTAGTTTTAATTTGCATTTCTCTGATAATTAGCCATGTGGAGCATCTTTTCATGTGTCTGTTGGCCATCTGTACTTCTTTTTTGGAGAACTGTCTGTTCAGTTCCTCTGCCCATTTTTTAATTGGGTTATTTGTTTTTTGTTTGTTGAGGCGTGTGAGCTCCTTATATATTCTGGACGTCAAGCCTTTATCGGATGTGTCATTTTCAAATATATTCTCCCACACTGTAGGGTTCCTTTTTGTTCTATTGATGGTGTCTTTTGCTGTACAGAAGCTTTTCGGCTTAATATAGTCCCACTTATTCATTTTTGCTGTTGTTTTCCTTGCCGGGGAGATATGTTCAAGAAGAGGTCACTCATGTTTATGTCTAAGAGGTTTTTGCCTATGTTTTCTTCCAAGAGTTTAATAGTTTCATGACTTACATTCAGGTCTTTGATCCATTTTGAGTTTACTTTTGTATATGGGGTTAGACAATGGTCCAGTTTCATTCTCCTACATGTAGCTGTCCAGTTTTGCCAGCACCATCTGTTGAAGAGACTGTCATTTCGCCATTGTATGTCCTTGGCTCCTTTATCAAATATTAATTGACCATATATGTCTGGGTTAATGTCTGGATTCTCTAGTCTGTTCCATTGGTCTGTGACTCTGCTCTTGTGCCAGTACCAAATTGTCTTGATTACTATGGCTTTATGGTAGAGCTTGAAGTTGGGGAGTGAGATTCCCCCTACTTTATTCTTCTTTCTCAGGATTGCTTTGGCTATTCGGTGTCATTGGTGTTTCCATATGAATTTTTGAATTATTTGTTCCAGTTCATTGAAGAATGTTGCTGGTAGTTTCATAGGGATTGCATCAAATCTGTATATTGCTTTGGGCAGGATGGCCATTTTGACGATATTAATTCTTCCTAGCCATGAGCATGGGATGAGTTTCCATCTGTTAGTGTCCCCTTTAATTTCTCTTAAGAGTGACTTGTAGTTTTCAGAGTATAAGTCTTTCACTTCCTTGGTTAGGTTTATTCCTAGGTATTTTATTTTTTTTGATGCAATTGTGAATGGAGTTGTTTTCCTGATTTCTCTTTCTGTTGGTTCATTGTTAGTGTATAGGAAAGCCACAGATTTCTGTGTGTTGATTTTGTATCCTGCAACTTTGCTGTATTCCGATATCACTTCTAGTAGTTCTGGGGTGGAGTCTTTAGGGTTCTTTATGTACAGTATCATGTCATCTGCAAATAGTGACAGTTTAACTTCTTCATTACCAATCTGGATTCCTTGTATTTCCTTGTTTTGTCTGATTGCCGTGGCGAGGACGTCCAGTACTATGTTAAATAACTGTGGAGAGAGTGGGCATCCCTGTCTAGCTCCCGATCTCAGAGGAAATGCTTTCAGCTTCTCGCTGTTCAATATAATGTTGGCTGTGGGTTTATCAATGATGGCCTTTATTATGTTGAGGTACTTGCCCTCTATTCCCATTTTGCTGAGAGTTTTTATCATGAATGGATGTTGAACTTTGTCAAATGCTTTTTCAGCATCTATGGAGATGATCATGTGGTTTTTGTCTTTCTTTTTGTTGATGTGGTGGATGATGTTGATGGACTTTCGAATGTTGTACCATCCTTGCATCCCTGGGATGAATCCCACTTGGTCATGGTGTACGATCCTTTTGATGTATTTTTGAATTCGGTTTGCTAATATTCTGTTGAGTATTTTTGCATCTACGTTCATCAGGGATATTGGTCTGTAGTTTTCTTTTTTGGTGGGATCTTTGCCTGGTTTTGGTATTAGGGTGATGTTAGCTTCATAGAATGAGTTTGGGAGTATCCCCTCCTCCTCTATTTTTTTGAAAACTCTAAGGAGAATGGGTATTATGTCTTCCCTGTATGTCTGATAAAATTCCGAGGTAAATCCATCTGGCCCGGGGGTTTTGTTCTTTGGTAGTTTTTTGATTACCACTTCAATTTCGTTGCTGGTTATTGGTCTGTTTAGATTTTCTGTTTCTTTCTGGGTCAATCGTGGAAGGTTGTATTTTTCTAGGAAGTTGTCCATTTCTCCTAGGTTTCCCAGCTTGTTAGCATATAGGTTTTCATAGTATTCTCTAATAATTCTTTGTATTTCTGCGGGTCTGTCGTGATTTTTCCTTTCTCGTTTCTGATACTGTTGATTTGTGTTGACTCTCTTTTCTTCTTAATAAGTCTGGCTAGAGGCTTATCTATTATGTTTATTTTCTCAAAGAACCAGCTCTTGGTTTCATTGATTTTTGCTATTGTTTTATTCTTCTCAATTTTATTTATTTCTTCTCTGATCTTTATTATGTCCCTCCTTCTGCTGACCTTAGGCCTCATTTGTTCTTCTTTTTCCAATTTCGATAATTGTGACATTAGACCATTCATTTAGGATTGTTCTTCCTTTTTAAACTATGCTTGGATTGCTATATACTTTCCTCTTAAGACTGCTTTTGCTGAGTCCCACAGAAGCTGTGGCCTAGTGTTGTTGTTGTCATTTGTTTCCATATATTGCTGGATCTCCATTTTGATTTGGTCATTGATCCTTTGATTATTTAGGAGCGTGTTGTTAAGCCTCCATGTGTTTGTGAGCCTCTTTGCTTTCTTTGTACAGTTTATTTCTAGTTTTATGCCTTTGTGGTCTGAAAAGTTGGTTGGTAGGATTTCAATCTTTTGGAATTTTCTGAGGCTCTTTTTGTGGCCTAGTATGTGGTCTATTCTGGAGAATGTTCCATGTGCACTTGAGAAGAATGTATATCCTGTAGCTTTTGGATGTAGAGTTCTATAGATGTCTATTAAGTCCATCTGCTCTACTGTGTTGTTCAGTGCTTCTGTGTCCTTACTTATTTTCTGCCCAGTGGATCTATCCTTTGGGGTGAGTGGTGTGTTGAAGTCTCCTAGAATGAATGCATTGCAGTCTATATCCCCCTTTAGTTCTGTTAGTATTTGTTTCACATATGCTGGTGGTCCTGTGTTGGGTGCATATATATTTAGAATGGTTATATCCTCTTGTTGGACTGAGCCCTTTATCATTATGTAGTGTCCTTCTTTATCTCTTGTTACTTTCTTTGTTTTGAAGTCTATTTTGTCTGATATTAGTACTGCAACCCCTGCTTTCTTCTCGCTGTTGTTTGCCTGAAATATGTTTTTCCATCCCTTGACTTTTAGTCTGTACATGTCTTTGGGTTTGAGGTGAGTTTCTTGTAAGCAGCATATAGATGGGTCTTGCTTTTTTATCCTTTCTATTACTCTATGTCTTTTGATTTGTGCATTCAGCCCATTAAAATTTAGGGTGACTATTGAAAGATATGTACTTATTGCCATTGCAGGCTTTAAATTCGTGGTTACCAAAGGTTCAAGGTTAGCCTCCTTAGTATCTTACTGCCTAACTTAGCTCGCTTATTGAGCTGTTATGTACACTGTCTGGAGATTCTTTTCTTCTCTCCCTTCTTGTTCCTCCTCCTCGATTCTTCATATGTTGGGTGTTTTGTGCTGTGCTCTTTCTAGGAGTGCTCCCATCTAGAGCAGTCCCTGTAAGATGTTCTGTAGAGGTGGTTTGTGGGAAGCAAATTCCCTCAGCTTTTGTTTGTCTGGGAATTGTTTAATCCCACTGTCATATTTGAATGATAGTCGTGCTGGATACAGTATCCTTGGTTCAAGGCCCTTCTGTTTCATTGTATTCAATATATCATGCCATTCTCTTCTGGCCTGTAGTGTTTCTGTCAAGAAGTCTGATGTTAGCCTGATGGGTTTTCCTTTATAGTTGACCTTTTTCTCTCTAGCTGCCTTTAAAACTCTTTCCTTGTCGTTGATCTTTGCCATTTTAATTATTATGTGTCTTGGTGTTGTCCTCCTTGGATCCTTTCTGTTGGGGGTTCTGTGTATTTCCGTGGTCTGTTTGATTATTTCCTCCCCCACTTTGGGGAAGTTTTCAGCAATTATTTCTTCTAAGATACTTTCCATCTCTTTTCCTGTATCTTCTTCTTCTGGTACCCCTATAATACGGATATTGTTCCTTTTGGATTGGTCACACAGTTCTCTTAACATTGTTTCATTCCTGGAGATCCTTTTATCTCTCTCTATGTCAGCTTCTATGCATTCCTGTTCTCTGGTTTCAATTCCATCAATGGCCTCTTGCATCCTATCCATTCTGCTTATAAACCCTTCCAGAGTTTGTTTCATTTCTGCGATCTCCTTTCTGGCATCTGTGATCTCCCTCCGGACTTCATCCCATTTCTCTTGCGTATTTCTCTGCATCTCTGTCAGCATGTTTATGATTTTTATTTTGAATTCTTTGTCAGGAAGACTGGTTAGGTCTGTCTCCTTGTCTGGTGTTGTCTCTGTGATCTTTGTCTGCCTGTAGCTTTGTCTTTTCATGGTGATAGGAATAGTTTGCAGAGCTGGGACGAATGACAGCTGGAAGAACTTCCCTTCTTGTTGGTTTGTGCCCCTCCTTTCCTGGGAGAACAGCGACCTCTAGTGGCTTGTGCTGCACAGGGTTTCTGCTTCCTGCCCGGCTGCTATGGAATTTATCTCCGCTGTTGCTGTGGGTATGGCCTGGTTCGGGCCTCTGCTCCAAAGTGGTGGAGTCGCATTGGAGGGGGAGTGGCCTGGAGGCTATTTATCTCTGTAAGGGGCCTCCCTGCTCCCTGCAGCTCAGGGGTTGGGTGCCCAGAGATCCCCGGATTCCCTACCTCTGGATTAAGTGTCCTGCCCTGCCCCTTAAAGACTTCCAAAAAGCTCCCGCCAAAACAAAACAACGACCACAAAAAAAAAAAATATTTAAATAAAATTAAAAAAAATTTTTTTTAATTAAAAAAAAAAAAAAGTGACCGCTCGTTTTTCTTTATTCTCCGGCGCCAGCCTCAGGCATCTGCTCACCGGTCTTGCTGCCCTGTTTCCCTAGTATTGGAGGCCCTATCCCTTCAAGACTTCCAAAATGTGCTCGCCAAAACAAAACAGCAAAAAAAAAAATGGTCGCGCACTTTTCTTATGTCCTCCGGCACCCGGCCTCTGGTGCCCACTCACTGTTCTTGCTGCCCTTTTCCCTAGCATCCAGGGCCCCCTGGGCACGTACTGTGCCTGCACTCTGGCCCAGATGGCTGGGGCTGGGTGCTTGGCAGTCCTGTGCTCCGTCTCCCTCCCGCTCTGCCTATTCTTCTCCCGCCGGGAGCTGGGGGGATGGGCGCTCGGCTCCCGTGGGGCCGGGGCTTGTATCTTACCCCCTTCGCGAGGCGCTGTGTTCTCTCAGGTGCGGATGTGGTCTGGATATTGTCCTGTGTCCTCTGGTCTTTATTCTAGGAAGGGTTGTCTTTGTTATATTTTCATAGATATCTGTGGTTTTGGGAGGAGATTCTGCTGCTCTACTCACGCCGCCATCTTGGCTCCCTGCTATTACTCTCTCTTAAAAAAAAAAAAAAAGCAGTTCCTGTGTGTTGACCTCCAGTGAGTTCTACACAATGGTTTAAAGGGCATATCAAAGTGTAGGCAAAGGGTCTGTTTGTGTTTATACAGAGGATCAAAGCCTAATTTGGCTACCCAGAAAATGAACTAAGATACGATATGAAGAAGAACTTCCAACATCAGCACTCTCTGAAAGAGACATACCAGAAGATGATCATCAAAATACCTCAACAAAGATCCAGGTGATGCTGCAGTTGTAGCTTCATTCATCCCACTGGTTCCTGGACTTGCCATTGGAATGAAGAAGGAGATATCTAAGCTGGCCTGTGCATACAGTAAAACAACAAATTTGACTGGATTTATACTGTTGGAACTCAACCAAGAATTAGGAGAAGTGCAAGTTGTAGTGCTGCCAAATCTTACAACTACAGACTATCTACTATTAAAAGAACATATGGGATGTGAACAGTTCCCAGGAATGGGTTGTTTTAATTTGTCTGATTTCTCTCAGACTGTTCAAGCACAGTTGGACAATATCCATCATATCATAGATTTCACAAATGCCTAGGGTGCCTAACTGGTTTTCTTGGCTTCACTGGAGATGGCTGGTAATTATAGATCTGCTTCGGTTATGTAACTGTATTCCTATTATGTTAATGTGTGTGCGCAATTTAATTAGTAGTTTAAAACCTATACATGCTGAAGTTACTCTACAAGAAGATATGTCAAAGAAATAATCAATCTTCCCATGTTTTCTTCCATATGCTACCTCTATAGCTTTTCTTCTTCCTTCCTAATTACAACCCTTAAATAGAATTCGTGCCTCATATCGAATTCACCGAGTATCATAACTCCTCCCAGTGGTAACGATACCTCAAGACAAATGCTGGGCATAGAAGCCGCAGGGCATAAATCTGCAAAGAAGTAAAAAGCTAACCTTTTCAAACAATATGGCTTCTCTCTCACTTACCAACTTTACATCTCCCTGTATGGCCCCAGAAGATGACTGGTTAGCCAGAGATGGGTAAGATTCCTCAAGGGAGGAAAAACCTAAGACAGCCGCAGTCTCAGGGGGGCCATCAGGTGAGAAATTGGGGATCAACAGAGGTGAGGCTTAGAACCTCACCCCCCTGTTCTGAGAGAAATCTTCTGCATCTGTGGATGTATTATTGCCCTTGTCTGGCTTGGATTAACACAGAGTCTACAGGCACACACCTGATCACCTACATTTGCTCTCTTACAACACTAAACTATGTTTTCTACCTTTATCTTGCATCTACCTACCACTTCAGCATTTTATTTAAAAAGAATAATAATAATAATAATAAAGGGAGAAATGTGGGATTCACATATAAATCAAGTATAAAAATCAAACAAATATTCATATTTGACCTGATTGTTTATAGTTCATAATGAGTGATCAAAACCGAAAGTTTCTGTGATGACTGCCCTTGCACTGTTCACCATGTAAGAACTTATTCACTATGTAAGAATTTGTTCGCCATGTAAGAACTTGTTTGTTATGCTTCAGAAGATTGGGGACTGACGAGAATTAGGCTTGGGGTGGATTAATGATTGTGCATTGAGCATTGGCTCCCCTATACAGAATTTTATTGTTGTTAACAATCATTTGATCAGTAAATATAAGAGATGCCCTCTCAAAAAAAAAAAAAGGACAAAAACCACATGATCATCTCCATAGACACTGAAAAAGCATCCAACAAAATTCAACATCATTCATGATAAAAACTCTCAACAAAATGTGCATGGAGGAGAATTACCTCAACATAATAAAGGCCATATATGACAAACTCAGAGCCAACATCATACTTAACAGCGAGAAGCTGAATGCTTTTCCTTTAAGATCAGGAAACAAATAAGGATGCCCACTCTCCCCACTTCTATTGAACATAGTACTGGAGGTCCTAGCCACAGAAATCAGACAGCACAACAAAATAAAAGACATCCAGATTGGCAAGGAAGAAGTTAAACTGTCCCTGTTTGTAGATGACATGATAATGTATATAAAAAAACCTAAAGAATCCACTCCAAAACTTCTAGATGTAATATCTGAATTCAGGAAAATTGCAGGATACAAAACTAATACACAGAAATCTGTGGCATTCCTATACACTAACAATGAACTAGCAGAGAGAGAAATCAGGAAAACAATTCCATAAAAAAGAATAAAATACCTAGGAATAAACCTAACAAAGGAAGTGAAAGACCTATACTCTGAAAACTACCAGACACTCATGAGAGAAATTAAAGATGATACCAATAAATGGAAACACATCCCATGCTCATGGATAGGAATAATTAATATTGTCAAAATGGCCATCCTGCCTAAAGCAATCTATAAATTCAATGCAGTTCTTATCAAAATACCAACAGCATTCTTCAACCAACTAGAGAAAATCATTCTAAAATTCATATGGAACCACAAAAGACCTCAAAGAGCCAAAGCAATTCTGAGAAGGAAGAATAAAGCTGGGGGGTATTATGCTCCCTAACTTAAAGCTCTACTACAAAGCCACAGTAATGAAGACAATTTGGTACTGGGACAAGAACAGACCCATAGATCAATGGAACAGACTAGAGATCCCTGATATAAACCCAACCATATATGGTCAATTAATATATGATAAAGGAGCCATCAACATACAGTGGGGGAAATGACAGCCTCTTCAACAGCTGGTATTGGCAAAACTGGACAGCTACATGCAAGAGAATGAAACTGGATTATTGTTTAACCCCATGCACAAAAGTAAACTCAAAATGGATCAAAGACTTGAATGTAAGTCATGAAACCATAAAACTCTTAGAAGACAAGATAGACAAAATTCTCCTGAATATAAGCATGAGCAACTTCTTCCTGAATGCGTCTCCTCAAGCAAGGGAAACAAAAGCAAAAATGAACTCATGGGACTACATCAAACGGAAAAGTTTCTGTACAGCAAAGGACACCTTCAAGAGAACAAAAGGCATCCTACAGTATGGGAGAATATATTTGTAAATGACATATCCGAGAAGGGGTTAACATCCAAAATACATAAAGAACTTACACGACTCAACACCCAAAAACAAATAACCCAATTAACGAATGGGCAGAGGATATGAAGAGACAGTTCCCCAAAGAAGAAATTCAGATGGTCAACAGACACATGCAAAGATGCTCCACATCGCTAATCATCAGGAAAATGCAAATTACAACCACAATGAGATATCACCTCACACCAGTAAGGATGGCCAGCATCCAAAAGACTAAGAACAACAAATGCTGGCGAGGATGTGGAGAAAGGGGAACCCTCCTACCCTGCTGGTGGGAGTGTAAGCTAGTTCAACCATTATGCAAAGCAATATGAGGTTCCTCAGAAAACTAAAAATAGAAATACCATTTGACCCGGGAATTTCACACCTTGGAATTTACCCAAAGATACAACTTCTCAGATTCAAAAAGACATATATACTCCTGTGTTTATCACAGCATTTGTTATAATCGCCAAGATATGGAAGCAACCTAAGTGTCCATCAGTAGATGAATGGATAAAGATGTGGTACATATACACAATGGAATACTATTCGGCCATAAGAAAGAAAGAAATCCTACCATTTGCAACAACATGGATGGAGCTGGAAGACATTATGCTCAGTGAAATACACCAGGTGGAGAAAGATAAGTGCCAAATGATTTCCCTCATTTGTGGAGTATAACAATGAAGCAAAACTGAAGGAACAAAATAGCAGCCTACTCAGAGACTCCAAGAAGGAACTAGTGGTTACCAAAGGGGAGGGATGTGGGAGGGCGGGTGGGGAGGGAGGGAGAAGGGGATTGAGGGCTATTATGCTTAGTACACATGGCGTGGGGGATCACGGGGAGAACAGTGTAGTAGCACAGAGAAGGCACATAATGGATCTGTGGCATCTTGCTGTACTGATGGACAGTGACTGCATTGGGTTATGGGTGGGGACTTGATAATATGGATAAATGTAGTAACCACATTGTTTTTCATGTGAAACCTTCATAAGAGTGTATATCAATCATACCTTAATAAAAAAAATTTTTTTAAAGGAATATAGAGGTTATAAAAAAGGCCCAAGTTAAATTCCTGCGATGAAAACTACAATGAATAAAATGAAAAATATACTATATAGGATTGATGGCAGAACAGAAGAAAAGATTAATGAACTTGTAAACATTATAATAAAAACTATCCAGAATGAAAGAGAGAAAAATTAACTTTAAAAATGAAAAGAGCGTCAGTGAGTTGTAGGACAACTTTAAGCAGCCTACTATGTGTATGACTGTAGTCCCTGAAAGGTGGAGCAGAAAATATTTGAAAAATAATGGATGAAGATTTTCCAAACCTAATGAATACAATGAACCCACATATCTATGAAGCTTAACAAACCTCAAGCACAAGAAATAAGAAAATAACACCAAGGTATATCATAATCATATTGCACAAAACCAAGAGAAAATGTTAAAAGCAGTTCAAGGGCAATACAAGAAATTTTAAAGGAAATCCTTCAAACAAGTAACACAATATTAAATAGAAATATGGAAAGAAACAAAGAATGCCAGAAAAGGTAACCATATGGTAAGCATATAAGACTTTTTTTAAGTACTTAAGTTGATTTAAAAGATAACATAGTACAATAAAAATAACAACGTATGATAATATTTATAACATATGAAAAAGTAATATGTATAACAATAGCATAAAGGGTGAAGGGACAGTAAGTATACTATTATTAAGTTCTTATACTACATGTCGGGGTTTCTCAACCACACCACTATAAATATTTTGGACCATGTAATTTTTCATTGTGAGTGACTATCCTGTACATTGTCAGATTTTTAGCAGCATCTCTGTCCTCTACCCACTAGGAGCCCCTAGTCTTTAGACATTGCCAACTGTCCTCTAGAGGACAAAATTGCCCCCAGTTGAATACTACTGCCCCATGTGAAATGGTTTAGTATCACTTGCAGCTAGACTGTGATAAGTTACAGATATACACTATAAACCCTAGAGCAACTACTAAAATAGCAAAACAAAGAATAGGCCAAAAGAGAACATAAAATTGAATATTAGAAAACATTCAAACCAAGAAGGCATGAAAAGAGTTAAAATGGAACAATGAACAGATGGGATACATACAGAACAAACAATAAGATAACAGACAACTTAAATCAAAAATCGTATTCAATGTACATGGTTGAAACATTCAGTTGAAATACAGAGTTTGTCAGACTGAATAAAAAAGCATTACCAAAACTACATACTGCCTAAAAGAAATGCAATTTAAATTTATTGACAGAAATAGATTAAACATCAGGGTGGGAAAAAAGCATACCATGGTAACCACCAGTCAAAAGGAAGCTGGAGTGGCTATATCCATGTCAGACAAAGATTTCAGAGCAAATAATCTCAAGGATGAAGTCATTTCATAAAGATAAAGGGGTCAACCTATCCATAGGCCAAAACAACCATAAACACTTATGACCCTAAAAAGCTTAAGGTCTTTTCAGGTTTCTTTCTGAGCATGCATTCTGCCCTGGGCATGCGTGTAGTTTTCTTAATTCCCCAGTATATATGGACACTTTTGAAAGCTCTAACATACTAGAAATTCTCTCCCCAGCTTTTGCTCCCAAGTTGAACTGCAAGCTTTTGCCCCAGACAGCAGAAGGCTATTCTTTTGCTTTATGGAGTTACCAAGGAATGCCCACTGCTTATCCCCTGTGAGTGAGTTCCAAGTTAGGCAAAACAAAAGCAAACACTCTCAGACAGTTTTTCAGGTAGCCCTCAGACAGGTTAGAACAGAAAATGGCAATTATTCTAGACTAAGGTCTACTCGGCTTCCCTGGTTCCCTGGACCAGAGCCCCACACTAGGAATGCAGATTGCTGCCATGATAGGGAGGGGGTGTAACAAGAACAAATAAAAACATGGCAAATCTTCCCACCATTTTTAAGTTGCCTTTTTCTTGATTCAGCATTTGCTTAGTTGTAAACCTCTGACTATTTTTTCAGACTTTTAACAAACTTGATTCAGATCAGTTTTGCTTGGTTGGGCCCTTGGAACTGCCTACTTCGCCGTTTTCACTTACATCACAAAAACAGTTGATTTAGTGAAGTGGATTCATAGAATGTAAATGGAAACCAACTTATACTTTTTCTCAACTACCTTTGAACCTGTTTTCTAAGTTATTTTTAAGCCTTAGGTAAAATACTAGATTGATCAAGTAACTTTTCCAGTTATGCTTAGACAATAAGCAAATATACTCCTGGTATTATCTAATCCAGTATAATAATAACGTAATTCTATTTCATCACAATGTAAGAATCAAATTTCTAAATTCATTTAATTTAAAACTCCTCTCGACCTCAGTCCCTACCTATTCCAGAGTAGGAACTTCCAGGAAGCCTTGAAGATGGCACATGTGTGAAGAAGAACATAGCATCTTCTTCACTGCTTCCCAGCTCTGCAACCACTGCCACCAAGGGCTAGACTATGTTGAACCAAGAGGGAGAGATAATTAACAGAAGGCACAAAATGCCTGGTTATTTAATGTAAGTGACCCCTGGATGCCAGCTGATAACTGCCAATGCTTTCTCTTATTGTGCAATTGTGCAGGTTAATTGGTGGTCACCTTCTGGAAAGAAGCATCCACCTAAGAGTCCAACAGGGGTCTAGAGAATAAAGGCCTAAAAGAGAGCATAGCTTTGGAATCGGGATGGTCCTCTCTTTTCCTTTGCCATAGACTGTAACCCAGATGGGGCAGGGACCCAGCTTCAATCATCAGACCAGGACAATCATTCTCAAAGTGTGGAACCAGCACAGCAGCAGCACCTAGGAATTTATTAGGAATTAGATTTGGGGTATATATGGGACAGAACCAGAAACTCTGATAGTGGGGCCAGGCAACCTGCTTTTACTAAGCCCTTCAAGTTATTCCAAGGTTTGCTCAAGTTTGAGAGACTTTGATATTAGATAATCCTTTGAACAATGTTTCTCAAACATGTTAGTGTCATGTTTGACACCAGTATAAGCTTTAACAAAGACCGATTCTTAGGTCCTACCTCCAGAGATTCAGATTTCATTGGTCTGGAATGAGATTTTAAATTTCCCCTAGTTATTTTAATATGAAGCCAAGGTTAGAACCACTTGCCGACAGGATGGTGGAGAAAAAGATGAAAGGAAGTTAGATCTCTGAATGACCAGGTGGAGCAGAACCTTCTGCTGACTTGGAACATTTATGGGACCTTAGTGTGAGAGAGAAACTTCTCTGTTCTTACAGCCACATAATTGTCTGATGTGCTCTCAGAGAAACTTTAGCCTGACTAATACAGGACTCCCTAGGATGTGAGCTAGAATTGGGGGTTCACCCTGCTCTTCCCCAGTATTTCCTCTCTCAGTCTACTTAGACAGGTTGCCCCACCCCAGCTTATCTTGCAATCAAAACCTATTGTGGGCCTATCTGGAACACCTCAGCCACCATGGGAGACACTTCAAATTAAGGGAGCCACTGATATACTGGAAGGAAAGAGAGGGAGGGGTACAGGTCTAAATGAGTGAGAAGCAGGTGAAACAAGAAGGCGGTAATTGGAGAAATTCAAGATCTCATCCAGAGACGGGGCAGAGGGTTAGGTTCTAGCAGTGGAATAGAACCAGCTGGTATAAGCTCATGGCAATGGCAATGGTTTGAGCAGCTACTGGGTAGAATAGGTGAGAGCCCATGGGGTCTAGGAAATTGGGACACTGAGGCGGGGAGGAGGATAACAATCTTCTATGATTATTCATGCCTCACCTCACCCAGCCCTTTTCCCATTGGGTGCTCATAGCCCCACAGAGGGAGGGACTTTGAGTTTCCTGGCTTTGAGTTTCAAAAGCTAAGAAGGCTTGTAGATGACAAAAGACCATAGATCTGGCAGAAACACAAGGCAAATAAGAGTAAGGTTGACACCTACCTGATTCCACCACCTGTCTCCCACTTAAGCTACCAGGAGAGGGATGTTGGGGGGAACAATGAGAGTGTAGATTTGAGTGGGTCTCAAAGAGAGTGTTCCTGCAGGTTCCCCCACACTGACTTCAGGAGGCCTCAAAATCCAGATAAGTCTATGGCATCTGTGAGCACAGGTGACTATGCCTGCCTCCTGCTAGAGACCTGGGAGAATCAGCAGGGGTAGTCCTAAGAAATGGCTCCACTGGACATCTAAGTGGAAGAGATCATGCACAGTTTCCAACAGAATGATTCCTGAGAGTCAAGAACAGGAGACAAGAAGGCAGCTGGACTCTAAGAGACCATGCAACAGGGATGAAGGATGTTCTTTACCCACCTCCATGACCTGCCTGGGTAAACAACACCAAGGACCAGAAGTCCTCCCTTCCCCTAATTTCAACCTCAGCCATAAACACAAAGAATTTATGTCAGCTGAGATCGGCATTCCCTCACTGGTGCAGAATGGGGACTGGAGTTAGAATAAAGAACATTCCTATTTCTTGCATGCCTGAGTTGTGAACTGCAATTCCACCTATTGCAGTAGAGCACAGGATGGACAGGAGAGGCAGATGTCAGAGGGTGGAAGCAGGATAAGCATCTGAGGGAAAGACAGGGACAGGGCACATGACACCAGGTCTTCCTGACTCTACAACCTGCTCTTCCCAGGATTAAGCATTTCTCAAACCTTCCTGGAGCCTGTCAGGGTCAGGTAGGGCAGGCAACGAGGCATCCCAGACTCTGGCAGGCTGGTAGCTGGTCTCTGCTCTGAGCTGCCCAAGGAGATTCACCCACTGCCAAGCTCTCCATTTTTTCTTTCTCCATCATTTCTTTGACTCTCCTGACCCAACAGCAAATCAATGGATCAACTCAGTGAAATAACCAGGAAGTGAACACCCCTGGGTTGTTCATTCATTCAGCCAACTGACTTGTGTCCCAGGCAGCAGCATAGGGAGCCACTCATTCGGCTTGCCACCATCTGGGGAGCTTCACAGAGGAGAGAATCCTTGAGAGATGAGCCTTTGAAGTTGAGTACGATTTCTTGGACCAGAATGGGTATGTGAACATGTCATCACCAACACAGAGGAAAGGCTGTGGGTCTGGAACCTAGAGAGCAAGGGCTACAGCTGTTTTCTTCTGTGTTTTTGTCACCCAGCAGAGAAACTGACCCAAGGTGGACACATAGACAGACAGATGAGATAGACGAGTCAATGAATCAATGAAGGTACTGTGGCTCTTTCAAGATAATGAAGATTTGGGGAACTCAGAAGTAGTAACAAAAAATAAGCAGCACATTCAAATCATTAATGCAGTCCAACTCATACTTATTGCATGCTGCTCCCTCCGCTGGGAACGCCCCCTCCAAGCCTCAGGAGATGAACTCCATTTCAGGCTGAGAGCCAGACAGGTGTGATAAATGCACCAGCACCCCTTCCACCCTCTGTCATGGCACCATCACATTCCATCCAGCCTTGTTCAACTCCATGTGGGTCTCTGAATAGCAGTTTCCCTCGCACCTGGGCTGTTTCTCCTTCTGGGAAGTCACTGCCCTCCTTTCTGAGTCTGGTTAACTCTGATTTGCCCTCAGGTCCCTTTGAGGACCTGAAAGGGGTCTCCCCTCTATTGTGTGGGTGTCCTCTCCCCACTGCTGCCAGGGTGTTAGGAGATGGTTTTCCCACCTTTGTACTCCAGAACATATGTGGCCATTTTACAACTTTTGGGCTATTCCAAACACCTGTCACCACAGTGTCAGTGACAGCTGGACCTCAGCCAGAGCTGGGGAGTCGGCTGAATCTGGGCCTGCTGCTCTGTGGTCTCATGTGGTACCATGGATTCCACAGGACTCTCAGAGAGGGCCCAGGGAACTCAGCATCTCAGCCTAGCCTGGCGATGGGACAGCAGAGCAAATTTACCCATCCCCTCCAAAATGTCAGCCAGCCTCACATGGGACAAGGAACAGGAATGAGTCCCTGTGTACAGAGGCCACTGTAAGACAGCCTAGTCACAAGGTAGAGTGCAAGTGGATGCTATAATGGATTTCTGAAGAAAAATGGCAGCCTTCATGTATGTGTGCATGTGTGTAATTATATATACACACACATGCACAAATATGTGTAGTCAAGTGATAACACAGGCCTCTGGGCCATGCCAGTTCTGGACATGGCTTAGAATTCATTTCTCAGGAAAATCTTCCCTGAGTCTCCCACACTGCAGTAGCTGCCCCATCCTGCATGCTCAAAGAGCAACCTGTGCTCCCCCCATTTAAGCTGCATCTCACAGCTTCTGAGAGTAACCTGTGCTCCCCCCATGTAAGTGCTGCATCCCATAGCTTCTGAGTGGCCTGGCCAGGACCAGGACTACAGTGGCTCATACATGAGACCCAGGGCTCACAGCCGGTGACACCACTACCTGGCTCACCTCCAAGGACTGGTGGACCACTGTTAGCTCCCCTCACAGCCATTCTGTTTATAAACAACCTAGCTAGCAGCATTTCTTTCTCTAAGAAGCCTGCAGTAAAATACAATACAACAATAACAGCAAAACCTCCCAAATTCAAAAATGTCTAACTTTGGTTAATGTAGCACAGGACCCTGCTCCTCACCCCCAATCTGAAATACCTTCAGAAAATAATTCATTCACCCACTATCAGAAATCAAAGGACTTGGGGAATTGGAAATTAGAAAAACTAAAATCAAATTTCAATCACTAAGCACATGGGCAGTCATTGTCAGCATTTCCCCAAGCACGAATAAGATAATAATGCTTCTTGCTGTGAGAGACCCCAGGAAAACACCTTGAATGGAGCTGACCACAGCCCAAAAGTGATCTCCCTCTCCTGGAGACAGATGGGCAACAGACAGTCCCCCTGTCCTTCAGCAAGGCACACTGAGGCCTCTATGTGTCCTCGGAAAGGAAAATGATCTATGAATCTGCTCTGAGGGATGAGGGCATATATGTTCCATCTCAAGCAGATGTTTGAAAACCACTTTCTTCAAAAAGCCTTCTTGTTTTGTTTATGGCCAGTTTGAATGAATTATATATAATAAAGACAAACAAAATTCCTTTTTAAATTTATGCTTGCTTACTCCTTAGATATAGGTCTTCAATAAATTGTGGGGAAATTTTGTCTCTTTATGCCCCAAATAGGGTTAAGGAAATGTTTTATAGCAGTCACCATGGACCCACAGTTTTGCTCTAGAGAAGACGATAGAAGTCAGAACAATCCCCACCTTTTGCTGAAATAGTTGCCCATCAGACCTTGGAGGAGCTTGGTTGAGACTGCAAGAAAACCCACCAGGATCCCACCCGACTCCATTACCAAGCATGCACCATGAGGTCTATAGACCAGGGTCATGTGGATCATCTCTTAATCCCAGCTGTCCCTGCAGATAATGCCCAGATGCTGTGTGGTACTGAACACAACTGGGCATGAAGGAGAAGTGAAACCTCACACTGCACTCAGTCTCTGTGTGGCCTGCTATCCATTTCAAGGAGAACAAAGTATCAGAGTGCAGTCTAGCCTGGAGAGGGGACACAGTCCAGATCTTTGCAGGTCATTATGCTCCCACTATGTGCCAGGGGCTTTACCGACTTTAACTCACTAAATCCTCAAGAAACCAAAAATCAGTAACTTGCCCAAGATCACACCAGCAAGTTGTGGATCCTGAATTCTAATCCAGGTCTTCTAACTCTGATGATTCAGATTTCTTAGTTCTTCTTAGAAAGAGGTCAGTGCCTAACCCTGAAGTGACCCAGACATTGCAGGACATTTTGACCAGGCCATTTCAACTCCAGAGACATTTTGATCAAATTACCTGGGGTTGGGTGGTGTAGGGGGGACGAATTTGTTAAAAATAGTGAAAAAAAAATGAAATAAGCAAAACAACAGAGCTAAAGACTGTATTGACTAAAGAAATTGATGAATTAATAGTACTAACAATGACCCCTAAAGAAACCTTAGAGAGGAAGAAGTTATATTGGTGAAATACGGATTTTTAAAACCCAATGGATAAACCAAATCTTCACTGAGAAACTTACAAGGAAAAGAATTTATCCCAGTGAAGATACTTGCAGTGAAATAAAAATTAAAACACAGGGCCTTAAGGATAGACTTGTAATTGACACATCAGAGGGAGAGCATGTTATTCTCAAGAGTAACCAGACAGTGGCAGCAAAGACCAGTGATGGAAATCATCCTGGCCAGAGGTCCTCAAAGCGTGGTCTCTGAATTAGCAGCCTGTTGGAGTGGCAAGGGGTAGGTGTCGGGGGAGGATAAAATAATTTCAGGCAAGGGCAAACAAAGTCCTACAGGGAATTTGTTAAAAACACAACAGCCAACCCCACTGAATAAGAAACTGCTGGTCCCAGCACAGCAGGCTCCAGGTGGGGCCCAGTACTTTGCATTTTAACAAGGCCTCCCGTGACTCTGATGCCCAATTAGGAAACCCTAGAGCCAAGCATCAGTCAGTTTTCTCCAAAAGGAGCAGTCAGCAGCTGGCTCCGTGTCAGAAGTAGTGTCCTGTGTTTTAAACCTTGTCTCCACTCTGAAACAGAGATAGGCAAGTCAGAGCCCTGTGTCTGCCAGAACGGTTCCCAGGCTGGTCATGTTCACCCGCGTGGTCCTTGTGGTCTGGGCACGTGGCTGCCCCATCTCCAGCCTAGCCTCCTCTCCTGCCTTGATGCTTCTCACACTGATTACCTGCAGATAGCATTTTTCCCATTTGTCTGTGTCTTCTCTTGGGGAGGAAGGCATGATTAACCCCAGGGAACAGGTCTTCATTTCTGAGTCCCAGCCCCACCCCAGCCTTGGCCCTGGAGGGCAGGCATTACACACCACAGAGCTCTCTCTCCATAGTTCCCCACCTGGGAAATTAGAGGAAAGTCCACACCTGGGCCTCATGCTCCACCAGCTCTAGCTGGTCTCTCCTGCGAAAGCCTGGACTGAGCCCTCAGTCACACCCCATAAGGATGTCCTTCCAGCAGTGAGTGGAGGGAGGTGGTTAGATGAAGTGACATGGTCCAGGGAGCTTAGAACAAGGTCTCAGCACAGCAGCTGAGTGAGCACAGGCTCCAGGAGACAGCTCTGTCTCGGAAACTCCACCTCTGCTGGGTTTGGACAACTTGCCAAGCCTTGCCAAGCCTCAATTGCTACGTCTGTAAAATGGAGCTAAGCAGACATTTTTCACAGGTTCACAGAATTATCAAGCATGCCATTGTCCAGCACAGTGCTTGGTACCTAGTAGGCTGTCAGCACGTGGGGAAAGCTGGCACATGCTTCCCTCAGGAAGCAGTGGCCTTCCTGAGCCTGGCAGCATGTGAGCACATTGTCATCCACTTTGTCAGAGATATTGTGGAGCAGACACCACTAGCTTGCCTACAGGATGTAGGAAGTGAACAGAAATTAGTGTAGTAGCCAGATGTGCCTGTGAGAGGCTAGTGACCACGTGCCCTTTCTAAAGGAGGAAGCTGCCAGTGGAAAAGAGGGCCCTGAGTCGTGAGACCTTATTGTTTTTCAAGTGAAATTGGCAAATAGATGTGTCTGTGAAGCATAGGCTATGACCTGCCTCTCAGTGACTACAGCAGAGGGGAAATGTGCCCCAGGTCACCCACAGCTATGACAGCTGGAACCATCACCCTTAGACACCTTCCAGGGAAGCCAGCCATCAGGGAGAGAAGAGCCCAGTCCCCGCACAGCAGACCTGCCTTTGCATCTTGGCTCCGGCCCTCACTAACGGTGAGCCCTTGCACACCACCATGACCAGCCAAGCCTCTTCTTCTCCACCTATACAATGGAGCTGTTAATAACACTTACTCTGCCAGTCTCTCCTGGGGTTCAGTGAAATGGCATGTGTGAAAGGGCTGGACATTTGACTGTGATGTGTTCCTGTTAACTGGTGGTAACAAAGCTCATCTGATGAAGACCATGGGGAAGGGCACACCTTTATAACCCAACATAGTTGGGTTTGTTGACTTGCTGTGACAAGGGACACTGCACACCCAGAGAACCATGGGCATCCTTCCTGAGGAGCAATGGCCACTGTAGGACTTGGGCAAGGGCAGAGCAGAGGAACACATTAGATGAAGCAGTGTTTGACACAGTCAAGACATAGCAAGGCTGTATGTAAAGGGTTCTGTTTTGAGAGGTGGACCTGGGTCCCATTTCCTTAGTGGGTATTATGCCTGAAGACCCCTTTCCTGGAACTCTGCACCTGAGTTGGAGATGGGGACTGAGTCTCTGAGTCACCATGAGCCCATGGTTTGGGTCCATGTGTGACTACAATGTCCCATTTTTATTCATGATTCTAAAGAGTCAAGTTTCCAGCCATCTGTGATTTTAGAGAACAGCTTTCTCAGCAGTACATCCTTGAGGTTATTACAAATGAGGTGTAATGACAACAATCAGTGCCCTCAGAGCTACACAGGGTAAGAGCCTGAGGGCTGGCCCTGGGCCCCGGTTCTGCCACTTCCTATCTCTGCAACCTTTGCTTACCACTTACCTCTCAGAACGTCAGCCTGGGGATGAACACAGACCCACAATTCTTAGTCTGCAATTTCAAAACATAAAGAGCACCAAAAACAATAAGATTTTTTGTAACTTGCATGACAGGCCAACCCTTCTCAACCTAAGTCATTTGGTTGCCAAAGCTGCCTGACTGACGTGAGTCTATTTGTAGTCCTATTGGTCAGAGGAAGTATGGATATTCAGACATTCATATATTTCTCTGCAGGAAACAGTGGCATATTTGATTATAGGGTGCTCCCCTAGACCCAGTTGGGAAGTTATAAAAGATACAGCATATGCACCATATTGTTTCCTAAAATATGAAAAATTTTCAATTCCAAAAGCCATAAGGCCCCAGGGTTTCAGAGAAGGATTTGCAGATCTTTGGTAACCAGTTCACAAGGTGCTTGAATGAAAATGTGATGTTGAGTGGAAGGAGGTTCACACAGAGGTTCAGGCAAGTACCCAGCAAGGCTGCCATGAGGATGGGTCACACGCTGCCAGTGCCCTTCACCCATCCCCAGGCCCTCTTGCCCAGGACACCCTGCCTTCTTCAGGACCTGTGCCCTTCCCTAGCCCTTGAGACCTCCTCTGGGCATTGTCAGTCTGTGACTGTCCTCTCAGGGTGAGCCCCCTTTCTGGGACACACTTGTCACCAGGACTGGCCGTCCCCTCCACCAGGACAGCCTGACCCCGACCTTCATTCCACCTTCAGCTCTCAGCCTGGCCACCACACTCTGGAGCCAGGCAAACCTACTCTTTGTTTGTCAGTTTCCCCCATCCCACCCCAGCTCTCCACACCCCATTCCTGATGCTGAGGGACTCACAGAAGCAGGACTTCACACAGGATTCGAAGGGTCCCCCATCTCCCCATCAGGCAGCAGCAGGACCTGCTCATCCATTCCGTGGAAACTGAGGCCTGGTTTCTGGAACATTAGGAGACATAGAGGCTTCTCCTGGTTGTCTCCTGGGGTTTCTAAGCCTCCTGCAAAGCCATCCCAAGGCTCTCAGTGCCTCCTTCACTCCCTGCCCCCCTCCCCCCTTGTGGCTGCTGGAGGACACGGCCTTGCTGAGTGACTGAAGCTGGGCCAAAGCCTCCCTTCAGAAAGCTTGGGGCTGGCTGTGTGGCGGTGATCTCAACCCACAAGATGTAGTCTCTGATTTTCACCCAGAGCTTACCCAGGCTTCACACGCTGGCAGCTTTCCATTCCACTGGGGCCAGATGCTAGCCATCTCCCTTCTAAGGGCCTATGCCCGTCTCTCTGCTGATACAGACTTCTGTCCCGTTGGTCTGGGGCACGGTGGACAGCACTCAGGAACCAAGAGGGGAGAGCCACAGGCCCTAGGAAAGAAGGGTAAAAATCCTCCAGGCAGATGGCCCTGGGGGCAATCTCAATGACAGCTTTATTGAGCCCCTGGCCAAGCTGCTGCAAGGTAGGGAAGGCCAGAGACTATGGAGTCAGAGGTCAGTTTCCCTGGGCTGAGGTCACAGCTTAGGTCCCTGAGTTATATCTTGGCACATTCACAGTCCCAGCAGTGGATATATGCCATTAACCCTCCCCACTCCTGTTTACCTTCTCAAAGTCACATATCATCAGCTCAGCTTACCTCTTCTCCACCACCTAGTTCTATGGACAGTAATTATCCACTTCCCTCAAATACCCCCTCCACCTCCAGAATTTCCTGAATCCTGTTTTTCTCCAGGGACACCATCTCTCTCTCACCCTCCCTCTAGGTTAATTCAGCAGCTCCCAAAAGGCCTTGGAGTGCCAACCCCTGACACCTTTAGGTCCCCTTCCCCACAGCCCCTCAGGACTCCCATCAAGGGACCACGTATCCAGCCTTTGTTGCTTGTCATGGACTGTCACCCAAACTGCACAGTGGCAGAGAACGGCCCACAGATCTCCCTTGCATTGGCACCTGCTGGAGTTCAGTGGTAAGTGAGGTCCCCCCTTCCCAGCCCTCCACTGAAGGCAGCAGAGTGGTCAGACACCAGGAAGCACCCAGCTCTTTCCTATCCCCTGGGCAGCACCTTCAGCCCCTCTGTCCACTGCAGCTGAGCAGCCAGTGCCTGGCCCCTGGGAGGCTGGCTGCTCCCCTTGCCCTAGTTGGTATTCAACCCTGCACCCAGACCTTGTTCCCCTTTCCATGTGCCCTGCTGGGGCAGCCATTCCAGGAAGGGGAGACAGAAAATAATCTGTACACTATACCTATGGGGTCTCACTCCCTGGAAAAAATAAAGCAACCAATGGGGAAAAGAATTGTGGGGGTGCAATTTTAGGCAAGGTGATCTAGGAAGGCATCATCAACAAGTGCAAATGGAAGGGAGATGGGAAAATGAGATTGGCAGATGGATTACTCTCCAGGCAGAGGGGAGAACATGAGCAAAGAATCCAAAGTGGGTCAAGCAGGCATGCTGAAGACCTACTGACCGGCAGTGAGTTTGAGGGTTAGGTCTAGACCAGAGGGCCTGGAGGCCACTCTCAGGACATGACACTGATTGTTAATCATCAAAAGGCAATAATTAAACAGAGGACATGGTTCCCCTATTAGCTTATTGGTTTTTTAAGATAGAAACCCTGGGTGGAGAGAGGCACCTTCACAGTTAGTGGGAATAGAATCTGAAATCATGCTTTTAGAAACCCATTTGGCTTTATGCATTAGGAGATATAAAAGTGGTCCTGCCATTTGGACCAGTCATTCCACATTTAGAACTAGTATCCTGAAGGAAAACCCCCTACACAGAGATGCCTATATTGTTCCTTTCAATTAGCGTGGGAAGCTAGTTGGTTCCTGGGCCCTGGCACATTGCCCATCCTGTCCCAGGGCTTTGTCCCCCAGGGCCTCACCCCCACACTTGGCCCCCTGGTGAGCCTCCCACCTGGACCACCTGCCTCAGGGTGTGACCTCCATCTTCTCCAGATGGCATTGGTCAGGGAGCACCTCTCTCCCCTGATATCTAGCCTGGGACAGCCCTGCTGGGCTCCATCCTCTTCTCAGGAAAGAGTCCTCTTCTAGCTTAAAAATATGCCCAGGACTGACCCAATGCCAGGTGCCTCTCTCCATCCCTCCTACTTGGGTTTGAAGTTGTGCCTATCAGACAGGGCAAGGAGGACAGCTTGGGCCTGTCTCTTGCTCCCACCACAGGTAGAGGGTCTTATCAGGTGATCCTCCACATGGGGTACAACCTGGGCCCTTCCTGACACCCCTGGGAGTGCTCGGTGGGTCCCACCCCTCACTAAGAATGGCTGAGGAGGGCTACTTGGGACAAGGCCTGGCCCTCCTGTTATCCCTCCTTCTGGCCACTAGGGGGACCACAGACGCTTTCTGAGCCCACGAACAATGAAAACTAACTCGGAGGCTGGAATTTGCCCATTATCTGGGGTCAGATGGGAAAAATGTTCCAGCTAATGTAGTCTGCTACCAGATGGCATCCGAGAAGTTCAAATAAGGAAATGGCAACTGTCCACTGGTCACTTGTTCATTTACAAACTCTCGGACTGTCCACTCTGTGCCAGCCTGGCCAGGCATGGAGCCCACCGATGGTCAAGCACCCCACTGGGCAGGGACTAGGGGTATCATTTTCCTACAGTTTGCTATTTGCTCCCAGTCCTGCCCACACTTCTGCCAGCCCTCCCCAACACTTCTGCCATGTCTGGTCCCAGCCTTGTCCCCTGATGTCCCCTCATCCCTGGAAGGGCAAAGCAGCACTCCAGGCAGAGTCACCCTGAAGTATAGATCCACCTGGAGGGAAGGGTGAATGCTTCCAGCTATTTATTTCCTTCTGGCCGCTTCCCAAGGGTGAGTAGGGGGCTGGGAGCCACCTCTGTAGCAGGGTCCGTATGGCTTCCTGTTCTACCAAGTCACCCAGACCCTCAAGTCCTGGTCCTTCATCAAAGTCACATTTGTAAGGGTTGGGAGCACAGGCTCTGGGGCCACCTGCCTGGAGCCAAAACCTGGCTCTATTGTTTCCTGGATGTGTGGTCTCTCTTATTTCTGTTTCATTAAATATAAAATGGGAAATAATAGTATCAACATGATAAGTTAGTTGTGAGGAATAGATGAGACAGTGCCAAACTTTTCAAGGGGCACGTCACCAACTACTTGTTGGTTATAAAACCAAGCTAGTGGGTTGTGACCAGCATTTAACATAAACAGAGTGAAAAGAAGAGTATGCCTCCCTTAGGAGGGATCAGGATACACACCTACATATGTGTGTGGCACAAACCATTCTGCCTGTGAGTCCCATTGTGGGCTTGGGAGATGTTAGATTTATTAAATACAGGCCAAGATGTGGAGAAGACATGCAGTCAAACCCAAGAATCCCTCTTGGTGGTGCTCCTGTAGAGGTGTGTGCATGTGGGCCAGGATGCTCTCCATGGTGAGTAACCCACTCTGCTGGGAAAGAGAACATGGATGACAATGGCACCCGGTGTGGAGGACCCAGGCAGCCGTGGTAGGCAGCCATGAGTGTGTGGCAGAGAGTGCTAGAAGCAGCAGTGTGGGAGGAGCTGTGGCCAGGGCCTTGAAAGCTGGGGTTAGTTTGTGGACTTGACCAGAGGCAATGGGAATTTAAAGCAGAGGATGACCCATTTAACAAATATCTATCAAGTTCCTCCTCTGGGGAAGATTTATGTTTTAAAAAGTGACTGTGAGATCAGCATAGGATGTTAGGAGCTGTGGCAACACCAGAAGCAGGGATCTACCAAGAGGCACTACTGCAATAGTCCTAGCAAGACATAGTAAGGACAGAGGTCAGAATATCTAAAGAAGGAGGAAATAGGTGTAGCCTCTGTACCTGGGGCTGGCAGGTCCACAACACCAGGGGAGGATGGCAGCCATTATCCTGCACACAGGTCGGGAGGACAAAGCAAGGTTTGGAAGGCTTCAGAGGACTTCCACAGGCCCCCAAAGCACAGAAGCCACAAGGCCAAGTGGATAAACCCATGGGCATGAATCAGACAGCCAGGTGACCTTGTCACATTACTCAATCCCCTGCACTGCCAATTTATAAAATGGGGCCCAGAAGAGGACTTAGCTCATAGGTTTATAAGATTGAAAGCTAATAACAGTAAAAGCCTTTCACTGTCTGGCACAGGGCCAGGGCTCGCACTAGAACTGCTCACTGACCTCTCCCTTACAGCACAGACACATCTGGGGAAGGCACTGGCAGGCAGCCTGGGAAAGGACCAACTTCCAGCCACTCAGACGCAAGCCAGGGAAACTGGGATGACTTTGTATTGCCCCTGCCACCTCCAGACCCTTGCTCATGGCTCAGACCCAACCATCCGCAATGGCTTGGAGCCTTGGGGTGGTAAGTACAGCAGGCCCTGCAAGGCCAGCCCTCTAACCAGGTGGGGTCTCCTTGCATCTCGGCTGTCTGCACCTGGAGTCATTTTCAGAGGCTTCATGACAGATGGCCTTGAACCCATGGCCACATTACCTAAGCATAGACAGTTTCCTTGGTTCTCAGTGAAAATGGTCACTACATATTCATTCAGAAAAACTTGCTCCCAAACAAGGATCTCCCTTGGATTTTCCCTGAATCCTTCCTTTTTTAAAATTTTACTTTGGTATCACTAATATACAATTACATGAGCAACATTGTGGTTACTAGATTCCCCCCATTATCAAGTCCCCACCACATACCCCATTACAGTCACTGTCCATCAGCATAGTAAGATGCTATAGAATCACTACTTCTCTTCTCTGTGTTATACTGCCTTCCCCGTGCTGCCCCACTACATTATGTGTGCTAATCATAATGCTCCTTTTTCCCCTTATCCCTCCCTTCCCACCCATCCTCCCCAGTCCCTTTCCCTTTGGCAAGTGTTAGTCCACTCTTGGGTTCTGTGAGTCTGCTGCTGTTTTGTTCCTTCAGTTTTTCCTTTGTTCTTATACTCCACTGATGAGTGAAATCATTTGGTACTTGTCTTTCTCCACCTGGCTTATTTCACTGAACATAATACCCTCTAGCTTCATCCATGTTGTGCAATTGGTAGGATTTGTTTTCTTCTTATGGCTGAATAATATTCGATTGTGTATATGTACCACACCTTCTTTATCCGTTCATCTACTGATGGACACTTAGGTTGCTTCCATTTCCTGGCTAATGTAAATAGTGCTGTGATAAACATAGGGGTGCATATGTCTTTTTCAAACTGGGCTGCTGCATTCTTAGGGTAAATTCTTAGGAGTGGAATTCCCAGGTCAAATGGTATTTCTATTTTTAGTTTTTTGAGGAACCTCTATACTGCTTTCCACAGTGGCTGAACTAATTTACATTCCCACCAGCAGTGTAGGAGGGTACCCCTTTCTCCACATCCTCACCAACATTTGTTGTTGTTTGTCTTTTGGATGGTGGTCATCCTAACTGGTGTGAGGTGATATCTCATTGCGGCTTTAATTTACATTTCTCTGATGATTAGCAATGTGGAGCATCTTTTCATGTGCCTGTTGGCCATCTGAATTTCTTCTTTGGAGAAGTGTTTGTTCAGATCCTCTGCCCATTTTTTAATTGGATTATTTGCCTTTTGTTTTTTGAGGTGCATGAGCTCTTTATATAATTTGGATGTCAGCCCCTTATCGGATATGTCATTTATGGATATATTCTCCCATACTGTAAGATGTCTTTTTATTCTACTGATGGTGTCATTTGCTGTGCAGAAGCTTTTCAGCTTGATATAGTCCCACTTGTTCATTTTTATTTTGTTTCCCTTGCCTGGGGAGATATGTTCATGAAGAAGTTGCTCATATTTATATTCAACAGAGTTTTGCCTATGTTTTCTTCTAAGAGTTTTATGGTTTCATGACTTACATTCAGGTCTTTGATCCATTTTTAGTTTACTTTTGTGTATGGGGTTAGACAGTAATCCAGTTTCATTCTCTTACATGTAGCTGTCCAGTTTTGCCAACACCAGCTGTTAAAGAGGCTGTCATTTCCCCAGTATATGTCCATGGCTTCTTTATCGTATATTAATTGACCATATATGCTTGGGTTAATATCTAGATTCTCTATTCTGTTCCACTGGTCTATTGGTCTATTCTTGTGCCAGTACCAAATTGTCTAAATTACTGTGGCTTTGTAGTAGAGCTTAAGGTTGGGAAGCAAGAGTCCCCCTGCTTTATTCTTCCTTCTCAGGATTGCTTTGGCTATTTGGGGTCTTTTGTGGTTCCATATGAATTTTAGAACTATTTGTTCCAGTTTGTTGAAGAATGCTATCAGTATTTTGATAGGGATTGCATTGAATCTGTAGATTGCTTTAGGCAGGATGGCCATTTTGACAATATTAATGCTTCCTAGCCAAGAGCATGGGATGAATTTCCATTTATTAGTGTCCTCTTTAATTTCTCTTAAAGGTGTCTTGCAGTTTTCAGGGGATAGGTCTTTCACTTCATTGGTTAGGTTTATTCCTATGTATTTTATTCTTTTTGATGCAATTGTGAATGGAATTGTTTTCCTGATTTCTCTTTCTGCTAGTTCATCATTAGTGTCCTGAGACCTTCTATGTGCAGAGTGTGCTGGGTGCCATGGATATACTGATGTGGGCGAGCATGCTGTAGCCCAGGGGCAGCACACATCTGCAGAGACATCCTCCCAGTATAGTCCTCTCCCCTCCCTCCATGCCTACCTCTGATATTTCCCTGCCCAAAACACACTTTTTAAATTCCAAACACAGAACAGACTCTGACTGATTAGTGCTCACTTTTCTAGTTAAGACAAGTCTCCAAAGCCAGGAGGGATGGCTGGCAGCCTTCACTTATCTTCTTGATTTTCCCAACAGAGCCAACCTTGACTGTAAAATGCAGTTTCCCTTAAATATATTTTTGCCTATGTGGCTGGTCAATTGGGAGCTTCTCAGTGAGGCTGCAGTGTCCGTGTACCTTAGAGCAAATCTGCTTCCTGCCTTTTCCCCAAGTACATCTCAGGTACTTGCATTGCTCTAAGTGTCCCTCTGTCCATACCAGGTTCCACAGAATTTTAGTACAATGAGGAAGTCCTGTTGTTTTCAAAAGTGACAAACAGGGTAATTCTTCCATTGCACAGTCTACTTGGAATGTTGTGTACCAGGGGCTGTGTGCAACCAGCCATCTCAGACCCCATCTGCAAGAACATGCCCTCTAGTAGAGGAAACAAGCATGTAAACACATCCTAGTAATATAGTGTGACAAATACAGTGGTAGACACATGGTCTTATCACAAAAGAGAGAGAGACCAGTTTTATTTGGCGGGGGGGACAGGACAAAAAGGCTTAATTTGATCACCAAAGATGAATAGGAGTCATCTAGGCAGACAGGAGGGGGCGTAGTTAACAACAGCACCAACCTACTTCACCAGGAATCTCATTCCATCAATACCAACCCTGAGAGGTATTGTCTATGCACCCATTTTATAGATATGTAAGTAGAGTTTATAGAGGTTAAGTAACCTGCACAAGGTAAGAGAACTAGAAACTGATGAAGGAGGGACAAGTCTATATGGTTTTTAAAATGACAGAACCTGGATCCATAGAATTTAAGTAAACATGTTCAAGGCTAGAAAGAGAGAAGGTGATGGAGTCAGGAATTGAATTCAGGCCTTCCATCATATGCAGACTATGAGGTAGATGGATTATAGAGGCCCTTTTGTATTGAGCTAAAGAATTTGGACTCTGCAGTAATGAAGAGAATACAAAGGGTTTTAATTGGTGTGGCAACTTTACCTCCACTCTAATTTCTCCTGGCCAAAATGTATAAACCACCAACTCTAGTAGTGAGGAAGTAATAACAGTTTTTGGCCACAAAGGACATGTCCAGGACAAAGATATTTTATTTAATGAAGTTCTATTTCATGATGATATTCTATTTAATGAGAATTCCTGACTCAGGAAGAAATGGGCAAACAGCCCAGTAGAAAAAAAGTTAAGAAAGTATTACAGGCAATTTACAAAAAAGAAAACACAAATGGCCAATAAACATCTGAAAAGGTTACTCAGGCAATTAAAACAATAAGAAATACCATTTTCTCCCATCTGATTGACAAAAGAGAAGAAGACAGAAAAGAGCAAATGTTGCAAGGGTGTTAGGAACTGTGTACTCTCATACACTGCTGGTAGGGGTACACATTTACAGAGCTACTTTGGAAATTTATTTTAAAACTTAAAATGTGTGCTTGCAAAACTGGACAGCTACATGTAAGAGAATGAAACTGGATTACTGTCTAACCCCATACACAAAAGTAAATTTGAAATGGATCAAAGACCTGAATGTAAGGAATGAAACCATAAAACTCTTAGAAGAAAACATAGGCAAAAATCTCTTGGACATAAACATGAGCGACTTCTTCATCAACATATCTCCCCGGGCAAGGGAAACAAAAGCAAAAATGAACAAGTGGGACTATATCAAGCTGAAAAGCATCTGTGCAGCAAAGGACACCATCAATAGAACAAAAAGGCATCCTACAGTATGGGAGAATATATTCATAAATGACATACCTGATAAAAGGTTGACATCCAAAATATATAAAGAGCTCATGCACCCCAATAAACAAAAAGCAAATAATCCAATTAAAAAATGGGCAGAGGATCTGAACAGATACGTCTCCAAAGAAATTCAGATGGTCAACAGACACATGAAAAGATGCTCCACATTGCTAATCATCAGATAATTGCAAATTAAAAACACAATGAGATATCACCTCACACCAGTAAGGATGGCCAGCATCCAAAAGACTAAGAACAACAAATGCTGGCGAGGATGCGGAGAAAGGGGAACCCTCCTACACTGCTGGTGGGAATGTAAGCTAGTTCAACCATTGTGCAGAGCAATATGGAGGTTCCTCAAAAAACTAAAAATAGAAATACCATTTGACCTGGGAATTCCACTCCTAGGAATTTACCCTAAGAATGCAGCAGCCTAGTTTGAAAAAGACATATGCACCCCTATGTTTATCACAGCACTATTTACAATAGCCAGGAAATGGAAGCAACCTAAGTGTCCATCAGTAGATGAATGGATAAAGAAGGTGTGGTACATATACACAATGGAATATTATTCAGCCATAAGAAGAAAACAAATCCTACCATTTGCAACAACATGGATGGAGCTAGAGTGTATTATGTTCAGTGAAATAAGCCAGGTAGAGAAAGACAAGTACCAAATGATTTCACTCATCTGTGGAGCATAAGAACTAAGAAAAAAACTGAAGGAGCAAAACAGCAGGAGACTCACAGAACCCAAGAATGGACTAACAGTTACCAAAGGAAAAGGGACTGCGGAGGATGGGTGGGAAGGTAGGGATAAGGGGGAAAAGGGGGGCATTACTATTAGCAGACACAATGTAGGGGGTGGCACGGGGAGGGCTGTACAACACAGAGAAGACAAGTAGTGATTCTATAGCATCTTACTACGCTGATGGACAGTGACTGCAATGGAGTATGGGGGGGTCTTGATGATGGGGGTAGTTTAGTAAACATAATGTTGCTCGTGTAATTGTAGATTAATAATACAAAAAATACTTAAAATGTGCACAGACTGCTGGGATCGACCAAGTTGTTGGTGTATCTCCTGGGGAAGCACTCCACACAAGCACAAGGAGATACACTGCAACATCATCACAGCTAAAATTTTGAAATAACCCAAATGGTCATCATTGGGAAGTAGCTGAAAACATTGGGGCATGTTTATAATAAGAAGTACTATGCAGCAGCTAAGAAAATGGAGTTATTTCTGTATCAACTAAGGTGGATATTGTTGAGTGGAAAAGGAGAGAATGCAAAATGATACAAATAGAACAACATTTATGTTAAAACATACTTATGTAAACACAAAAGCTGTTTATGTTACGTTGTATATGGGTTCATAGATATGTATGGAAAACAGTTTAGAACTGGCTTGGAAAATACACATAAAAACAGGAATGGTGGTAGTTTCTGAGAGGTGACAAAGGGGGCCAGGTTTGGGGTCACAAACAAACATTCATAATGTTCTAATTTCTATAAGCATCTCTATAAGAGCAATTTCTATTTATGTATTACTTATATGAATAATTTTCATTTTAATAAATGTAGAGATAGATTTTTAAAATCCCTGATGCATCAGTTCCTGTGCAAATTGCTATGGCTGGTGCTCTGCAGAACACATGACAAGAAAAATCATGTCATTAGACACACACAGGCAGATCTTGCCCTCAAGGAGCTCTCAGGCTGGTGTTGGGAAACAGGTCCAGCACCATGTGAGATAAATTCCCAAGGAGGAATAGAAAATGCAGTAGGTTTACGGTGGGGAGGAAAGGTTCTTTATAGTATTTCAGGTATCAGGGAAGCATTTATGACAACCAAGGAGAGGCAAAACTGGGCAGGGGCCAAGAGAATGTCAGGTTCAAAGGTGCAGAGGTGGGATGAATGGATAAAGAAGATGTGGTACATATACACAATGGAATATTATTCAGCCATATGAAGAAAACAAATCTTACCATTTTCAACATGGATGGCTTATGAGATGGCTTCCTTAAAAGTATATAGCTCAATGCCTGATGCTTAGTAGGCACTTAATTGGTATTGTTTTTATGGACAGAGACAGCTGGGTGGTTTCCAGCTGGCAACCATTCTCCTCATTTGCTCCTTGGCTATAGCTGCATCCTCAGTCAGCTAGAACAAGTCCTTTCCACACTTGGACGAGCGCCTTAGTGGAGCTTGATGTGGACTCAGGGATCCCTGGTGTATGGGATCTTAGGGAGGGTGTGGAGGGATAGCCTTCCTGCATCTGAAGCCTGGTGAAGTCTGGTTTGTGTATATGTGTTTGGGGTTGTCCAGGGAGAGTTGGGAAAGGGGGTGCTGCTTTGGAGGATGCCATCAGCCCTTCCTGGCCTCTTCTCAAGAGGGTCATGGGCCAGGTCAATTCCAGGGCCTTGCCCTTAGTTGCTTCACTGAGACATCTGGTCCCAGAGATGTGAAATGACTGTTTCTGTGGAGAAGCTGCTGAGGTTGGCAGTGGTAGTGTGCGGGTGGGGCATCTGCTCCTGATTTATTATTTCTTTGTCTCTGTGGAAGCACTTAAGTGCAGGCTTAGTGCCAATGAAGCTCAGGAGCTGGATTCCAATAGTGGGGAAGGGGGCCCATCGACCCTGGCCTCATTTTCTCCCACCCAAGCACTTCCTCAGGAGGGCCTCAGGGCCTCAGCATCACTTAATTAATTTAGGATTCCCCAGTCACATATCCTCACATTCAAAGGAGCAGAGCGGTCCCTGTCAGCCTTTCCCGAAAGCCTGTGAATGTGATGGCTGGAAGCCAGAAGGAGTATGTGCCTGTCTGCCTGCCCTTGGCCAGTGCATCCCCAGGGCCCAGACCTGCCTTGTGTGCAGCGTAGCTGCAAAGCTGGGCTCCAGTGGGGAAAGTGGGGGACTGCAGCTCCTGCCCCATGGGCAGGACTTGGAGCCCCTCTGTGCAGCTCCACAGAAGGGGCTGCCCCTACCTGCTTTCCTTCTGACTCCTGACACTTCCTGTGAATCACTGGGTGAAGCAGGGCCTCAAACCCCCATGGTTTCTGCTCCTTCCACTCCCCATCCCAGTCTAACGATTCTCTCAGGTTCATCTCTTTCCTCCACTGAGACCTGCTGCCCCTAGCCCAGACCCCTAACCTAACCTTCCCCAGCACTGGGATAGTCAGTCTCTTCCTAACTTGTCCTTGCCTCCTCATCTGGCCAACCCATTCCTGCATAGGTGTGAAACTTCTTTTTTCTGTGAAGTTTCAGACAACTTCCCACACAGGGCCCTCTGCAGCCTGGGCCTGCAGTCCTGCTGCTTCTGCCAGCATTGTGGCTTTCACGATGTGCCCCCATCTTTTCTGTCCTCCTTGTCTTCCCTAACAGGCCCCAGGAGCTCCCACCTCTACACTTTTTGTTGTTGTTATTATTTATTTATTATTTATTTATTTTTAAATTTGGTATTATTAATATAAAATCACATGAGCAACACTGTGGTTACTAGATTCCCCCCATTATCAAGTCCCCACCACATACCCCATTACACTCACTGTCCATCAGCATAGCAAGATTCTATAGAGTCACTATTTGTCTTTTCTGTGCTATACTGCCTTCCCCATGCCCCCCCTACATTATGTATGCTAATTGTAATGCCCCTTATTCCCCCTTCTCCCTTCCTTCCCACCCATCCTCCCCAGTCCCTTTCCCTTTGGTAACTGTTGGTCCATTCTTGGATTCTGTGAGTCTGCTGCTGTTTTGTTCCTTCAGTTTTTCCTTTGTTCTTATACTCCACAGATGAGTGAAATCATTTGGTACTTGTCTTTCTCTGCCTGGCTTATTTCACTGAACATAATCCCCTCTATGAGGGTATACACAAACCAGACCTCACCAGGGTTCAGATGCAGGAAGGCTATCCCTCCACACCCTCCCTAAGATCCCATACACCAGGGATCCCTGAGTCCACATCAAGCTCCACTAAAGTGCTCGTCCAAGTGTGGAAAGGACTTGTTCTAGCTGACTGAGGACGCAGCTATAGCCAATGGAGCAAATGAGGAGAATGGTTGCCAGCTGGAAACCACCCAGCTGTCTCTGTCCATAAAAACAATACCAATTAAGTGCCTACTAAGCATCAGGCATTGAGCTATATACTTTTAAGGAAGCCATCTCATAATTTTCAGCCATCCTGGAGTAGGACAGCATCATGGCTGAAAGCTGGGTGCTGGAGTTAGCCTGCATTTGAATCCCATCTCCACTGCCTTGAGCTCTCTGGCCATGGAGAAATTACTGTACCTCAGTGTCCTTGCCTGTAAAAAGGTAATATGAAGGTTGGTAAGAGGATTAAATGAGTTAATGTCTGTGCTTAGAGCAATGCCGGACACATTGTAAGTACTTCCATATGTCTAAGTAAAATTCCTTCCTTCATTTGACTTACATTGAGTGCCTGATATGTACTCTGAAGCAACAGTTCTGATATCCGGTTGAGAAAGGAGAAAAAACATAATGCTTCCATTTTCTCTGACAGGATTACATGGGAAGTTCTCTTTTGCCTGTATGTTATGCTCAGATAAAGGATTGCCAAAAGAATTCACCAGGAGTTCTGTTGAAGAGGAAGCCACGGCTGCAGGAAGATCAGGGGCGGGGCCTTTGCCGGAGGCTGGTTGGCAGGCGGCAGAGCCAGTACCCTGGACAGCTCCCCGCAGCCCTGCTGGAAAGGGGACTGTTCTCAAGAATTGCCAAGGCTCAGGTCCTAGCCTTTTGCTGAAGCAGGGAGTCATCTCTTTCCTGCGATTCCTGCTCCCTAGTCTTTGGGGCTGCTGATGGGCTGGGGCAGGGTCTGCCTTCTGAGCTGGAATTTGGAAGATGAGGGAGTTTAGGGTCCCTGAGGCCTCTTTAGGTAGCAAGCCCAGGACCTTCTTCCTCCCTTAGGTCTTCATCTGCCCCTCTCCCTTGCACTGCCAGAATGCAGCCACCTGGCAGATACAGCAGCAGAGGCATGACAAGGTACAGGCAACAGGCTGGCAGTGTGAGGACCACAGACAGGTCCCACAGCCAGCATTTAAATCCAGGCAGGACTACTGGCATCTCCCACAAGTGACCCAGCTTCTGTGTGCCCAGCTTCCTCAGAAGTAAGATGTGGAACAGCACCTACACTGCACCAGGACTGAGTGCTGGTTAAATAAAACTGCACACATAACAACCCTGCTTTAGGATGTCTAATAAATGAGTCTATTTCCTGACATTGGGGAATGGAAGACAGAAGAGTGAGGCATGAGCCTAGGTAAGGTGGCTCCATGCTCAAAAACAGCTATAAATTAGGCAGGCCAGAGGGCTGGAAAAAGGGGTCTGCACCCTGAAGGCCCTGGGAAAGTTTCCATTCTCCAAGATTCCACTAAGGTGTAAGTTCTTCAGACACTAGATAGAATAGTCTGCCTTAAACCCCTATGCCCCCTGCTTTTTTAATCACAGAGGATGTGATATAATGAGTCATAAGAAAGACATATTTGGTCATTCAGGTAACCAAATATATATTTCCCAGATATATTTGGTCTTTACCCACAGTTCCTGAAAACACTGCAGTCTTAAAGCCGAAATGGGTGTCTTGTCATGTTAATGAGGGACTTTTGGATCCCACACAAGGGCAGGGGCTGGAGGTTGAATCAACTGATGGCCAATGATTTATTCAATCATGACTATGTAATGAAGCCCTCACAAAGACCCGTGGGAGGAACATATCTGTCTCTTGGACCCTGCTCCTCTGTCAAAGAGAGCTTCCACACTTGGGGAACCAGAACACATTCATGTGCCACCAAACAAGGGTTCAAGCTCCACAAGGGTAGACACTCCTTTATTTGGGACCTTCCCCTATTTATCTCTTTATCTGGCTGTTAACTTGTAAGCTTTACAGTATCCATCATTAAAATGGTAAACATCAGTGATTTCCTGAGTTCTGTGAGCCACTCTAGCAAATTAATTGAATCTAAGGGAGAGGTTATTGGAACCTCCAATCTGTAGCCAGTAGGTCAGAAGCACATGTAACTGTCTGGGGCTTACAACCAACATCTGGAGTTGGGGGTGGAGGGCAATCTTGGAGAAGGGAGCCTTTAACCTGGGGAATCTGATGCTGTCTCTGGGCAGATAGCATCAAAATAGAGCTGAGTTCTTGGACACCCTGCTGCTGTTCAAGAATTGCTTGGTATGTGTGTGGGAAGACACCCCTCACACACACACACACATGTGCACACACACACTGGAATCAGATCCAGGAACCCAAAAGGAGCTGTACTATTACTGCTGTGTATACTATTGTTGTGAAGGAGAAAAAACACATTTGGTGTCAGAGTACTGGGATTTGCTAGAAGGGCCCAGGCTCATGGAAATATGTGGTTTTTGAAGAGAAAGAATGAAAGGGCAGACGATAAGGAAACTTTGATTCCTAGATGGCTACCCAGTCACCCTTGATATGAATGAGCAGCTGCACTGCAATCAGTTACTAAAGGTAAAAGCTACCAGTGGAACTAGGAATAGCAGAGGACCCAACTCCTAAGGAGTTGGCTCATTGGGTATGTAAGGAAATGCAAACTAATGAGAAGCAGGCTAAATATACCATTCCCTGGTCATTGCTACCTAGAAAGGGAAAAATTATGTCAGAGCAACAGAAATCACTTCTAAGACCTCTAGTCACCAAAAAGATATTTAATGTAGAGGAAGGAGAAAACCAGGGAATAACTGAAACCAGGAGATACAATGTGAGGGAACTGGCTCATTGTGTAGATTGGCATCATCAGCTTCCTGAAGAACCTTTAGTAAAGTGCATTATGAGCATCACCAGTTTGGGGCTGTGTCTGGTTTGACTGCTTCAGAGTGGAAGAGCAGGTTTGGGCTGCTGCAGGACCCTCCATTCCCTCTTGGACAATCCCAGAGGGCTGTACCTGATCCAGACACATAGGAGGTTATTCCCAAGGGAACAGCCTGCCTGGTGGACCGGATAAGAGCCCCTGTGAGGTCTGTTTACCCTGAGAAGGGGCACTGCCCAACTACCCCTATAAATGCCAGATGGAACACCCCAGAAGAAACAGCAGATATGCTTTGTAGGCAAGCCATGTGGGATTGGCTTTAGTATGACCAAGCTGTTACCCCACTAAATATTCCTGTTATACAGGTTATGGTGATGCTGTGATTAAGGGGGCCCCTGTTGCATCAGCACTCCCATAACTTTACTGCTACAAAAGTTGTTAGAGGAGCCTTATCCCATTTGTTATCTCAGCTTTCCTACTTGAGTCTTACTGATAACAAGAGCATTGACATAATTAAGAAAATGGGGAAGGACAAAGGGGAAAGTCAAGAGACTTGACCCAACAGAATGGAAGTCTTCAGATGGTTATTAAAAAATGAGATGAATAAAGAGGACATTGATGGGGTTGAAACAAAGGTGTTAATGTAGCACTACCAGAGATTGGGTGGGCCAGTGGGAACCCCTGTTGTTCCCCCAACATTGCAGAGGCCCAGAAAAGTATGCTTTATTTACCCCAGTTTAGAGGAATTTAAAAAGCCTGAAGGCCAAGATAATAATGAGAAACCTAATCTGGAATCCCCTGGGCAGCGGTCAGGCAGGTTAACCAAGTTAAAAGATTGACAAATGGGCCAGGGTCTTCTGGCCACACCTCCAACCAGGGACCTGAGGCCATTTGCACGTATGTGGATAAAAAGGCCCTGGGGGAGGAGAAGAAACTTGCCTGGGACTATAGGAGCCCAGTGCACTGTGATTCCAAAACGTGTTGGTGAAGTCTTATCAGGAGCTAAGGTTAAATTGGGAGGATATGGAGACGCAATGGTTGACAGGATTGAGGTGAAAGTTTGGATGAAAATTGGGGTATTTGAGCAGATGTCATGTGAGGTGGTTGCGTCTCCTTTACCTGAATATATTAATTGGTGTGGATATTATGTCTGACTGGGGATCGCTTCCCCTACCTAGTACAGTAAAACAGAAGGCATGTAAGCCCGCCCTCTGGCCAGTTTTAATTGGGCATGCTAAATGAGAACTGCTAGAACTGTCTGCGCTGCACAGGTGGTTAACTTGAAGCGGTGTAGAATACCTGGTGTGCAAAAAGAGATCACCACTTTAATGAGTGACATGTAGGAAGCTGGAGTGCTGGGGCCCATGGATTCACTGTATAGTGCTCCTGGGTGGCCTGTGCAAAGGGGGATGGCTTGTGGAGACTAACAGTAGACTATTGAGTTTTAAATAAAGTTGTACGGCCCATAGCCTCTGCAGTTCCAGACATGGTCTCAACCATAAAGAAAGTACAGCAAGCTGAAGGAGGCTGGTACTCAGTGATGGACCTTGCAAACACTTTCTTCTCCAGCTGGATCTCTGAAAAGAGCCAACCAGAGTTTGCTATCATTTGGGAAGGACCCCAGTTTACTTCTGCCATGCTGCCACAGGGTTATCTGAACTCACCAGCTATTGTCACCACTTGGTCAGGGGGAATTTGGACTTGGTGCAGGGCTTGAGTGTAATAATACCCTATGTAATGACATTATGACAATGTCAGAAACAGAAGAGCAGGCTAGGACTGACTTGAACTCCATAGTGACACATATGACCAACCAGGGCTGGTTAATAAATCCAGAAAAGGTCCAAGGTCCTGCTCAGACAGTGAAATTCTTAGGAATAATGTGGCCAGGAGCCACCCAAGATATTCCATAAGTGACAAAAGATAAACTGCTGTCACTACCCGCCCCTAGAATGAAACAAGAAGCCCAGTGTTTGGTTGGTTTATTTGGATTTTGGAGGACTCATATTCCACACCTGGGACTATTGCTAGCTCCCATCTATGGGACTACAAAAAAGCTGTATTTGAGTGGGGACCTGAACAAAAAGAGGTTGTGTCTGAGTCACAAAATGCAGTTGCATGCTCAACACCTTTGGGCCCTTATGACCCCCACTCAGACATGATTTTGGAAGTGTTTGCCCCCCATACCCCTGCACCCTGGAGCTTGTGGCTAAAGCCCATTAGTGCCTCCCAGCAATGACTATTGGGATTTGGGACCAGAAAATTTCCAGATGCTGCTGCCTGGTATACACCATCTGAGAGACAATTTATTACTAGCATGCTCTTGGGCCTTAACTGAGGCTGCCTCAATAACTGAAGGACATAAAATAATCTTGAAACCTGAGATACCCATAATGTCATGGGTGATGTCAGATAAACACCCTAATAGGGAAGGCAGTACCCAGAAGAGTTCCGTAATAAAACAGAAACAGTTCATGCAGGAGCAGGCTGCCAGGGGGATGCAAGGAGGCCCACATGGTACCCAGGAGCAGGTAGCATTTCCTCTCAGATGGACACTGGATTCACTCGATGAGCTGCCAGAACCCACCGCTGCTTGAGCTGCGCCCTAGGAATAGCTCTCAGCTGAACGACAAATAGCTGCTTGGTTTGCAGGTGGCAGTTCCAGGAGCAATGGACAATACCCTGTTTGGAAAGCTGCTGCATTAAGACCAGCAGATGGCAAGACTGGTCAAAGAACCTATGAGCAAATCAGTTCAGTGGACTAATCTGCATGCTGTTTTCCTGGTAGTGATGGAAGAATTGAACAATGATAAAAGTGTTTGGATATTTATGGACTCATGGGCTGTAGCCAATGGCCTGACTGTACGGTCAGATATATGAGTAATGGAGAACTGGACTATGCCTTTGTGGAGAAAGGAATGCCCTTGTGGGGCACAGCCCTATGGAATCACTCTGGGAATTTAAGAGGCACATTAAAGTAGGACATGTTGATGTCCATCAGAAGACACCCCTTCCAAGATCAGAAGGTGTTTGGAGCCACCAAGTGGACCTGCTGGTACACTACTTTGAGGTGGCCGCCTGGGTCCATGAAATGAGTGGACATGGGGGAGCTGCAGCAATGTAAAGATAGGCTGAATCTGAACATATTCCTTGCACCCTGTGAGGCACAGAATGTCAACACAAACTGTTCCATCTGTCAACAAGAGAGACAAAGACTGCAGTTGGCTATGGGGAGAATTCCCCAGGGGAAGGCCCTACACCTAGCTGGCAAGTGGATTACATTGGGCCAATGTCAGTAGCCTCTGGAGGCTATAACTGCGTCCTGACTGGAATAGACATTTATTCTGGATGGTTTTTGCATACCCAGTGGTAGATGCAAATGCTCTAAACACCATTAATGGATTGGAACAGAAGATACTGTACCAATTTCGGCCACCAAGTTACATCTCTTCAGTGAAGGGACATACTTTACAGCCCATGATGTTCTATGCTGGGCAAAGAGACATCCCATGAGCTGGACATTGCATATCATGGTTTAATAGGAAATTGGAATGGGCAGTTGAAACATTTGCTGTCTAAAACTGGGGTATAAAGGTATGAGGGGGGGCTAAGGGAAGATCACCACTAGATAGATTCCTCTGCTTTTCTGGGAGACCTGGGGAAGAGGGGTGGGGGAGGATGGTAGTGCGACTATTCAGTTCTTCCCAACATCACTGCAACTTTTTTTCCTACCTGATGCAGGGATCCCAGGACCAGGGCTGCATCTCTGGGTGCCAGAAGCAAGGAAGATTACTAAGCAAGAAACTGTAACCTTACCCTTAAACCTTTGGGTCAGGATTCCTAAGGGCCTGATGGGGTGGACTTTGCCTTCACCCCATCTGGCCAAGTTGAGGCTGACAGTGAGCACAGCTGTGCTGCCTAGTGGCCGGGACAGCTGGCTGGATCTGCACCTGTGTAACCCTACCTTACCTGAGTGGGAGTGGACTGAGGGGAGGCACTTGCTGCCAGCAATCTGGACCAGCATAGTAGGCAAACCTAATGTCCCTTCCACAGGGGAAAAGTCTGGGTAAATATAAATGACAAATGGAAGGAAGGAGAAATTATAGCTGAGGGTGAAGGGATGAATAAGTGGGTTACACAACGAGGGAAATCCAACATTTTGTTAATACTTCAAGGAGCTCAGAGCAAGATAATAATATCTCTTAGCAAAAGCATGCCAGACACCCAGAAGGGGTGAAGCTATATGTTTGCCAAGACCACCTCTATTTTTGGAACCTGACATGGCTTAATGACAGCCTGCAAACTGGAGTTACATTGCTCTGGGAGAAACGCTGGTCATTAAGATATGTTGACGAACTGGACCAATACAGAAACATTTGTGATGGCTTTATAGGACAAATGAGTTGTCTTACTAAATCTGTCCCCACCCCATACTGGCTTCTCCAAATGTCAGACCTATTTGCATGGTACTATTATTTTATCTCATGTATAAATGCTATATTAAATGTAAGGGATGTGACAGGTATGATAGTTTTGCTGTTAAAGAATCTGTGTTTGAAGACCAGGGTGTAGACTGTGATAAAACGAATCAGAAGAAATACGTATTTGGTTATTCAGATAACCAAATTTATATTTCCCAGGTATATCTGGTCTTACAGTTCCTGAAAACACTGCAGTCTTAAAGCTAAAATGGGTGTCTTGTCATGTTAATGAGGGACTTTTGGATCCCACACAAGGGCAGGGGCTGGAGGTTGAATCAGCCAGTGGCCAATGATTTAGTCCATCATGACTATGCAGTGAAGCCCTCACAAGAACCCATGAGAGGAGCATATCTGTCTCTTGGACCCTGCTTCCCTGTCAGAGAGAGCTTCCACGCTTGGGGAACTAGCATGCATCCATGTGCCACTGAGTCAGGCCCCAACCTCCACAAGGATAGAAGCTCCTTTATTTTGGAACCTTGCCTTATGTATCTCTTTATCTGGCTATTAACTTGTATACTTTACAGTATCCTTCATTAAACTGGTAAATGTCAGTGATTTCCTGAGTTCTGCGAGCTACTCTAGCAGGTTAATCGAACCTAATGGGAAGGTCAGTGAAACCTCCAATCTGTAGTCAGTTGGTCAGAAGCATAGGTAACTGCCTGGAGCTTGTGACTGGCATCTGGAGTGGGAGGTGGAGGGCAATCTTGTAGGACAGAGCCCTTAACCTGGGGAATCTGGGGGAATCTGATAAGCAGAGGCCAGATAACGTCAGAACAGAGTTGAGTTCTCAGACACCCTGCTGGGGTTCAAGAATTGCTTGGTGTTGTGTTGGGGGGAAGACCCAGCTCTCTCTCTGTCACACACACACACACACACGCACACACACACACACACACACACACACACTGGAATCTGGTCCAGGGACCCAAAAACAGTTGCACTATTACTGCTATATACTATTACTGCTATGTATACCATTATTGTGAAGGTAAAAAAACACAAGGCAAATAATATATGCACAAGCAATTGCTCTGCTGGCTGGAAGACTGACCCTTTAAAGCCTCATAATAAGTTAGAAGAGGCTAGAGGTCTGTGTTGGGAAGCCAGAGCAGGGGTACTGAATTAAGAACATGCTAAATAAGGAGGCACAAGTCCCCCACATGGGAGAGGCAGGGAGGCCCTCAGCATCCCAGCTCCCACTCTGGGGTCATTTTGACTGAAGGCACATTTCACTACACCCACAAAAAAGAAGTAGAGTCACAGATTTATTACTTACAGCCGGGGATGAGGGAGTTGCACGGTGAGCCATGAGAAAGACAGACCTCTTTCCCAGGTCATGAGTGAGCAGGAGATGGAGATCAGGGTAGCAAGCAACTATTACTTATAAGGTAGTTGGGGCAGAGGTCACTAACTCTTTGTTGGCTTAATTCTAGGTGGTTATTTTAAAAGGTGCCTCAGGAGAAGCCAAGCAAGAACTTAGGGCAGGAATCCTAAACTAAGTCAAGACCCTGCTAAATGTCCAGACTCTGGGTGTGAGCAAGGTTATCATAATATAAAATGCATAGAAGCACTTCAAAAAAGCAAAAGTTGTTTTTCTCATCATGAGTTCTCAAACTCAAATGACTGGAGCAGCAGGTGACATAAAAATGCAAAGTGGGCTGGAGGGAGACTTCAAGGAGCTGGACAGTGTATGTATAGTGACTGAAGGCCTTCAAATAAAATGATTATCTCACCCAAAAAAGCCCTTCAACAATACCCATTTCTGCCCAAGGGCTGCAGTGAGTGAGCTGGCCCCTCACACCTTACTTAACAGAGACTGAACCTGTAGTCTAGAGACAGGCTGTGACTTGCCCAAGGTCATCCAGAGCCGGGCCTGTCCCGGTACTGGGCTCTGTCCCTCCCTAGGCAGAGGAAGTCAGGCCACCACAGAGCAGGTACTGGCAGCTCCTTAAGTGGAGGGGCTTCTCCTCTTTCCCTGGGTGCTTGGTGGGTGGGTACATGGGGCAGAGGGAGCAAGGCCCTGATGCCCTGGTGTCCAGTACCTTATCCCACAGCTATCTCAGGGACAGAAGCCTCTAATGCCTTCAGGCCTCCCACCAACCAGGATTGAGCCCAGAATCAAAATGCCCTGACCAGATGGACTAGCCAGGAAGTCAGGGTGCACCTGTAGCATTCATCTGCTTTTCACATGACCTACTACTGGGAAATGAAGATAAAACAGCACATTTTAAGATGATAATAACAAAAGCAACCACTTTCATGGCTCTTACTATGTGCTGGGTAGGTGAGACAGTGGGCATTATTACACTGTTTTAAGGATAAAGAAACCAAGGGGCCAGAAGGTGAAACAATTCCCTGGCCCTCTGACTAGTAATTGCAGAGCTGGGAGCCACCTCAGGGGTCTGCCTCTGGAGCCCTAGTTCTTTGCTCTGCATTTCAGTGGCTCCTTCAGGGTGGGGAGCACAGTAGGGGAAGGAGCTGGGTCTAAGACTAGTTTGCATTTGAGGTCATAAGGAAAATCCTCTCTGACTCTGGAAAAGAGAGACAAACTGCAATCTCAACAACACAGGTCTCCCTACCTCAGCTGCCTCAAAGACTCTCTCCTGCCCGCCCACAGGCAGAACGCGGACCCAAGTGCCATCCAGTGCCATCCAGGCTCAATACTCTTCTGGGGACACATTAGGTAGGCCCAGCTCACAGCCTGCGACTCAGCCTGTCTGCTGCGAACCCAGAGGGGTCCAGCCCCTCAGCAGGTGAGCCTCACTTGAGCCTCTGATGGAGCAAAGCTGCTGGACCCTACCCGGGGAACTGGGGAGCTGGGGAGCAGGTGCGGTGCCCACACGGGCTTTCCACAGCTCCAAGAGAGGGCCCAGGACACATCCTGCCCCAGGACTTAGAGGCAGGCAGCTCGGGAGAGTGGAGGCAATAGAGGGAGTTTTGGGGTGGGGGTGGGGTGGGGCCTCGAAGGAGCACGGGGAGGCCTTGGTCCTGCGCCAGGAGGGTCTGGAAGGAATTAGAGTGGGGAGGAGGCCGGGAGGGAAGAAAGAGAAGGAGCTGGGGGACCGGGCGGTTTAAGGCATAAGGGGGAGTACAGGCTGGGAAAGGGTGGTGAGGTGGTGAGGCGGTGAGGGAGTGTGGGAGAGGCAGAACTGGGTGGAAGTAGGGCGACTTCTCCCCTCAATCCCCTGAGTCAAGAATCCTCTGCTGTGACGTTCGCCGGAAGGGCCGATGGGTCGGAACCCGGCCCAGCAGTCTCAGCGCCTCCTCCTTCTCTGGGGTGCAAGGGGCCGGGGGCGGGGCCAGAGAAAGGTTGGGGGATCCGTACCAGGCGCTGCTCCAGTGGCCGCCCACCGTCCAGCTGCGAGAACAGATGCACACAGTCGCGGCTCACCTCGGGGGCTCCTTGCCCGCGGTAACCGGGTCCAGGCTGAAGCGGAGAGCTGGAGTCCCCGACGACTCCCTCTCCCGTGGGGCCGGGGGTAAGCGGCGTTGCGCGCCCCTTCCAGGGGTGAGGGAGGAAAGAGCCGGCTCGGACCCCTAGAACCTAGGGCCCAACCTGTGCGGGAGACAGAGCCCGCTCCTCGTGAGGCGCACCCACCCGCAGGGGTTTGCCGGGACTCTTTCTGCATCAAGACCTCTTCCCAGGGCTTCCAGCCCCGGCGCATCTGAGGAGGGGACCCTCGCGCGGCCGCGCTCCGCCTCCTGCCCCCGCCCCGCCAACGTCGCATTAGCATGAACGACGCAAGTGGCCCGGGCACCACTCGGGGGCCGAGACTCACCGCGTCACAGCCCCGAGTGGAAAGGAAAAAAGAGGAGGCGGCGGCGGAGGAGGCAGGAGCCGACGCGAGGGGAGGGTAGAGCGGCGGTGGGGCTAGCGAGCCGGTGGGCGGTAGGCAGCAGCGTGCTCCTCGGCCCCCGCGAACAGCCTCTCGGCTCTGCGGGAACAGCTCTAGGCTCCTGAGGCGAAAAGCGCTCAGCCTCCGGCCCCGGCCTCTCTGCGCTCTCGCCTTCTCGGACCGCCCCTGAGCCCAGCGGCCGCGAGTCCCGTGAGCGTCTCCGAACAGCGGCGGCACCTAGCCGGTACAGGGTCCTTGCCGTTACCATGAGCCCTACAGCCACCTGAGGCACTGGGGGCGCTGCGCCACGCGGACCGCGCCCCCGACGTTCTGCGCCCTGGTCTCTGCACTGCAGGGCGCTCAAGCCCAGCTCCAGCGAAGTGTCACCGGAAAATCGGCAGGGTGGGGGCAATGGAACAGGAGGCGACAGCGGACCAGACCCGGGCGGCAGCCTCCAAGCTGTCGGAGGCGATGGGCGCGGCGCTGCAGGAGCCCCGGCGGCAGCGGCGCCTGGTGCTGGTCATCGTGTGCGTGGCGCTGTTCCTGGACAACATGCTGTACATGGTCATCGTACCCATCGTGCCCGACTACATCGCCCACATGCGTGGAGACAACGAGAAACCCACCCAGGCCCCCATAGTATGGGTGTCCACGCTGTCGCCGCCTATCCCAACCAATGCCAGTGTCGGCACCCTCAACATCTCAGAATCTCCCACGACGGCCACGAAGCCAGCTAGGCCTGCCCTGCGGCCCCGCTATCCCACGGAAAGCGAGGACGTGAAGATCGGGGTGCTGTTTGCCTCCAAAGCCATCCTGCAGCTGCTGGTAAACCCCCTGAGCGGGCCTTTCATCGACCGCATGAGCTACGATGTGCCGCTGCTTATCGGCCTGGGCGTCATGTTCGCCTCCACCGTGCTGTTCGCCTTCGCCGAGGACTATGCCACCCTCTTTGCGGCGCGCAGCCTGCAGGGCCTGGGCTCGGCCTTCGCAGACACGTCGGGCATTGCCATGATAGCCGACAAGTACCCCGAGGAGCCGGAGCGCAGTCGCGCGTTGGGCGTGGCTCTGGCCTTCATCAGTTTCGGAAGTCTAGTGGCACCGCCCTTCGGGGGCTTCCTTTACCAGTTCGCAGGCAAGTGCGTGCCCTTTCTGGTACTCGCCGCCATTTCGCTGCTGGACGCTTTGCTGCTGTTGGCGGTGGCCAAGCCCTTCTCGGCCGCGGCACGGGCAAGAGCCAACCTGCCGGTGGGCACGCCCATCCACCGCCTCATGCTGGACCCCTACATCGCCGTGGTGGCCGGCGCGCTCACCACCTGCAACATCCCACTCGCCTTCCTTGAGCCCACTATCGCCACGTGGATGAAGCGCACGATGGCAGCGTCTGAGTGGGAGATGGGCTTGGCCTGGCTGCCCGCCTTTGTGCCGCACGTGCTGGGCGTCTACCTCACCGTGCGCCTGGCGGCGCGCTACCCTCACCTGCAGTGGCTGTACGGGGCACTAGGACTGGCAGTGATCGGCGTCAGCTCATGTGTGGTGCCCGCCTGCCGCTCCTTCCCACCACTAGCGATATCTCTCTGCGGCCTTTGTTTCGGCATTGCGCTGGTGGACACAGCGCTGCTGCCCACGCTCGCCTTTCTTGTGGATGTGCGCCACGTCTCGGTCTATGGCAGCGTCTACGCCATCGCTGACATCTCCTATTCCGTGGCCTATGCGCTCGGGCCCATAGTGGCGGGCCATATCGTGCACTCGCTCGGCTTTGCGCAGCTTAGCCTTGGCATGGGTCTGGCCAACCTGCTCTATGCGCCCATCCTCCTGCTGCTGCGCAATGTGGGCCTCTTGACGCGCTCCCGTTCTGAGCGCGACGTCCTCCTGGATGAGTCCCCTCAGGGTCTGTACGATGCCATGCGCCTGCGTGACCGCCCAGTGTCCAACCCGGATGGGGCACCTTGCAGTCCACCTGGCCCCTTTGAGGAGTGCGAGGACGACTACAATGACTACTACACCCGCAGCTAGCAGCCCGGCTCCTCCTCTAGGCAACCCACCCACTCTCCATCTTCCAGGTCAAGGTGGCTGCTGTGTGAGTGCACTGGCCAGCTCAGGCTCAAGGCCTGGCCTCTCCAGCGAGTACTCCAGTGCCTCCCCTGTCTTTTCTTCCCCTGCCCAAGTCCCCTCTTCATGACCCTCCCCCTTTCTCCAATGGGGCATGGAGCACCGAGGCATGCCAAGTGATGCACTCCTGACACAGATGAAGAGGTGTGTGGGCCCCCACCTTGGGGCTCCCCTTTCTAGATAGCCACACTATATCTGTCTGTCCTACTTTCCGTTCCTCCCAGTGCCAACTTGGCCCACTGCACCACGGTGCCTCTAGCCCGAATCAATAAACCATATCTGTCTGACACCAAGTCTCTTTACTGATGGTGGGTGGGCAGCCCCGGACAAGGCCAGGACCTAGGGGAAGGTGCTTGGTCTAGCCCCAATTTAGGGTTGAGGGCAGGGTGCTCACTGGGAGCCTATGGCTCTTTGGCTACCTGGAAAAAGAGATGCTAAAGAAGCAAACCCAACAAAGGCTCTCAGCCACAGACACGCTGTGGTGCACAGGCCCACCCCCCCAAGCCCCGCCTTCCCAGGCCCAGCACAGCGCCCCAGGGCAGTGCCCCAGGGCACCGCCCCAGGGAGCCTGAGGACCCGCTCCCTCACAGTCTGTTAGGTTCAGACCCTTGAGGACACGCCCTGCATCAGCTGGAGCTCAGAGACTGAGCTGCCCTACAAGCCTGGCATCCTGCCCTTCCAGACCACAAAGAAGAGGAGGGACTGAGGTACCCCTGGCAGAGGTCCGATCTCTGAAAACGCTCTGTGTGATGTGTGTGCTCATCAGCAAGGTTCTATCCAGGACAATTGGGGAACAGCTGTCTGTGTGTCTGCTGTGTCTGGGCAATGTGTGACTGAGTTGGAACTGGGAGGGTGTGAGTGTGGGAGCTGGTGTCAATACCCCACCCCTACAATACCCCAACTCCATCCTGAATGGAAGCAGCCACTCAGGGCTGTCAGAGAAATCTCCCCACCTGAGTGTGGGTCCCAGAGCCCCAAGCCGGCATTTGTGCACCACTCTAATTGTTGCAGTCTGTGGCCTGCTGAAGGCCCAGAATCCTCAGATTCTGGTGTGGAGAGGCCGCGGGGATGGGATTCCCTGTGTATTTATTACACAGTGCTTGTGAGGTCTGCACTCACGGTGTGTGCACCTCCGCCCTCTGCATGTGTGGCTGTGTGTGTGTGTCTGTCTGGGCAGGGCTGTCGTGGGGGTCTGTGTGTGTGTTCTTGCAGTAAGGATCTATAACTTGGGGGCGGAGGCAGAGGAAGTGCTTTGTCTGGGAGGAGAGTCTCTCTGGCCGTGGGTCTCTAAGCATTCCCAGGTCTGTATCTCCCCCACTTCCTAAAGCCAGCAGGAATGGGGCTGGAACAGAAAAAGAGGGAGGGCTCGCAGTCATCATCAAAGAGGTTTTATTAATAATAATAATAATAATTTTGAAAGCAGTTGTAGCAGGGTTTGAACCTCACCTAGACAGTGGGCAGGGCACAAATTTCCCCAGACCCAGCCCTCTCCAGGGATCTGCGGCTGCAGTGGCGGCTAGAATAATGGGGTTGGGGAGCGCGGGGACGGGGGGCATGGGCATGGGCGGGGCAATGTTTTGCACGCCCTTCTCAGGCCCGGATTCCACTGCTCTTGCCCAGACTCGTCCGGGAAGCTGTCCGAGCTGGGGCAGGGGGCTGGGAGGTGGTGTCGCCTAAGGCGGCGGCACGGGAGGGGGTTGAGGGTGTAGGGATGGAGAACAGCCAGAGAGAGAAACAGAGACAGGGGTGGGGCTGAGGGAGGAGGAACTGGAGGCAGGAGAGGACAGGCGCGGCCGGCTTGCCTGCAGCCAGTCGGGCGGCTGCGAGGACTCGGAAACGTCGGAGACTCTACCACCGGCAGAGGCGGCAGCCCCGACTCCGGTACAACTGACGCGCCTCCGGATCCCCGGCGTTTCGCATTCCCGCCACAGTCCTGCTTGGTGCGGTGGGGCGGCGGCCCAGGCAGCAGGGCGGAGAAGAGCAGGTGAGAGGGGCGCGCGGAGCGCGGCCCGAGGAAGGGAGCGCAGGGAGCAGAGCGCGGCACCGGAGGCTCCATCCAGGGACATCGCTGGGGCGGAGAAGCCCCAGGGCCCACGGAGTCCTCCGAGTCCCGAACAGCAGCGGCCGTCGGGGGACCGCCAGGAGATTGCGGGATTCCCTGGCTCTAATGCCTTCCCACCTGGGGGCAGGGGCACTGGGAGCTGAACGATGAGAAGTTAGGGGTAAAGCCTTGGAGAGGCTTGACGGTCAGGCTCCGCGGCTTCGCGTGAGTGGCCTCACTTCTCTTGGACCCCTATATGCTAAGTACCAAGGTCTGCGCTTTCTGGGCCCAGTGGGGAATCAGCAGGTCTCACCCTACCCGACCGCTCTGAAGTGCGAGCTCGCACCCTCCCCTCTCCGACTCTTCCAGAGGCGGCAGGTGGGAAAGGGCCACGTTTGGCAAGTATGGGCCTGGGTCCAGGGAGTTTCTACAGGGCATAGACTGCCTGTGATGCTGTGGTGCCTGGGCCAAGCTGGGGTTGGGTCTCCGGGGCAGAGCAGAGACCCCTCCTGGCAACCTTCCGGAGCCCAGCCAGTGGCGGCATGGGTTGCAGGGCACTAAACAGACAGGGATACATACACACATCCATCCTCGTAGCGCTGGCCCAAGGGCCAAGGAGGAAGAGCAGCTAGCCTGCCAGGTCCAGGCCCTCTTCTTTGGCCCCCAAGAGATGAGACAAGACTCAGCTGCCTTTCCAAGATATGGCGGGGCTGCAGGTGGTCTCAGACACAATCTCTAGGGCTCTACTAACCTGATTTTGCCCTCCCCTCCCCCTCAGCCCTCCACAGCAACTGGGGTGGACCCTAACCTGCGGTCCCTCGAGAGCAGCCTTTGCTCCACAGCACTGAAGGTTCTGGGTACCACCTATTCTGGAAAACCCAAGTGGGTGCTGGTGTTTTTCACCAGGGCTCTACATTCTCTGCCCAGCTCAGCCAGACAACCCCAAGTCCCTCCACCCCTGCACCCAGCACATTCAGGTTTTTGGAGGTTGTGTGCTTGGGTCCACCGTGCCTGTGCCCAGCCCCCTCTGGAGCTGTGCTTGCCTGGTGGTGCGGATGGGGTGGCATGGGCTGAGCATCTGTTCTGGGCTCTTGTAAGAGAGCAGGGGGTGGACAACTGGAATCATGATGTGTGGCTCTGAGGTTTTTGCTTAGGGGGATCTCTGAGGGTCGAAGTTGGCCCTACAAGCCTTATAAATGAGCCTTTGCCCCTCCTGACCTGGCTCATTTCTACTGCACCTTCAAATTAATCCACCTATCTTCAAGCTGAGTCAGGTGGCCCCCTGGGGCCTGGGCTGTCCAGCTTCTCTGTACCACCTCCCTCAGCATTCCCATGCCACCTACACTAGGAGCCTGCAGACCCTAGACTGCCCAAGTTGCAGCCCACCTGGCAGGACCCAGGGTCCTCCTGCCTGGGCCATGGGCCAGGCCCCCAGTCAGCCCAAAGTGCCTCGTGGAGACCAGAGCCTCAGAGGGTCATGTATTCATGCATGCATTCATGCATACATTTCTTTTAGTTAGCTACTAAACACTGAACCTACTTCATGCCAGGCACCCGGCTAGGTCCCAGAGATAAAACACTGAACATACGTGACAGGTATGGTCTTGCCCTGGAGAAGCTCACAGTCCAGCAGGAAAGAGAGATTTTAATCAGCAAAGCACAGATCTATTGGATCACAGCAGGAATAAAACAAGTGCTCTGCAAATGACCCTTCATGGATTTGGGGTGGGCAAGCCCACTGTACTCCCTCCCACACTGCCTGGGAACTCAGGGGGACCTATGTGACAGCAGTCTTGTGGAGCAGGTACCAGCTGAAGGCTCACTTCAGGTGTCACTCTTTCCCATTTGGGGACTCAGAGAGGATGCTGTCATCACAGAATCTGGTCTGGAGGTCAGGAGATTGGGGCCAAGCCTACAGTGAGGCCCCCATGTACACTGGGCCCACGTCCAGCCTGGCCTCCTCACAGGGAAGGGACGGAGTGTGAGGCTGTGGGAAGTGAAGGGTCCATGGCAGCTCTATGTGGCTATTGTGTTGATGACCCCCTGTTTCTTGGTCCCCAGGTCTGCACCTCGGTTTCCCCAACCAGGAGTCACCAGGATGCCCATTCTGGAAAAAGCCCCCCATAAGATGGCAACAACAAGTCCCAGCAGTGAGGAGGAAACTGTGAGTGAATTTTGGAGCCCTCTCTTTCATCCCTGCTCTCTCCACTTACGTGCCACTGCTTGTAACAAATCCAGAATCATCTGAGTGGGACTGTCCCCCAGCACTTGCCTGGTCCCCAGTTCTGTACTCTCATGGGCAAAAGGCCCAGCCCTGCTTCAGGCCTGCTGAAGAGCCTGGGAAAGCCTAGAGCAGCTGAGAATGGCTTCAGGGGGTGCAGAGGGAATGCAGCCACCCTTCCTAACCCCCAAGGCCAGAAAGAGCTCTAGACCTGGGCCAGGTACTCTCTTCTCCCAGGGCTTTACCCCATCCAAAGTTCCACCTCCAATGACTTTGAGCCCAGTGGAGTTGCCTTAGGGGAAGGCTGAATGCTATACTCCAAGCCCTGTCACACCTCAGCCCCAGCTGCTGTCACTAGGTAGGCACTGGAGCCTCAGGCACTCACCATCTTCCCCATTGGCTTGAGACAGTGCCACCCCTCCCTGGGCAGCCATCCTCCCTTCCCACCCCAGCCAACCTGCCAGAGCGATAGAGGAACACATCTGATCTTCACATGTTGAAACGATGGTCCCTCTGTCACCTTTGTCTTCTGGCTACCTCCTTATACCCAGCCCCACATTCCAGGGCTTATTTAAAACCCTAATCAGAACTTCTGGGCTTGTCCCATGAAGTTGCTCACTACATGGTCCTGACCTCTGCAGCTGACAAGCACTGTTGTGGCATCTGGTCCACGGCATATCCCACTCATTGGCTTGTGGCTTCCTTGAGAATAGGCTCTGTCTCTCCATCCTCCTTGAGTCTGGCCCAGGTCCTGGCTCACATAACTACCCAGAAAATGTATATTGACCTGCGACGCCAGGGTCCAGAGACCTTCTTTAATAAAAGTGAGTTAGTCACCAGTGAGAGCCCAGGGAGGAGCCCCACGGGCCCCATTCTTCTTTACCCATGGTGACCCAAGCTATGGAGCAGGTACCAGCTGAAGGTATGCAAAGCCCCAAAGAAGGGTGGCCTGTTGCTAGCAGGACCTCCAGCCAGGCCTGCTGGCACTCTGGGCAAAGCCACCAGCTGAGCTGGGTTTTCTGCGGTTGCTTGCCCACTGACCAACCACACAGATCCCTGGACCACAAGAGAAGGGAGAGGGGTCCAAAGCAGCTGGGTAGAGAGCCCGAACCTGACTCCATGGAGTAGGCTGGGCAATCTGGAATGCTTCCCAGACCCACTCTCAAGTATTTCCCAGGGCAGCAACCCATAGTTGGCACTGGCACCCTTCACCCTCCCCACTAGGTCAGTGAACCCTAGAGCCCTGGCAGGTAGAGGACCCCCATTCATTCATCAATGCATTGACCCTGTCCCTGTCTGCCCCAGGCTGCTGGGGTAAGGGGACTCCAGCCCCAGCAGCACAGAGGCACGCTTTCCATGGGCCCTTTCACTCTGCAGTGCACACCCCACAACCCAACAGGGGGCAAAGCCCTGAAAGAAGGTAACCCACTACCATCAACTCTGTAAGTGTTCATTAATAATATGAAAAGTCCTGTTTTCCAACTGTGACCAGCTCAGTGAGGAATAAGGAAAAAGAATAGAAAAGGGAGCTCAGGAGAAAGGAGGGGAAGTCTAGGAGGAAGGAGCAGACAGATGTGGGACACAGACTGATTCCAGGTCTCAGCTCTGCCACCAAATTGCTCAATGGCCTTGGATTAGCATCTCTACTCCCTGGGCCTCAGTTTCCTCACCTGTAAATGGACAAAATTTCCTGCCCAGGCTAAGCCATGAAATGGAGAAAGACGCATGAGATCCCTGGGTGAACACAGCAGAAGGCACAGGCCTGGACAGGGAGCACATTGTCTCTACCCAGGCTCTCTCCACACTTTGGGAACCCCCAGAGATTATGATTAGGAATAAGGAGAGTAAGGACATTACATCATTTTATGATGTATCTATTGGGAGCCAATTGTTTCTCTTGCTTAAGTCTCTCTGTGCTCCCCCCACACCCCACCCCACTATAGGTAGGAATTGTTATTTAAGTCCTATAGAGGAGGAAGCTGAGAATGGAGAGGCCAAGAGAAGAAGACAGCCCAGCACTGCACACTCCCTGCCAAATCCCTTTCCCAGGCCCCCGTGGAGCAGAGCACCCCTCCAGGGTTTCACAACCCGGAGGGATTTACTAAAGAGCCAGGGCATGAGTCACCTTCCCAGGAAATATCTTACAGAATCCTGCCATTCAGGCAAGCAGTGAACTCACCTCCTTCTCTCTCTTACCTGTCCAGATCTTCCCCATGAAAGTCACACCCTTTGGGTCCAGAGATCAGTTGGATTCTGGAGCTCCAACTGAAAACAATTCCTAAATTAAAAGTGACCAGCAGCCAATATCAATAATGAGACTGTTTCATCTTAGACCCATTCTTTATGGTTTATAAGCACTCACATCCATGATCTGTGTGATTCTCTGAGAAGCAGAGGTTATTATTTCTATTTTATAGGAGAGGAGACTGATCTGCTTAAGATGACACATCTGGTCAAAGCAGGGCCAGAGCTTCAACACAGATCTGTCTGGTGCCTACACAAGGTCTTTTCCGCTGTACTCTCTCTCCTCCTGTGAGCAGGGCTGGGATACCAGAGAAAGCAGACAGAAGCTTCCAAAGTTCATAAACCTGCTGAGCTGAGCCTTTAAACAGAAGAGACCCGGGAGAAGGAATAAGGATAGGGGTGGGTGGGGGCAGACATGGCATTAACCTGGGACAGGCTTGGACCACACTTAAGGAGGGGCACAGTGAGTACCTGAGGATCCTCTCTTCCAGGGGCTGCCCAAACTCCCAGTGCCCCCACTGCAGCAGACCCTAGCCACCTACCTGCGGTGCATGCAGCACCTGGTGCCTGAAGAGGAGTTCAGGAAGAGCCAGGCCATCGTGCAGCAATTTGGGGCCCCTGGCGGCCTTGGGGAGACCCTGCAGCAGAAGCTCCTAGAACGGCAGGAGAAGACAGCCAACTGGGTAAGAGTTGCTGGGAAGAGGAAGACTGGGGGGCAGACAATGGACCCACAGGACAGGGGCCAGGAAGAAGACAAGGAGACAGAGGGATATGAACAAGGGGCAGGTAGGTGACAAAGATGCGGGGAGATGAGGACAGCAAGGAGCAAGGATAGAGGGCAGATGAGATGTAGGATGGGGGATAAGGGTGTGTACCGAGAGGGACAGACAGGGCCAAGATGGGGTAACAGAAAGACATGGTATAGAGATGGAGGACAGATGGGGTCCAGGAATGGGGGACAGTGAGGAACAGAAATAGGGACAGATGGGGACAAGGACAGGGACCAGAAATGGGGCAGCAGAAAATAGAGGTGAGGTCAGGGAACCAGAGAGGGTGAAAGGCAGGAACAGGACATGCATAAGGATGGGCAGGGGACAGGGAGGAGGCACCAATCAACCAGGATGGGCAAATGGGATGGAAGAAAGGAGATAGCATGGGGTAAAGGTGGAGGAGAATCACGGTGGGCTGGGGCACACACAAGTCCCAGCACATAACTGGGGCCCAGTGTGTGTTTGTGTAATGAATGAATGAATGAATGAATGAAACAAGTCCATGGCCCAGTGCAGTGTCCCAGTTGTCCCTTGGGGTTGCCAGTATGGGGCCAGTGCTCTCCATGGGCAAGGTGCTCTTGTTGGGGGGTGGGAGCACTGGAGCTAAGGGGCCCCTCTCTCTTTCCCTGGCAGGTGTCTGAGTACTGGCTGAATGACATGTATCTCAGGAACCGCCTGGCCCTACCTGTCAACTCAAGCCCAGCTGTGGTCTTTGCCCAACAGCGCTTCCAAGACACCAATGACCAACTGAGGTGAGGCCACTGTGCTCCTGGGTTTGCAGCTGGGGTGTCTGTTCCCCCGGGGTAGGGGGCCTGGCCACAGCACCAAGATTGAACAGCCAAAGTTTGTGCCTTGGCTGAGCTTTTTGAGGCCAAATGCCCCTTAAAATATGGCCTCCAGGTCAGGGGGCCAGAAGGGAGGTTAGGCAAGGCTGCATGTGAGTAACAAACACAAACACAAAGTCTTCCTCAGAATGCATTTATTTGGGGTGAGGAGCATTAGTAGAGGTCATGGCCCCCATGTGTCCGCACGGCAGTCGACCTGGCCCAGGCTCTGGGAGGAGGCCTGTATCCTTCTACCCCATCAGGACGTGAGGCTGGGCCTTGGTACTGGGACACGCTGCCCAGGCTATCTGAGTTGGCCTCGGCTCCCCCTGGCCCCCAGCTCTAAATGGGTCTGAGTGGGTAGAAATGGTTCCTTCCTGCCAGCTGCCGCCAGAGCCTGTGCCATCTGCTGCAATTTCAGAGCTCACTGAGCCGCTGGAATGGCCTGTGGGCCAGTGATGACAATAGAGGGGCCGCTTCCCCAGGGTGGGGTGGAGGAACGGTCTCCCTGCAGGAGCCTCTCAGAGCCACACCTGAGTCTCTGGTCTCAGAACTCACATGTGGCCCAATGTGGGGACTGTTCAGAGGGAAGACAGAAACAAGAGGCAGGGCTCAGCTATGCTAGGGAGACCCCCCCCACCCACTTCTTCCTCACTGAGATCAGCCCAGCCAACCTGCTAGCCTGCTGGCTGGGACAGCCATCCCCTTTCCCCTGCAGCCTGGGTCCCCCTGGGCAGAAGGAAGTGTGCAGATGGATGAATGGCTTCTGAAAACAGTTCCTAAAATTGCATCCGAGGGGGCATTTTCCTCCTGATGCAATTAAGTCAGGCTCATCATCCATGGACAGTTAAGATGACACAGTCCCATGGCACAATTCTTTGGTGCCTTTTTCCTCCCACACCTGTTTTCCTTTTCATTAGCACTCAAGGGGCCTAATAATTTACTGTTCCCTGGAGATGGGTTTTCAAAATACTGTGGTCCTGGCCCAGTCTGGCCCCACCCAGCAAGGGCCTTGGCTAGGAAGACCCCCACCCCTGAGCATCCATCCCTCTCCTCTCCTATCTGCTCTGTGTCCTCTCCTGGCTTCCTCTCCCTCTTCTTCTCATTCACCTTCCAGTTTCCTCTCCCCCCGACCCCCTCCAGGTTGTCTCCACAGGAACATTTCCAATCCAAGGCCAGATGGGAGGCAGCGGCAGGCACCCCATCTGATGAGTCACCCCCAAGGCCTGGGTCTGCTGAGTGTCAGATAGCCTGGGAGAGACAGAGGGAGGAAGGGACGAGTGGCTTGGAGAGAGGGAGTGAGGCTGGGCCTAGACAGAAGCTAAGGCCTCATCTCTCTCCGCAGGTTTGCAGCCAACCTCATTTCTGGTGTGCTCAGCTACAAGGCCCTGCTGGACAGGTAGGCTGGGCCCAGCCTGGGGAGGGGAGCCCTGCTCTGGTGGAGCCTGTTGGTCCATCAGTCTCCCCACCATACTCAACAGGGGCTTCCAGAGGGCAGGGACCTTGTCTCTTCCCAGCTCTGTGTCCCTGGCTCCGGTCACAGAGCAGGGGGACTCCGCCTGCCTCCTACCCTGTCAGTTTGTACGGCTGGGCCTTGATACTGGGACACGCTGGGACTGGGGATGCCTCACCCCCAGCGTCAGGATGATCTTTACCCCCACTGGCCCCACCATGAGTGGTTCCTTTCCCTGGGCTGAGCACTATCTGCATCTCTTCAAATGCCCCCTCCCTCCAAACCTTCTATGTGCACACGAGCCTTTGTCAGGAATCTAGAGAACACACAAGAAGGTGGGGAGGGAGGCAGGGTGGAGGTGAGCGATGTGGAACTCACCTTTGCTACTTGCTCTTGAGGGGAATGGCCTCCCCACTCCGAGCCTGCTTACTGGGCTTCAGCCCCACTGGCTTCCTTTCCTCCTTAGACCAGTGTTCCTCAAGTGATCTGTGGTGAAACAGCAGTAGAGTTTTTAATTTTATGAAATATTTGTAAAACACTACAAAAGTGAATTAGTAGAAAAATGGTACAAAGGTACAAAATATGAGACTGCCTGTTTTATCATTAGGTTCAACAGACATAAAATTCCTCTGTCAAGTGACCATATAAGTTTCTGAAAGCTCCCTCTGGGGTCCCACGCTCACCCTGTCACGGCTTAGTCCTGACAGCTCAGTCCCACTGTGGGGACACTTTGAGCAGCATAGATGTGACGCCTACTGTGCCCCAGCTCTTCCCACGGCTGCCTCTTACCCTCAGGGCTCAGCTCACATGTCTGGTCCTCAGTGACGCTGTCCAGGGTGCTCCTCCTTGTCACCTGTCCCACTGCCTCAAAGCCTCCCACTTGCCAGTGTGCTGTTTGTTGTCACCCCGGGACCTGCCCCCATTAGACTGGAAACTCTTGGCTTGTTTGCCTCTGTATCCCCTGATCCCAGAATGGTGTCTGGCACTGAGGAGAGCTCAGTGACATTTGTTGGCAGAAGGAAGGAAGGGAGGGAGGGAATAACGAAGGGAAGAAGGGAGGAAGGGAGGGAAGAAGGGAAGGAGGGAGAGAGGGAGGGAGGGAGGGAGGGGTGGGAAGGAGGGAAAGGGAAGACACAAAACAAACTGAGTGAGACCACAGGAGAAAGAGAACTTTTTGAACTCACAGGATTCTAGAAGAGGTGATGAATAAGTAGGCTCTTGAAAGGAGTGGAAGGAGTTTTCTAAACAACTGAGGGGAGCACAGGGGCAGGTGAAGGCATGCCAAGCAAAGAGCAGCATCAGCGAGGGCACAGAGGGCTAAAATGGCAAGGGCTGCTCCTGTCCATTGGTGTCAGGCCTGCGGCAGGGGTGAGGGGGACCGGCAGAGAGGCCGGAGAAAACCCCAAGGGTTTTCATGGGCAGTGGAAGTGGGGTGCTCCACGACTGTAAAAAGTGGGGAATGGAGCTCTTTGAGGGCCACTGAAATGCAGTTCTGGGTTTTGTGCCCTGCTTTGCCAGTCAAATTACAGAAGGATCGATTCTGTTTCCCTGCCTCCTGCCCTGCTCCCCACTCTCCCCCTCCAGCCACGCCATCCCTACCGACTATGCCAAGGGCCAGCTGTCAGGCCAGCCCCTCTGCATGAAGCAATACTATGGGCTCTTCTCCTCCTACCGGCTTCCTGGCCACACCCAGGACACGTTGGTGACTCAGAAGAGCAGCGTCATGCCTGAGCCGGAGCACGTCATCGTTGCCTGCTGCAACCAGGTAGGTGCCCCTTGCTTCTACAGCCTCTCAGGCTTTGGGAGAGCTGCACACCTACTCAAGCCTTCCTGGTTCTTCAAGCGTGCTCAGCCCCCACTTCCTCCCAGGGCCACACAGTGAGCTGGGGCAGGGTGGCCCCAAAGTTGGGTCTCTTGACTCCTAGTCAGTCCCATTTTCTCCACTGGTTGGGTTTTAAGAACCAGGAGAGTCATCCATTGAGAATGCCTTCAGTTGGCTCCCATTTCAGCCCTGACCAGCCAGGTCAGGTGGAGGGTCATTAATAAGACCCCATATGGCCTCAGCCCCTCCACATGCAGTCCCCCAAACAGCGGTCTTCCTGGAGACCAAGCATAGACAGACAGCATTATGGCCTGACTGTCAGGACCTCCATGTCCAGGCACTAGGCTTGCACTTACACCCATTCATCCCATCTGATCTTACAATGGCCTCACACAGTGGGCCTTGGGATCTCCATTTGACAGGTGAGGAAATGAGAATTAGACAGGGTAAGTGCTCTTCCAAGGGTGAGAAGGAATCCTAGGTCCGACCCATGCCACAAGCCCATACTCCATCCCTTGAAGCTCAGGTCTTCAGACTGGGTTCCAGGGAGCTGACAAGGACCCATGGGAGCCCGGGGACAGGCTGAGTGTGAGGGCTCCTGATGCCTCACCAGTACCCACCAGACCTTGTATTCTGTAGACTGAGGCTGCACACAAATATTTCATCTGACAAAAAGCTGTTTTGTGTTCTTTTTAACTAAAACCCAAGTTTGACACCCACCCCAGGGACTTCCCTGGTGTTTGTTCTACAATATTTTCTTCTTGGGCTCCTCTGACATTTTCAGTCTAAGTTGGGACCTCTGTGAAAGTCTGCCATCTGAGGTTGGCTGTTCCCAGGTTTGAAGCCCACCTGACACCCTGGATAGCCATAAAATGAGAACCTTTCTCCATTTTCATTCAAAAGTCAAACCCAGCATTTCCCAGCCTCCATACCCTGCAGTAACCATCCCTTGCAGAAATGCTCTCAGGGCTGCTGCTTTGAACCAAGCTGCATGTGCACTGCTCAGAGCATGGGACCAGCCACTCATGTCAACCAGCTCAAAGGGATCTTGACCTGCGCCTGGAATAAGATGCTTTAAAAAGCCTAAAGCTCTGGCTTCAAAGCTACTGAATAACAGCTCTCAGGCCTTACATACAAGGTACATGCAGGTACACATATTCTGTGTTCACCTACGCACAGCGTATTTTGCGTGTTGGTTTTCCACCTTAATTTTCCTCTGCATGTTATTTCCTGACTTGCTTTTTTTTCTCCACTCACCAGTGTGTTTGAGCTCTATCCCTGTAGCTGATTCTAGAGCTAGTTCATCCCTTTTAACTGCTGAGTAGACATGCACTGGATAAGTATACTGCACCTTACCCAGCTGTTCCCCTACCAGAGACCGTTTGGCTCTCTTTACCATCTGCTCTTGCAAACAAGGCTATATGCACATTCCTTATATGTCTTCTGGGCCACGAGGGTATATGTTTCTGTAAGCCATGGGCTAAAGTATATATTTATAAAAGCAATTGCTGAATCATAGCATATGCACATTTTTAGTTTTGCTAGACAACTGTCTTCCAACAGCAGTTGTACCAGTTTATACTCAATTCCACACAAACATAATGGTTTAATGTGAACCAGGAACCACAGAAAGTTTTCTTTTAGCTAAGTTTAACCTGGCCTTCTTTGATTTGGGGCAGCCTAGGGTCCGGCACAGCCAACAGCACTGGGTTGGTCCCCCCACAGTGACTCTTCAGAACCATTACATCCCCCCAGAACCTTGAGCCCGAACATCCCCCACCCATGCTCAGGTGTGAAGCCTTGTGAATCCTGACAGCCTGGGTAGGCTGCCACAAGTGACGTGTTTGACCTGTTTCCCCCACAGTTCTTTGTCTTGGATGTTGTCATTAATTTCCGCCGTCTCAGTGAGGGGGATCTGTTCACTCAGTTGAGAAAAATAGTCAAAATGGCTTCCAACGAGGATGAACGCTTGCCTCCAATCGGCCTGCTGACGTCAGAAGGGAGGAGCGAGTGGGCTGAGGCCAGGACGGTCCTCGTGAAAGGTTAGCAGCAGTGCCCAGCACGTCTCCACGCTCATCTCACCCTCATGCCCATTGGCTTCCTCCCTCCAGGGTTGGACGCCATGCCTCATCCTCATTTGCCACAGCGTGGGGAGCTCAGGCCTCCCTCCAACTCGGGGCCTGATGGCAGGTCCTGCTGTCAGCCAAGGCACCTTCAAACTAAAGACACCTTTTGTACCCTTGTATTTCATCTGACAATAGCCTAGCTTTCTGGGTGAGGCTGCCCAGCACTGCAATCCTGGAATGTCTGGGAATATTTTGGGATGGAAAATTTTGAGCTACAGGAAGGCTGGCCACAATTAAGCAGTTGTGTTTTACAGGTAGGCAGGAGTAGTACCCATTTTCAGGGTCTGAGTCACTGGGAGAGCTATCAGGATGGGATCTGGGATGGAGCCCACCTCTTCAAGGGTGTTTGGCTGCCTCCTTCATGTGGACTCTCAATCCCAAAATTTTTCGTCTTCAGGCTGACCTTTTTCTTCTGGCTGGCTGCTGCTCTGATGGACGTTTCCAAGCATTTCCATAATAAAGCTGGTAGTAGTCTAAAAATTTTTTAATCATCCTTCTGGAAACTTCTTTGCAAACCCAAAGCCTATTCCCAGGAGCTGCATAGAGTGCCTTCCTTTCTTGACCACACTGGACATTCTGGGATGAGGGACAAGACTTCTGTGAGCCTCCATCTGCCCCTCGGACTTTCATTTGGCCAGGTGTCCATTCAGGCTCCCTGAGTGTCTGTCAGCTGAAGGCCTGGGGAGCGTGAGAGGCAGAGAGGATGAAGCCCCTGCCCCTGAGCAACTCATTGGATAGGAGCAGGGAAAGAGAGACATAGGGAAGCAGATTCAAATACACAGTAACACTAATGTCCACCCATGTAAGGCAATGGGCACAGCAGGTTGCAAAGAAGTTCTCCAGGCTTTTCAGAAAGGGGAGGGAGCCTTTCCAATTGAGAGGCTTTTGAAACACTTTTGGAAGCAGTGGGAATTGTGCAAATCCCTGTGACCTGAAAAAGGGGTAGGAGAGAAGGCTAGCACCCAGCCAGGCCTACCCACCATGGCCAATGCCTATAGCCCAGCAGGGACATGTGGACCTGTCCTGCTCCATACAGAGAGCCACCCAGCTTTCTGGGTACACTGGGAAAATGAGAAGGTGGTGGGGCCTGGCTCTCTGAAGACAGGCACTTGCATTTTCTGGTCCCTCTGCCTAGAAAGTTCTTCCCCCAGGGCTGGCTGACTGCACCACAAAGAGCTCAGCTCAGGTGTGATGGCCTCAAGCTTCCTTTGAGCAGCACCCCCACCCACCCCGCCCCCCAGCACATTCTGTCACCTTATCCTATTTTCTCTGTGATTGCATTTCTCACTCTCTGAAACCAGGTTTTTATTTGCTTGATTGGTGCTGATGATCTGCCTCCCTTCCATCATCTACAAAGGCCCAAGAGAACAGGGCCTTATCTGTTTGGTTTAACTTCTGAATCTGATGTGTCAAACACAGTAGAGCCCCTATTATATTTCTTAAATGAAGCAATGAAGCATTACTAATGATACTGGGCCCCAGACTCATTTCCCACCTACCAATTAATTATTCTTTCATTCAATTATTGGGCACCTGCGGAATGCTCAGTCCTAAATCAGGGGCAGCACAAACCACAGGGAGGTGTGGGAGCTCACCCTGTTCTCACAGACCTAACCACCAAGTTGGGAAATCAGTAACTTACTATTTGAAAGTGAGTTAATTCCCTCAGGAGACCATGGTGTAATCAAATCCCACTCTCGTCCCCTCCAGGGACAGAGACAGGCACCAAAATAATCGCCTCTGCTTCTAGTACGGTTTCCACTTTATTAGCAACCCAGGCCCGAGCTGTCTCCCTACAGGACTGGCGGGGATTGCCTGCAGGTCTAAGTGCTTGGGCTGTGCTCATCGGAATTAATTTGTTAATGGCACTTGATCTGGCTTTCTGAATGGAAGTGCTGTTTCTGAGAGAAGTGTGACAGAAAAAAGGGCACGCGCCTTCCTTTGGAAATCCAATTAATTCAGTTAGCACTGTCCTCTGCGTAGCAGGAAACCAGTCCTCCACAGAGCCCCCTCACTGACTGGCCCCAGACCACGGAAGGGAGCAGGAAAGCCATTCAGGACATAATTTCAGAAAGAGTATGGCAACTGGGGCTAGAGTTGAGAGCAAAGATGTAAAGACATGGGTGGGGTCCAGATACCTTAGAGAAAGGAAAAGAAAAGTGAGGACAATTCCTAGGCTTCAATTTTGATCAGTTGAAGAGGCGGTGGAACTATTCCCTGACATGGGAACCAGGTAGGGGAAGTGGCTACAGAATGGGGCAGTGTTAGGTTGGAGATGCCTTGAGTCATCTAAATGGAGATGTCACATTAGATCTATGTGTCTGCAACTGAAGAGAAAGGTCGGTACAGAGACATAAATTTGAAAGCCATCAGCATATAAGTGATATTTAAAGTCATGGACCTGGGTGAGATCATCTGGAAACAAAAGAACAGGGCATTGGAGGTCAGGTAGAGAAAAATGCAAAGAGGATTGAGAAAGTCATGAAGTCAAAAGAAAACCAGGAGATGAGTCATAAAGATCCAAGAGGGAAGGAGGGAACTGCCAACTGTGTGGAATGCAGCTGGGAACACAGGGAAGAGCAGGACAGAGAGGAGACTCTGGGCTTGGCAACCCTCAGTGCCTGGTGACCTTCACAAAGGTCAGACCAGAGTAGTAGGAAGAAGGAATGGAAGCCATCCAGCAGCATGAAGAAATGGCTGATGAGGCGGTCAATGAGTAGAATCGGTAAGTATGGATGACTCTTTTTATACATTTTGGTCTGAAAAGGAGCAGAAAAATGGGGGAGTTGCTAGAAAAGGATAGGGGTCAAGGGAAGTGATTTAGGAGGAAAAGCAAGTGCATGGTTATATGTAGACAAGTACGTGGAAGTAATCCAGTAAGAGAAACTGTTAATGAGGAGAAAGGAGCTAAATGCAGAGGTGGGAGGAAATTTTGCAAAGGCAAAAGGAGGTGGAACCCAGAGTATAAGAGGCCTTTGGTTGGGACAGGAAAAACAGAAAACAGAAACCTGGGCCTGAGGTCTATGGGACTTATGGCCATAGTGGTGGGGGTATGAGAAAGTTCCCAAAGGGTGGCTGCTGGTCTCAGATCTGCAGAGCCATGGCCATGAGCTTCGAGAGGCAGGGCTGGGACTGTGAAGACAAAGAGATCAGATGAAATAGCCTCTTGGAAAATGGAAAGAAAACTTACCCAGGAAACTTGCTGAGATATTTGGGCTTGGCTGAGTCACATTTGAAGGCTTGGGATCATACATTTAAGAAGAAACTAATAGCATATTTTTGCCACCCTCACACACACACCATGTGCAGCTACTCAGGTTCAGGCAAGGAGAACATGGGTCACCTGGTCCAGTCAAGGTTGGTGAGTATAACTTAGGGAGAGAGGGGGAAGGTGTGGCAAGAGGATGGTTATAATGTTGGAGTCTGAACTGAGTGGGTAAGTGTAGGAGTCTGCTGGGGCTGCCGTAACAAAACACCGCAGACTGAGCAGCTTAAACAACAGACATTTGTTGTCTCCCAGTTCTGGAGGCTCAAGTCCAAGATCTAGGTGCCAGCAGGGCTGGTTTCTTCCGAGACACCCTCCTTGGTTTGGGATGCCGTCTTCTCACTTTGTCCTTAAGCCATCTCCCTGTGTGTGTGTCTGTGTCCTAATCTCCTCTTCTATAAAGACACCAGTCATGTTGGACTAGGGCCAAACCTATGACCTCATTTTACCTTACTTACCTCAGTAAAGACCCCACCTCCAAACACAGTCTCATTCTGAGGTACTGGAGGGCAGGGCTTCAGTTTAGTAATTTTGGGAGGACACAATTCCTTGCACAACAGGAGGGAAGCGAAAGACAGAGGTGAGTGACAGACAGTGGAAACAGGCAGCGGCCAATGTGTTTGGAGGAGTCAGGGGGTAACACATTTTATAGTGTGTAACAAAGCAGGAGTCAGAGAGTCAAGAGTGTGCTGAGCACTTGAAACTGAGGTTTCAGAGGGGTCAGTTCCTGGGAGCAATGAGTTCCAGGCGTGATTGTGCACATGGGAGCTGAGGTTGGACTCTCAGACAGGAGGCTGAGGGGCCGAGAGAGGAGGAAGTGGGCTGGGTCATCCACATGGCCCTTCAAGCTGCCAGCACAGTGACTGGAGTCAGGATGGGGAGGAAGAAGATGAGCCACATCTGCATGATAGGGAGCTGAGGGAGTCAGGGCAGCACAGCAAGAAGGAGGGCTCTGATGGGAGAGGTCAGTGTCTAACAGCTGTGGTTCCAAAGGGAAAGGGCAGAGGAGTCATTGAGGACTAGAAACAGGGAGAAGGAAGCCGCCTGCCTGACCTGGCTCTGGGTGTGTGAGTGTGAAGGAAAACCACAGCCCCCTGGGGGTGGGTACAGGGAAGGGCACCCCTCAGGGTACCACCTCCTGCTGTGGCAAAAGGTGAATGGAACACTTTCAGAAGAGGTTAATGAGACAGGGTACCAGTGTCACTAGTCAGGAGACATGAAGGGTTCAGAAAGGCAGAAAGGAGAGTGGTGAGGGCTGAGTCCACCCAGGGACACTGGAGCAGGGGCCATGGGAGTGCCAGTGAGGGACCCAGGGACAGTGGTCATCACTGTAAACAGGGCTTCCAAATCCTCTGCCTCTGGGAAGCCACTCTCCTGGTTGCAGGTGTGGCTGCCTGGCTGTGGTTGAGAGGCCGGGGGTCTCTTGGCCCATTGCAGCATCACAGCACTGTGGAGCAGGTAAACTTTTCAGAGCATCTCAGTTGAAGTCCCAGGGTATCCACTTTCCTTCCTGGGACCAGGGCAAAGAACAATGCCGTGGGCTCTGGGGCCAGGCAGGTGCTGTCAGGCAGGCTGAGCAAGCCCCTCTTGTCCTGGTGGACGTCTGGACTGAGGCACCTGAGCTAAAACACCTGCCTCCAAATTTTCATAGGGTCAACTGAGGCCCAGCAGGGCAACCGATGTCAGGAGCTCTCTCTGCTTTGAGAGAGGGCTCCTGATCCTCCACTCTGCCCTCCAGCCAGGATGGCTCCCTCCGTGAGCTCCCAGACTCCTCAGCCCAACCCTCAGCCATGACATCGAGAGGATGGAGCTCAGGGAGGCCCATTAAGAGCCAGCATGGCACATCCCACGAGTGGTGAAGCCAGCTGCCTACCTCAAAGCCTGTCCCTCTGTGCCCTGTTTCCCCACATCCCATAGCCCTCACACTGTGCTTCTCACACAGAGCCCACTGAGAGGTGGTGCGGGACTCTGTCAGCCTGATCAGTCACAGCCAATGCAGAGCACCCTCCTGAGGTCCTGGTATTGTGAGGAGACTAGAACAAGCAGAAGACGTAGGATGAGAGTGGACAGGATAAAACCAGAGGAGTGTGTCAAAAGGAGTCCTGAGGGAATTTGGGGGCCTCACCCTCTGCCTGTCACAGCCCAGGAGGGCTCCCTCTGCCAAGCAGGACTTGAAGGCAAACCCAGGTGCGTTAAGATCAGTGTGACAGTCTGGCTGACGACCTCAGGGTCAACTCAAGAGCTCCTTTAAGAATACCAAAACTATTGCAGCCCAGGTTGGGCCTATTTATCCAGATATCAGTGGCTGCTGTGAATAAAGGTCCCCCTCAGTGCAGGGCCCTGTCTGGTGTGCTTTCTGCCCCTTGTGGCTTTAAGTCTTCATTAGAGCCTGAGAGGTGGGGAGGAGGCTGTGTTTCCCGCAGGTTGAGGAAGTCCCCACACTTAGAGGTGGTCAGTGGTAGAGCTGTGTCTTACCCCAGGGGAATCTGTCTCCTAAGCCTGAGATACACAGGGGAGGGACTCAGGGCCGGCCTCAGGAGAGGTATGTGCATCCTCTCAGGACCTCCTTCTCTGCCGAGCCGCCAAGCTGCGGCCTTCCTGAACCCAGGAGGAGCCAACACCGTTAATCTGGTCCGGAATTTAATTAGATGTTCGGCCCTGAGTCTGGAAGACTACAGCACTTGTCAATTTGTAGGAGAAGGATAGCCGGCTCAGAGAGCCCCGCCTCCCGAGCCCACTGGCTTTCCTGGGTGCCGCGTGGAGATCCTGTGAACAGACTTCTGAAGCAGATGCCTCCGTTTACACAGTCCCGTAAATATTTATTCCCAGCAGCCAATTAGAGCTGAGCCACTGCTTTCAAGAGGGAACTGACAGAAGGCGGCTGCAGCTGCAGAAGGCCTCAGTCATGGTTTACAAGAACCCCTTGGGATGGGGCATTTTGCTATTTAAGTGTTGTCATCCAGAGAGAGGCAAGTCTGCTGATTTTAAAACCAATTACACATTAGCAATAATTATTAGCCTCTCTGATTTAATTGGCCCAGAAATACCTGCTGGACTCTCTGGGCTGAAAGCTGTTTTCTTTCTCAGGCTGAGGTGGGTGTTGGGAGATGGGGCAATTCCTCCCTCCCACAGTGGAAGCATGAAGGCTTTTAGAGATGAGACAGGGAGAAGCGTGGTCCAGGGCAAGAAGCCTGGGCTTGACCTGGCCCTCCCTGCTGTCCCCAGAGCCCGGCTTCCAGCTAGGATATAGACATAGCAGCCCTGTGCCGTGGAGAGGACCGAGGGGACTCAGCAGGACTGTAAAGTAGGCAATCTGGTGCCTGGGCACAGAGGATGCTCACTAAATGATAACTCATATTGTATTTGAGGAAACACTCTGGGGAAGCTTTGTCCAAGGCCCACAGCCTCTCTGAAAAAATCTGGTGAACTGAAAATGGGCATCTGTTGAATGGGCACTGTCCATGCGGTCAGTGACAGTGACCCTTGGCACCATACTGAATGGCCTGTACTCCTTGTGTGGAACCCTAACCCTGATTAACTTCAGGGTGCTCTCTCGTGTTTTTTTGGGATCCCCACATACCACACGCTCTGTGTGCACACACTTCAGACACGTCTCTTCTTTCATGGTCCCCCAGTGCCATTGCTCTGGCCCATACTTTCCATTTCATGGACAGCATGATGATATTTGGGGTATAAGGCAGCTGGCAGCTGGGAGGGGTTCTTTGTAGCTCCTGTCATTCTCCATTTGCCACCCCTCCCCTAATTCTGGAAATATGGGAGCTCTTTAATTCTGCTTTTGTGGAAAGGGTGGTCAGACCCCAAAGGAAAGAGCAATTCTTGGCTCTTGAGTTCTATTTTTTTTAATTAAACTTACTTTGGGATGATTACAGACACTCATGCACTTGTAAGAAATAATCTTGCCTGTACTCTTTTTTCCCCCCAATGCTAACATCTTACAAAACTATAAATACAATGTCACATACAGAATATTGACATTGATACAGTCAAGACACAGGACAGTTTCATCCTTATGAGGATCCCTCATGCTGTTCTTTATAGCCACACCTACCTCCCTTCCACACCCATCCATGAAACCCTGCCAACTACAAATCTGTTCTCTATTTCTATGATGTTATTATTTCAAGAACATGATATGAGTGGAATCATACAATATGTAACCTTCTGAGATTGGCTTTTCTTCACTTGGCATAATTCTTTGGAGATTCTTGCAAGTTGTTGCAGGTTTCAATAGTTCATTCCTTTTGATGTATTCCATGGTATGAATGTATCACAATGGGGGATGTAACCATTCTTTGCCTAGCCCTAGATCCCAGAGATTTTCTTCTATATTTTTTCTAGAAGTTTTGCAAAATTATATAGTACATTTAAGTTGACAATCCATTCTGAATTAAAATTTTTTATAAGGTGTAAGATTTATGTCCAGGATTTTAATTTTTTTGCCAGTGTGTCCAATTGCTCCATCAACTTTTGTTGAAAAAGTCATCCTTTCCCCATTGTATTACTCTTGCACCTTTGTTAAAATCAGCTGGACATGTTTATGTGGGCCTGTGCTTGGTTTTTCTATTCTCTTCCATTGATCTTTGCGTAATCTCACTGCCAATACCATACATTCTTAGTTATATAGCAGTATAATAAGTCTCAGAATTAGATACACTGATTCCTCCAGCTTTTTTCTTTTTCAAAATTGTTTTAACTATTCCAGTTTCTTTGCCTTTTCATGTAGATTTTAGGATCGTCTTGTCTATGTCTACAAAAAGTCTTGCAAAAAGGAATTTTGATGGAAAGAGCTGTGCTAAACCTGTATATCAATTTGGGGAGAACTGACATATTCACTATGTTGAGTCTTCTGATGCATGAATATGATATATCTCTCCATTTACTTACATCTCTGATTTTTTCCATTAGTGTTTTGTAGTTTCAGCATACAAGCTATGTACATTTTTGTTAGATTTATACTGAAGTATATCGTTTGTTTTGCATGACTATAAATGGTATTGTATTTTTAATTTTGGTATTCATATGTTTGTCATTGGTATACAGAAGTACAGTTGACTTTTGTATGTTTATCTTGTATCCTGCAAACTTGTTGAATTCATTTATAAGTTCTAGAAGGTTTGGGATTTTTCTTGTAGATTCTTTAGGATTTTCCATATAAATAATCATGTCATGTGGAAGTAGGGATTTCTTTTTCTTTCTGATCTGTATCCTTTTTATTACCTTTACTTGCCTTATTGCACTGGCTAGAACTTTGGTACTATGTTGAAGAGCAGTGGTAAGAGTGGGTATCTTTTCTTGTTCCTAATCTTAGGAGGATGGCATGCAGTGTTTCACATTTAGCTAGAGGCTATTCTGTAGATGCTCTGTATGAAGTTGGGGAAGTTCCCTTCTATTCCTACTTTCCTGAGATTTAAACATGAATAGATGTTGAACTTTGTCAAATACTTTCACAGCATCAACTGCACAATCATATGATTTTTCCCTACTCTGTTAATATGGTGTGTTACATTACTTGATTTTCAAATAGTCAACCAGCCTTGCATCACTGAAATAAGCCCCACCTAGGCATGGTACATAATTCTTTTTATATGTTGCTTAATTCTATTTGCTTATATATTGTTCAGTGTTTTTGTATCCATATTCATGAGGGTTATTGGTCTATAATTGGTTGGGTTTTTTTGTGGGCTTTATTTTTTGTATTGTCTTTGTTTTGGTGTCAGGGTTTTATGAACAAATGAATTGGGAATTTTCCCTCCTCATATTAGTAGGAAGAAATTGTGTAGATTGGTCTTAATTCTTCCTTAAATGTTTCACAGAATTCTCTAGTGAAAGCATCTAGGCCTGAAGATTTCTTTTTTGGGGGTTTTAAACTTAACAATTTAAATTTTCTTAGTAGTTATAGGGATATTTACATGATCTATTTCATATTGGGTCATTGTGATAATTTATACTTTTCAAGGGATTGGTCCATCTCTTCTAAGTTGTCAAATGTTCATTTGTAGAGTTGTTCATAGTATTTTCTTATTATCCTTTTGATGTCTTCAGGATGTATAGATCTATTTCTATTTTATCCCTCATATTGTGTCTTTCTTTCATTTGGTTTTCTTTGTTTGTCTTGTCAGAGATTCAGTTGATCTTCCCAGATTTTTTGTTGATTTTCTTTTTCTTTTTTTCTGCTTTCAATTTTATTGCTTACTGCTCTTTATTATTTTCTACCTCCTGATTGCTTTGGATTTATTTTACTCTTCTTTTTCTAGATTCTTGAGTTAAGAGCTTATATTATTCACTCAAGACTTTTCTTACTTTCTAATGTCAGTATTTGTGCTATGCATTTCCCTCTCAATAATGCTTTAGCTGTGTCTCACAAATTTTGATACACTATATTGTTATTTTCATTCATTTCAATGTTTGTTTTTAAGATTTCCCTTAAGATTTCCTCTTTGACCCATGGCTTATTTGGGAAAGGGTAGTTTAGGTTCCAAATGTTTGGAACGTTTCCTGTATTTTTCTGTTGTTTATTTTTTCTTTGAGTCTAGGAGTCAGGGAACACATTTTTTTGTTCTTTCAATTATTTTCAAATAGTTGAGGGTGTTTTGTGGGGTAGAATATGATCTAACTTGGCATATACGGTCTGGGAACTTGAAAAGAATGTGCATGTTGCTGCTTTTGTCTGGAATGTTCTGTAAATATCAATTGGATCCTGTTGATTGATAGTGTTATTGAGTTTTTCTATATGCTTGCTGACTTTCTGTGTAGTTGTTTTATCAATTCTCAAGGGAGAGGTTGAAGTCTCCAAATACAATTGTGGATTTGTCTATTTCCCCCTTAAGTTCTGTCAGTTTTTGCTTCACATATTTTGTGGTATGTTTGGCACACACATAATTGGGATTGTTATGTTTTCTTGGTAGAATGACCCTTTTGTTTTATGCACTGTTCCTCAATGTCTCTGGTAATTTTCTTTGCTCTGAAGTTTACTAGAAACCACAAGAAAAAGCTATACAAACAGATACACTAAAAACACTACAGACAAACCAAATTGGAATTCTAAAAAATGTTCAAGTAACCCATAGAAAGGCAGGAAAATGAAAGCAAGAATTGAAAAACAGCAAACAAAAAATAATATGGCAGAGTTAAAACCCAGCATAACAATAATTGACAGAGTAGATTAAAAAACATGAACCAGCTATATGCTAGCTACAAAACACTCACCTCACAGATAGCAAAGTAGTCTGGTTGAACATAAAAGCAAGCAAAAATATATATTGAGCAAACATCAATCAAAAGAAAGCAATAGTGGCTATATTAATATCAGATTAGGTAAGCTTCAGAGCAAAGAAAATTACCAGAGACGTTGAGGAACAGTACATAAAACAAAAGGATCATTCTACCAAGAAAACACAGCAATCCCAAGTGTGTATGCATCAAAAATACCATAAAATATGTTAAGCAAAACTGACAGAACTGAAGGGAGAAACAGACAAATCCACAATTATATTTGGAGACTTAAACCTGTCCCTTGAGAATTGATAAAAACAACTACACAGAAAGTCCGCAAAGATAAAGAACTCAACAACACCATCAGTCAACAGGATCTATACATAATTTCTCATAGTCTATTGGTGTTGAAATTTTGTTGGTTCTAGTGAAGTGTAGGACATTTACCATTATTTACATCCCTTTACACTCCCTGATTTATAATTGTTGTAAATATTTCCTCTAATATAAATTTAGAACCACATCAGGCAATGTTACAATTTTTGCTTTAGCAGTGAAACTGAATTTTAGAAACTCAAAAAGAGAATGAAATTTATTTACTAAGATGTTTACCCTTTCTGTTGTTCTTTCTTCCTTCTTGATGTCCCAATGTTGCTTTTTTTATGTAATTTCCTTTCTTTGTGGGGAAATTTCTTTGGTCATTCTTTTAGGGTAGCTCCGCTAGAGATGAATTCTCTCAATTTTTCCTCATCTGAAAATGTTTTGATTCTCCCCTTCACTCCTGAAGGATATTTTTGCAGATATAGAATTCTGGGTTGACAGTTCTTTTCCTTCAGCACTTGAAAAAGTTTGTGCCACTTCCTACCAGCCTTCATAGTTTCTGATGATAGATATGCTATAATTTGAGGGCTTTTTTCCCCTACAGGTCAAGTATCATTTTTCTTTGTTTTCAAGATTTTTTCTTTGCCTTTAGTTTTCAGAAGTTTAGTTATGATGTATTTTGGTATGAATTTCTTGAAATTTATAATAGTTGGAGTAAACCGAATTTCTTGAATCTTTATATTTATGTCTTTTGCCTAATTTGGAAAGTTGTCAGCCATTATTTCCCTGAGTACTCTCCTTCATGCTCTTTTCCTCTACTTTTGGAACTCCAAAGACATGATTGAGATATTTTGTCCCACAGATCCTTTCAGCTGTTTTTTTTTTTAAGTCTATTTTCTCTTTGTTAAGATTGGGTAATTTCTATTGTTTTATCTTCAAGTTTACTGATTCTTTTCTCTGACCCCCTACATTCTGCTGTTAACCCATTCATTGAGCTCTTTATATTATTTATTACGTTTTACAGTTATAAATTTCCAATTGTTTTTCTTTACATCTTTTATTTCTTTGCTGGGATTTCTTTCTGTTTTTCATTTGTTTCAAATGTGTTCATAATTGTCTGTTGAAGTATTTTTATTATGACAGATTTAAAATATTTGTCACATAATTCTAACTTTCTGTCATATCAGTGTTGGCATCTGCTGATTGTCTTTTTCAGTCAAGTTGAGATCCCCCTGGTCCTTGGTATGACAAGTGATTTTCTATTGAAACCTGAATGTAGTTATGTGACTGAATCCCATTTAAGCCTTCTGTTTTAGCTGGCTGCCTCTGACACTGCCTCAGCAAGGGAAGAAGATGGGTGCTTTCTCCTTACAGCTGGGTAGGTGTAGAAGTACAGGTTCCTCATGTGACCTGTATTGACACCCCAGGAAACAATACTCCTTGTTACTGGGGCTGGGGGGTGGGAATTCAGGCTTTCCACATGGTTCCTACTGATGCTGTGTCTGGGACAACTGGGGTGGTGGTTACCACCCAGTGGAGATGGAAGTCCCAGCTTCCACCTGAGACCATGCCTTCTCTGTCAGAGGCCGAGATGCCTCATTACAGACTAGTGATGGTAGAAGTCTAGGCTCCCCATTCAGCGTTTGATGGCATGGCAATCGGTAGGAGTAAGGGAAGGTTAATATCTAAAAGTTTTTGTCTTGCCTCTTATCTGGTCCTTTGGCTAAAGAGAGCAGGCTTTGTTGGACATTTTTGGTCTAACTTTGTGTTTTTATATTGCTGGCTTCTGCAGCAACAAGTCTGGGATATTTTAGGTAAAACAGAAAACCCAGTGAATTCATTTGTGAGGGCTACCATAACAAAATACCACTGAGTGGCTTAAACAACAGAAATTTATTTCTCATAGTTTTGGAGGCTAGAAGTCCAAGATTGAGACATTGGCAGGGTTGGTTTCTCCTGAGACCTTTCTCCCTGACATGCAGTGACCACCATCTCACTGCATCCTCGCATGGCCTTTTCTCTGTGCACATGCATCACTGGTGAAGACAGCAGTCATATTGCTTTAGGACCCCACCCTTATGACCTCATTTAACCTTAAATACATTTTTAGAGTCCCCATCTCTAAAGATAGTCACATTGGGGTTAGGGCTTCAATAGATGAATTTGAGAGAGGGCCAAGGGACACAATCCAATTCAGAACAACCAGAGAACCAGCATCATGTTGTTCCTTGAGTCCTGGGGCTCCCAGCTGCCCTGTCTTCCTCTCTCTAGCTTTCAGAGTTTTCTTGCATTTGTTTTAAATGTAATGTCTAGGACCTTTAGTAGGTGGAATAGGGAAAATTCCACTTGATCTTCCCAGAAGCAGAAGTCCCTCTCTCTCTCTCTCAAGTTCTTTAAAGAGGCTTTTATAACTCAAGTCAAGGCAATTCTGACTTGCAAGATCCAGGTGTCATTGGACAAGAGGTACACTGGAGTCCTCATAGCCTCTGGGGACTGGATGCATAAAGATTACCTCTGGGATGTGTGATGGCAGATTTCCCTCTCAAAAGGAGATAGGATCCCTTCATTTTAGGAGGAAAGATGCTCAGATAGGATTGACAACGGTTTAGAGGCTCTAAGTCTCTAAAGGTTAGAAGCTCTGAGAGGGAGCCCAGTGCGTCCAACTAGACATTGTGGGGCAGGACAGTAGAAATCTGACTCAAGCCAACCTCCCAGGAACTAGATCAGAGAAGTCAAATGTCCCAAGGAGGGCTCTGACTGTATGCATGCGTGCACAGGTGGGTGTGTTGGGGGAGCAGAGCAGCACCTGAGAGTTCAGCAGCACTCCAAATACACAGGTGCTGGGTTTATTTTATCTTTGCTCACCTTAGTAACAGTCCATAAGCCTTCAGCCTCTAACAGAGCAACAGAACTCCAGGGCCCTTCAAAGCCTGGTGGCCTCTGGAATTTCTGCATCCCCAAAGCTGTCAACTCCCCAAGCGTGGGTGGCAGAGCAAACTCCTACTATTACTCAATTCTGATTTCTCACTATTAAGCAAGGGCTCCTTGAGAAAGATTGATTTAGCACATTAAATGAGCCTCTGTGTGCTCTATGAGAATGTCACAAGACAAACAGCTCCTGCTGCGTGCTTCCAGCCCACCGCCCTGTGTTTCCATTACATTTGAGCTAGAGTCATGGTGGATGAGTTTGGGTGTAGTTATTTTCTGCCTTACACGATAAACTTGTCAGCACTTGACCGATCAGCTACTTGTATGGAGGGAGTTCATTTGCAAGGCCACCTGGCATCCTAGCTCTGCTGTCCTGTCTCCATTTCACTCTGTCTAATGAGCCAGGACCTGGTTCCTCTGGATTGGTGCTAAACTCTGGGCCCGTACACAACCTGCGTGAGGTTCCCAGACTCCTGGCTGGACAGGTCTGCTGTGGGCTTCCCGGGGAGCTGCAGCCTGCCCATTCCACATTGGCTTGGGGCTGTTTCTAAGGAAAACTTGGTGTAGGCAGAAACCAAGCCTGGGTTCTCAGCACTCACTGACAGATGGCCAACAGGGCCAAGGGGTGCAGCACTGGGGCTGCCCGTGGCCTGTGCCCACCCCAAGCTGCTAGGCATCTTTGAGCACATCACCTCTGTCCAAGACCCTCCAGGGCCCCCCTGTGGTTGCCAGATGAGACCCATATCCCTGAGCCTGCCATTCACAAGCTTTGGTGATCTGCTTCCTGCTTGGGCCTTGCGGTTGTATGCCTGTGACCGAGTCCAGCAACTTCCACTTACTGGGTGACTTAGGCAAGACGTTTACTTCTCTGCTGTTCACCTGTGTATGGGGATGATAATAATGCTTATCTCATATTCATTAATAGGAGTGCTTAGATTGATGTTTGGCACAAACTAAGTGCTCAACAAAGGTTAACTAATAATATCACTTTACTGTTTTCTTCTAGCCTTGCCTAAATCCTGCATGCCTTTGCGCATAAGCAGGGGGGTCAAAATGCAGCCTGAAGTGTCTGCTCACTCACAGCCTGGGTATCTGCTTCCTAGCCCTCAGAGCCTTTTCCAGTTCCAGGACCGCTATCTCCCTCCTGACATGCTTCTCCCTTCCCCCATGCCTACTTGAATCCAACCATACCTGGCCAAAACCTCTGAAGTTAACAACCAGCCTGGGATCCCAAAGGAACCCCCCAGAACAGTGCAGGTCTGGGCATGATGGCCATAGGCATGGATTCCTACTGGAGCAAGAGAGGGGTAGGGCTGGGAGCCTCGGAAAGAGCAAGGAACCTTTTCCCTATCTCCACCTCCTCCCCACCTCTTACCCCCCATCCTACGAAGTTCCATGCCCCAAAGGTAGTGGTTTTCTGATCCTTACAGGGCATTTCCTGTTAGCTAGCTAGGGTCCACCAGGCTCCCTGTCTGAACTGGGCACACAGATCTCAGCCTCTCCTGTCCATGCACATTCAAGTCTATTGCCAGCTATGGGTACTCTTGTGTGCCCACCTGGTCTTGGAGACCCAGGGTCCACCCTCTGCAAGCTCACAGACATGGCAGGAAGGAGAACCAGATCAGGGCTCCTGGGGCTAGACTGGCAGTGACTGCTTGAAGCTTTGGGGTCTAGGGACAGCAGCAGGGTCATGTGCTATAAGATCATGTGCAATGTAGTAGTAAACCATGGGAGTATAGAGGGGGTCCATTTAGCCCTTGGCTCAGGTGATGTATGAGGCCAGCCTGGTGGACAGAGCAGAAATTCCTTGTCTTCTCTGAACAGGTGGCCAAGTGGCATACTCTGGGTGAGAGGAATCCTGGAGGGCAGGAGTTCTGTGTGGGTTGCTTCCACCCACACCACGTGCAAGGCCCGCGCCATTAAAAGACGAGGGAGCTTGGGAGGTTTCATGAGCAGGGCTTTGAAAAGCTGAGTAGAACATCCTTCCAGGGGACAGCCTGTGCGACATGAGGAGATGAATGTGCACAGGTGTCCAGGAAATGGCTGGAGGCTGGTGTGAGGTCCGTACAGTGATGCAGGGGAGGCGACCCCGGAGGAGTAACAGAGATGAGTCAAGGAGCCCAGCAGGGCATGTTCATGAGTTTGGATTCTACCTCATGGAAAGTAGAAGCTGTTTCAAGTTAAAGTGGGTGACACAATGACTGGACAACACTTAAGCAGAAAGAAAGGAAATTTGCCCAGGGCTACACCTGGGTTTCATTTACCTTTAGGTCTACAGGGCATGGCCCAAAGGCTTGAAGCTAATCAAACTGAGGCAGGAAAGCCCAGAAAGCTGTGAGGAAGATAATGAGTCATCCTGGTCCCATAAGGATTAAGAGCGGTCTGGAAAGTATGGTGCTCCCCAAACCCTCATTCCAGACAGGAGGGGGGAACAGATGACCCAAGGATGGGCTGGCTTGCTGGTCACTCTTCTCCCCAGAGTGGAAGGCATGCTATAAGAGAAATCTCTATCCCCCAGGGTTTGCAAGAAGTGGGAAGGAGAAGACGGGTGGGACTGGAGACTGTTTACATGAAGACACATGTGGACACCTCTTATGAACTGGAGGAACCACCTGGGCAGAGCAGGGAATAGTGTAACTGATCTTAGCATCTGTGAGGCCAGCAGGTGTTGAGGAGACCCAGGAGAGGTCTTAGGGAGCCCCGCCCTAGGCTGACCATAGTGGGGGGAGAAGTCACCACATGCCAGAGTGAGGGTAGTGCCCAGAATGGCCAGGGTGAGAGGCGAAGAGCAGGGAAGGGCAGATAGGACCTTGTTAAGGGGCATCCCAGGTCCCTAGCTAGACAGAGGAAAGGACATGTGCATTCCTGATGTGGTCGCCTACTGGCAGCATCCAGCCAGGTCTACACTCAGCCTCCCACTGACGGGGAAGAGACGCTGCTGTGCCTGGCTCCAGCACATGGCTTGTGAGCAGAGGCTGCGAGGAGACCCTGAGCCTCAGGGTGTGGAAGCCGCACCTGCTCCCACACATTTCCTGGACTGCAGGAAGGCAGATCCAGACAACTGTGAGAGAGGATGGGCATAACTCTTGGCTTGAGGCTCAAGAAAAGAAGCCTCCAGAGCCAGGGAGGAGTTCTCACTCAACAGTCACTGGGACCCAGTGGAAAGGGGCAGGAGCTGGGAGGTACGTGTGGCAGCACATGCAGACAGCTGCATGCCTGGGCTCAAAATTCAGGGAGACAGAGCTGACTACAGGAGACGAAAGGGCCAGCACTCAGGGCCAGGGCCACCCACGTGCCTGCCTTGATGCTGGGATGAAAGGGAGCAGGGAGGGGCTCAGCTGTCATCTTGGAGGGATCTTTGGTCCTCAGAAGGTTCCTCTCGAACAAAGAGAATAGCCTTCTGAACAGGGGCCTTGAATTTAAACACAGAACACAGGGGTTAAATAAATGAGAGAGGACTGGCAAAGTAAGGGTGCAGCTTCTCAGCTCCAGCTAATTCCTGCAGAGTGAAAATGTGAATCCAGTATCATCTGATAGTGTAAGTTAGGATTAAATTTAGCCACATGATGGAAAACCCAAAATAATAGTGGCTTTAAAAAAAAACAGGTTTCTCTCTGTGTGTATACCAGAGGTAATCCATTCAGAGCTGATACATGGTGGCAAGGGTTCGTCCTTCTCACTCAAGGTTCTGGCCCTCAACCTCATGGTCCAAAATAGAGGTGGAGCTCCAGCCATCACACATGTGTTCCAGGCAGCAGGATGAAAGAAGGGCAAAAAGCACATGCTAGTCATCTTTAGGGAGGTTTCTTGGAAACTGTCATACAGTGTTTATAGAGCCTGTTGGCAGAATTTGGACCCAGGGTTACCCATAGCTATAAGGGAGGCTGAGTAATGTAGCTTTAGTGCTCATTGTCCCTGTGCAAAGCTAAAAACCCAGCATTCTGTGACAGAAGGGAAAGTGGATATTACAATACGCAGCTAGCAGTTTCTCTACATAATGGTTCTTTGCCTCCAAATACCTTGTACCCCATCTTCCCATGCACAGAATACTCTGGGACTTGGTGGGGCAGTAATCCTGTACCCTGTTACTGCCTCCAGCTGGGAAGTCTGCATCTCTGGGCAACGAACAGCCCTCACCATCAGGTCCTGATGCCCAAACCACATGAGAGAAGGTGGGGAAAGAGCACAGTCATCACAGTAGAGACTGCTAGTTGAGAGGAGGATTGCACAGCCGTATCAGCTGGCTGTGATCCAGCCCCACTGAGCAGGTTTTGTGAACCTCCCAGTGCTAGGTAGAGGAAGCTGCCTAGGGCAGCCTATCTGGCCAGCCCAGTTCTATTCCAGGAGGAATCCCATGCCCAGTGCCCCCTGTGGAGAAGGCAAGCTCCCTTGGCAACATGTTTCCTGCACAACTCAGTGGCTTTTAACCTATTTGTCCTGATGAGTTCTACGTTCCTAAAACGGCCCCAGTGAGCTTATCTGAATATAGGTTTGGGGCAGCCTGGCCCTTCCATATGACCTCTGCATCAAAATGACTGCCAGGTGGCAGGGGGTGGGGAATTCAACACCCTTACTCCTTTATTTCAGATTTTCATAGGATATTGACTAATTTAAAATTCAGTAACTAATGTTTGAAAATCCTAGTTCAGGACAAATAAATAGGCCTATGTGCCAACTGTGGTTCTTGGGTGCCAGAGTGGGGTTGCTGTTGGATGGGAGACCTGGAGCTCCTTCCTAGGTGCCGGCTGGCCTGGGGGTCTAACATCCATGGTGAAGGCCCCAAATAAGCCCCCTTACCCTGGCAGGCAGGCCCAGTGACCATACATCTGGAGGCACAACTGACTGCAGCTGGAGTGTGGGACACTTGCAGGGACGTGAGGGTGAGCTGGCCCCTAGGGATGGCACAGAGGATCAGGACAGTCTGGCTGATTTCATGGCCCACCCACTGGAGTAGTGGGAGAGGTCAGGGCTGCCTCAAGATCTGAATGTCTGTGTGTGTGTCTTCCTGTGGTGTGTGGGGCTCTGGAGAGGGGACCCCACGCTCGGGGCAGGGCATGTGTTAAGCCCTTGCTCTCCTGCCCTGCAGACTCCACCAACCGGGACTCACTGGACATGATCGAGCGCTGCATCTGCCTGGTGTGCCTGGACATTCCCGGAGGTGTGGAACTCAGCGACACCAACAGGGCACTCCAGCTCCTTCACGGTGGAGGCTGCAGCAGGAACGGGGCGAACCGCTGGTATGACAAGTCCCTGCAGGTAAACCTTCCACACAGCATGGCCTGTGGCCTGAGGCTCACTCACTGGCCTCTGCGGCCAGGGATGCTGCATCCAGGGCCGAGGTTGTTGAAGGGCTGGAGATGTGGCACTGGTGTCAGCCACTGCACTGGCCAGAGCTCTTCTCAGGAGCAGGGGACTGAACACATCTCAAACTCCCTGACCTCCTGCAGCCTGTGCTAGGCCTGTGGGGGCTCTGAGTCAGACCCGGACTCACTTCCCACTTTCTGGCACACACTGTATGGTGGGGGCATGCCAGGGGCTCCACTGAGCAAATCCTCACACATTGAGCAAGAATCATTCTGCCACACAGACGCATCAGCTTTTCTGAATCTCCATCACCCGGGCCGGGCCATTTCAACACACCTCCCTCTATGCCTCAGAAGGAAGGCAGCCCAGCATCTCCACAGAAGAAAAGTCATTAAATGAAACATAACAGTTCATGTATTTTTCATTCACATGACATCAGCCCAGAAACAAGGCATTCACTTTGGCCTGGAGAAAAATACTCATGCAGGTGCAATGAAGCCAAGGTTGGGCCATCCATTCCTGTTCCCCATCCTTTTTCCCCCACTCTGCCCATCCTGAATCTAATCTTGTTTATTTTGAAAGCCACCACACTTTCACAATGACCATAATAAATAGCAACCTACTGTCTCTACAGTCTGGGTTAGCATCGTTCACAGTGATAAATATTCCTAGGCAACATGTCATTTTTCTGTCCCCTATGTTCTGCAGGTTATCCTTTTTATTGGTTTGCATCTTGATTCTGCTCTTTCTGATGAGCTCTCTTGCTGCAGCGCTGGCTGTTTGAGCTTCCACCAGTGGCGCTAATGGCTTGTAATCTTTCATGGAGTGGCTGCGGGAATGAAATTATATAATGGATGGCCAGGACCTGAAACAGTGAACTTTAGGAGCAGTTTTTAAAAGGCACTGTCTTCCTCCTTTTCCTTTAGGGATAGGACAGAAAAGCATTCATACATGAGTGGGTGCAGCCCTCCCTCCCCCATGCAGGGATGACCATGCCCTGCTCTGGGCTCTTTTTGAAACCATGATCAGGTGAGCTGGAGAAGCCAAACAGGCTCCATGGATTTGAACTGAGAAGACTGAGAGCTAGTTTCAGGACAGAAGGGCTGGGGACACTGGAAGAGAGAGGAGAGAGAATGAGTTTTGAAACTGCTACAGGTTTGTTTATTTGAAGAATGGGAGTAAAGATTCAGGCAACTGCTGTAGTATGAGAGATTGGGGGAAACGTGGAGAGAGTCAGCTGGATGTGTGTTATGTGTTATGGTGCCCTGGAAGAGTCTCAGCAAAGACTTCAACAGTTTGCTTATTTGCTTGTTTGCTTATTTATTTGTTTATGGATGGTGGAATGGTATCTCTCAAGTGTGATGTGCTGAGACAGGCTACCAGGCACCCCCACTCTGTGTGGGTTACACTTGAAGATTCAAATCTTATTCTGCTCATAATTTTCTCCCAGTACTTTTATAGAGATTGAATACATCTCTTTTCCAAATCAGCTAAATACAGCCTTGGAAAAGGCATAAAAAATCCTAAGTAATCTTTATAGTTCCTGTGGACCTGTCATATACCTTCCTTCTCACCCTCATATCCATCCTGTGAACCGGTCCTTATCGGATCCATCTTAGCTGAGAGTAAACTGAAGCCAGAGAGGCGAAGCATCTGGTCAAAGCTCTCCCAGCTGGCAGGTGGTCGAACTGGACTCGACGTCCTTGACTCAAAAGTCAGGAAGCAGTTCACAGGGAACCTCTCACTACATTTTTCCTTCACTCCCATCGAGGGGTATTTCATTTCTCCCTGAGAATCTCCACACCATCCAAACTGGATCACCATCTTTCATTCTCTTGTTCAACAAAATTACTAGCACCTGCTGTGGGGTAGACACTGGTCTAAACCTTGGGAATAAAATCAGTGGTGGTCAAAGACACAGGATTATCAGACACTTAATCACATAAGGCAGTGCAGGTGGCCCTGCCACTCAATGCAGATAACAGAAGCCAAAGGAACTTGCTTGAGGGGAGTGTGCACAGCCTCAGCCACAGTGAGCTCTTAGCACTCACTGGGCTACTTCAGCCAGAGACCTTTAGGCACTGCCCAGAGCATTTCTGGGAAGGAGGTCACACAGCTTAGAGCTGCCCTGAGGCTTCCATATTCTCAGGCCATGGCAATTGGGTGCAGCATTTTCTTCCAGAGATTAATGTGCTTTGATGTCCTTGGAGGAGAGGTCACCCTGAGAGGCTGGGGCTGGGGTGGGGGGGACTGGCTTCCAGCCAAGGGACTGGTTTAAAATGCTGGCTCTACCAGCAGTCCACTCACCTCTCTTTCTTAATACAGTTTGTGGTGGGCCGAGACGGCACCTGCGGTGTGGTGTGTGAACACTCTCCGTTTGACGGCATTGTCCTGGTGCAGTGTGCGGAGCACCTGCTGAAGCACATGTGAGTCCGAGGGCAAGGCCCCTCCAGAGGGGCCCTGGGAGGCAAAGCCAGACGGCTGAGCACCAACTGAAAACCCAAACTAACCTATTTCATATGTATGTTTTTTTTTTTAAGAATGAAGTGTAAAGTATAGTTGATATATAATATTATATCAATTCAAGTATACGACACAGTGATTTCACAGTTATCTATGTTATTAAATCCTCACCCAACTAGTGTAGTTACTATCTGTCAACATAGAATATATTCCAGAACTATTGACTATATTCTCTGTGCTATACTTGTCTCCATGACTAATTGATATTGAGACTTTGTGCCTCTTTATCCCTTCACTTATTTCACCCACCCCTTCCAGTCCCTCCCCTACAGTAACCACCAGTCACTTCTCAGTGTCTATGAGTCTACTGCTATCTGTTCATTTTGCTTTGTTTTGCTTTTATATTCCACATATAAGTGAAATCATATGGTACTTGTCTTTCTCCACCTGACTTTTTTCACTTAGCATAATACCCTCGAGGTCCATCCATGTTGTCACAAATGACAGGATTTCTTTCTTTCTATAGCTGAATAACATTCCATTCTATATATGTACTACCTTTTATGCCCTCATCTATTGGCAGACGCTTGAGTTGCTTCCATATATTGGCTATTGTAAATAATGTGGCAATAAACATAGGAATTCATATATCTTTTCAAATCAGAGATTTTGTTTTCTTTGGGTAAATTCCTAGAAGTGGAGTTACTGGGTCATATCGTATTTCTATTTTTAGTTTTCTGAGGAACCTCCATATTGCTTTCCACAGTGACTGCACCAAGTTCCCTTTTCTCCACATCCTCTCTAACACTTGTTATTTCTTGTCTTTTGGACAGTGGCCCTTCTAACAGGTGTAAGGTGATATCTCAGTGTGGTTTTGATTTGCATTCTCCTGATAATTAGCGATGTGGAGCATCTTTTCATGTGCCTGTTGGCCATTTGAATTTCTTCTTTGGAAAATTTTTTCTTTGGTGAAATGTCTGTTCAGGTCCTCTGCCCATTTTTTAATTGTTTTATTATTATTATTATTATTTGGTGTTGAGTCATATGAATTCCTTATATATTTTGGATATTAACCCTTTATTGATAAATCATTTATGAATATATCCTCCCATACTGTAGAATGCCTTTTTGTTCTGTTGATGGTATTCTTTGCTGTACAGAAGCTTTTTAATTTGATGTAGTCCCATTTGTTTATTTTGCTTTTGTTTCCCTTGCCAAAGGAGACATGTCCAGAAAAAATTGCTCATGCTTATATTCAATAGATTTTTGCCTATGTTTTCTTCTCAGAGTTTCATAGTTTTATGTCTTAACATTTAGGTCTTTAATCTATTTTGAATTTACTTTTATGTATGGTGTTAGGGAATGATCCAGTTTCATTCTCTTGCATGTAGCTGTCCAGTTTTCCCAACACCATTTATTGAAGAAACTGTATTTTGTATTTTCATCTCTCCAAGTGTAACATCGTCATGAAAAGAAATACTGGTCTTTGGAGTCAGACAGACCTGGATGGAAATCTGGCTCTGCTACTCACTAATTTGGGTGGCCTCCCTGGGCCTTAGTCTATTCATCTGTGCAATGGTTCAGGGATGCAGGGCAGCTCATACTCACTGAAACTCCAACAGCTAAAATGACAGCAGAGAACAAAGAACCATGCCTCCCAGGCCCTCCAGCTCGCCAGGCTGCAGAGGTTGCCTCTTTGCATTGCCTGCAGGATGAAGAACAGCAAGAAGCTTGTCCGAGCTGACTCTGTCAGTGAGCTCCCAGCCCCCAGGAGGCTGAGGTGGAAATGCTCCCCAGAAATCCAAGGCCTCTTAGCTTCCTCAGCAGAAAAACTTCAACGGTAAGGAAAAGGCCAAGTCCCCTCAGGGTGCCCACCTGTACCTCTGCTGATGAGGAACCCTAGAAGTTTCCAAAGACCTCAGATCCTCTGCCTCCCCTCTCCCACCTCTGCTCCCCACCCCCTCATGGAAATACAGGCGAACTAAAGGGGAGTTATAACTCTCCGGGAAATAACCTTGCTGAAGTAGCTATCATTTTCATAAAATGCAAACATGGAGTTATATTTTTTCACAGGTTCCACCTGACTGAGCAGAGTCAAGGTGGGGAAATCATCCCCTACTTTCGGGAGGGATAATAAACAACTGGTTTGAATAGATAATTTGAATCCCAACTATATCAATTTGCTTGAATTTACACTGCAACTTGACAAAGGGACCAGCCCTCTTCTCCCCCAGGGGGAGAGAGGCAGTTCAGGCCCTGAGGGGACCCCTGTCGGAGGACCAGGGCGGATGTGGCTCCCTCTGGGTGGTCAGTGTTGGAGTAGGGTCAAGGCTGGTCTGGAGCCTTGGACTGGCAACTAGCTCTGGACCTTGGTTGTTTATTCCCTCATGCAGTAAGTGAGCATGCGTGCATTCATTCCTTCATTTGTTCATCAGTGTGAGAGAGCTCTAGTGTGTGCCAGGCCTGTGGTAAGGCTCTGATATGCCATAGGGCCTGCCCTCCACATTTTAGTGAAGGAAGTGGAACCCCAAACCAAAACGTGTGGCACAGTACATGTCGAAACCAGAGAAAGGCATACAGACCTGAACTCACAGAGGGCATGGGAGCTGAATTCTGCCAGAACATTGAGAGAAGGCTTTGTAAAGATGGGCCTTGAGGGATGGATAGGAGTTCATGGTGCAGGCAGCTGGGGAAGAGGCAGAAAGGCAGCTTATTCAAGCTTGTATAGGTTCATAAATGATCCAAGCTATTCAGAACAGGATGGTTTGGAGACCAGCAAGTGAGAGAATGATCAGAATTGGGGCACTGAAGGGAAATTAAGGCCACACTGTGAAGAGCTTCACTTATGTTCTGGGTCCTGGAGGCTGTCCTGCAGCAGCGAGGAGTGTCTGGAAGACTGTACACAGTGGGGCTCATAGGCTCAAGCCCAAGGCTCTGGACGTCACCAGGCACTGCTCCAGCAAGCAGAGCCAGTGAGGAGAGTTCGGGAATAGCACAGATGAACAGGACAGAGTATGATTGGGCTTGGAGGCTGGGGAAGTCAGGTTCTGTTTGAGCTGCTGTGAGGCTGACTGGCTCCAGGCAGGACATAGGAGAGGCCTCCATATTCATCTATAAAATGGTGTGGCTATCTCAACCTTAGGGGCTGGTTCTTGGGATAAACAGGCCATGGGGAAAGTGAGTTGGTGAGCTGGTGAGCCCTGGGTGGAGGAAGGTGCCCGTTCACTTTCAGAGAATTGGGCAGGTCCCACGTGACCCCAAGGCTCTCTCTCCAGAGGGGAGAGCCAGGGTGGGAAAGCAGGAGCTCAGGCAGCCTCCCAAACTGCAGGGGAAGGGAGTAGGGTCTGAGTAGGCAGCGCTTGGGCAAGACGTTTCCAGATGACTGTCATGACCATGAGCTCAGTCCATCTGGGGACAGTGGTTCCAGAGGCTGGACTGAGTAATGATTCCCCCCAGGACCCTTGAACCTGGCACAGCCCCACCAAGAGCTGAGCTCACATGAGGCAGGAGGAATAATTCAAGGGGGGTCAGGCAGGGAATTTCTGAGTCCTGAGAGAGTGTGTCTGAGTGGCAGGTTGGGGTTGCCCCCCCAGGGCTCTGTGTTCACACACAGCTGGTGGACAGATGGTGTGGACCTTGCCAGGCACTGCTCCAGCAAGCAGTCAGCCTGGACCTCAAACTCGTTATAAAGAAGACTGGCCAGTATTGGTGGGGGGAGATCAGTGCTCAAGGGTCTCAGTGTAGACCCAGAATCAATCTTCCTGTTACTGTGACATGATTATGGGCATGTCCTGCATGTGTCGTGGGACATTCAACAGTAGTTTCTGGCTAACATGGGTTTCAGTCACTGAGGTGGAAATCCCAGTCAAGCAGCCCTTACTGTGCTGACCATGACCAGGGGCCAGGCCACAGGCTTTTCTTCTCAAAGCACAGAAGGGGTGAGTCTTGATGAACAGACAAGCTTGCAGCCATCTGAGAAGCGGGCTTTTCCCTGGACCAAGGGGGTTTGCTATGTCTGGCAGGATGGCCAAGATGCCAAAAGTACCTAGAGGGATGCCAGGAACACTTTCCCCAAAGGGTCAAATAATGGCCTCTTTCTGGCCTACTTCTGTGGACAGTGGGCTTCTGGAATTTTGTTTGTGGGCAGTGTTCTCCCTACCCATGCAAATGTCTCTTGTGCCCCCATGCCCCTCCCTGCAGCCAGGCCCACCTCCCCACTTCCAGAGCAGGGCCACCACCATGCCTGGCCAAGCCTCACTTTCAGCTCAGAGTGCCTGGTCATTTCCATATGTTAAGGTCTGTCTGACACCCCACCACATTCCTGGCAGCCAGGAACTGAATTCTCAACTCCCTAAGCGCTGGGACATAGACCAGCCTCAAGAAACCTGGTTAGACTCTGTGCATGTGTTCTATTTTATATGCAAAACTAGCACCATTTCTTTTTCTTCTGCAGAATAGTAAAGAATCTTGACTTCACTGTTTATAAGTTTGACAACTATGGGAAAACATTCATTAAAAAGCAGAAATGCAGCCCCGATGCCTTCATTCAGGTGGCCCTCCAGCTGGCCTTCTACAGGTGAGCAAAGCTGGCCGGCAGAACAGCTCTTGCCCGTATGGACTGACTCACCGGCCACTCCAGACAAGTGGAGGGAGGGCTGACCTGTGGGCCTCAAGAACTGGGGAGGCCAAGGCAGTCTGCATGGAAGGAGCTTGATTTCAAAGTATGAATGCAACCTCAGAAAGGAGAAAGAAGGATGTCACAGTGAGGAAATTGTCCTGAGCAATGGCCCAGGAGCACAGGCCCACAAGGCAGGCAGGCACGTGGGACCTCAGTTCCTCCTCCAACCTCATCCCACCCACATGGGCCTCTGTAGCTGTGACCTGTTCACCCCAGTTCTCTTGATTTAGATAAGGAAATGGAATCAGCATCCTTGCAGTGGGTTCAGCCAAAGACTCTGGGCCCATCCTTGATTTGTTTCTGCCGCTCACCCCCCACATCCCCATGTTGGCTCTCCAAATGTCTGTCAAACCCATCCCCCTCAGTCCCTCTCAAGCCCCTGTCATCTTGTGCTCAGCTGACTTGAACATGTCCCCCAGGGGTCTCTGCTTCCGCTCTCACCCACTTTAATGCTGTCTCATGAAGCATGAACTTTGAAAGTGCAAATCAGATTCTACCACTTGCCACTGTGAACCCTCCCAATGGCTTCCCACCACTTAGAATACTAAGTACAAGCTTAGAAAGTCTTCCTGGGAACCGGCCTCTCCTGGGGTCCTCCCCAAAGCTCTCTCTGTCTCCAGACCTCTGGTCTGCCGGGCCTCTGTCCACCAGCCCGTCACCACCACTCTTCACATAACAGCTTCCTCCCAAGTTCAGGTCTCAGCCAGGCGTCAGCCTTTAGAGGCCTCTCCTGACCTCTTATCTACAGCAGCCTCCTCGGGCCCCCTTGCCACCCACTTCTCTATCATTCCACATCCTGTCCTCTGTTCCTCTCATGGCAGTTGTTATTCATGTGAACAACCTTGTTGGTTGGCTCATTGACTTTGTTTTCTAGATGGTCTCCCCCAAGCATGCCACTCTGGGCATCTTGCACACCTGGCACAGAGTGGGCCTCAGGGACTGAGGACTTGAGAAGACACTACAGGAGTTTTAGTGGGGGTGGCACAGTCAGGTCTATGGTTGAGAAAAATCTCTGTAGTTAGTGGTAGTTCTGTGTGGGAAGGGTGAAAAATAGGGAGGAAGTGTTGAAAGCAGGGTATGGAGCCCGGCTGGCCTTTTATAGGAAGCAAAAACTGAAATGCAAAGTACATCTTCCTCATGACAGAGTTAACTCCTGTTGGCTCCAGCATTCCAGAAGCAAAAGTAAATAAACTGGCATGGCCAGTAAAGAGCTCTACCCCCACTGGGACCTGCTTTCAATTTGCAACATCCAAGGGGAGCATAAAGTAACCTCTCAATAAAGGTGACACTAGGTCTCATTAATGAGCAGGCAGCACCTATGTGGACACAGCATCCAAGATCCCAGTGTTCCCCGAGGGGCTGTAACTCATCAGGAAAGGAGTGAAGCTGCTCTGAGCATCTGTCCTGTGAGGACTTCTGGGGTACAGCTGATGTCACCCCATGAGGTCTGTGCTTATTGCCGGGACAGAGACCTTGATGACATTGAGCTGTGGCAGGACCTGACAGTTGATACTCGTATGTGGCTGAAATGGGCCATGAGGTCAGGGTCCCTCTGGGGCCACGACTGGAGACATCACCCAGAGGGAAATTCAGAGCTTCAGATCCAAAGCTGAAAGGGGCTGCTGGACCTGCACAGAGCACACCCATCCTCTGCTGCCCAGGGATCTCTGCCATCACTGCACAGGGTCAGGAATGGGCATGGCCTAAGGCACCTGGGCTCACTGAATAGCCAAAATGTGATCTGCTTCCCAAAGATAATGTTCTTCAGAGTCTGAGCCATAACCAAAAAGACCTTTATAATCTGCACCTAGATTCAGCAGAAAACCTGAAACCTGCCTTAAGTGGGGTTGACCAGTGACCAGCCAGCAATGACATCTACTTTCATGCCTTGGCCTGGTGTTTGCCTCCAGGGGCCCTAGAGATGCAGCCCCCTGCCAGAGTCAGTTCTCTTTGGGAGAAACCAGACAAAAGTGTACAGAAGATTTACTCACCTTCTCACCAAGCAGTACAGTGCCAAGCACTGTGCAGAATCAGACCCGGCCTTTGCTCCCCGGAGGCCAGCCAGTGAGGGAGGGACAAGCCCAGAAAAGACCAAGGTGCAGGGCCCTGACTGGCTTTGACTTTAGGGGTTCACTGCCCCTCGGGGACTTCTGTATCTCCTCCCCACCTCCAACACTAAGGACTTTATTGACTAGTGAGAAAGGTGTGGCCAGCCAGGTGCGCAAGCCCAGGCCTGCTCACTTGGTGCCTAAGGAAAAAATTGCCTAGCTGGTGGCGGACGTGGCCACTGCTGCTCAGGTAACAGGCATCAGGGAGGAGAGGTGCAGCCATGGTCCCATGGGCTTTGGAAGCCCAGCCGCCCCAGGCAGGGGGGCCTATAAAGCAATTTACACCCATAACCACTAAGCCCCTCCCAGCCTCCATCCATAGGTCATGCTTGAATTACTTTAAATAAAATAGGATTCCCTCAAGGGTGTGAATGATTAATTACACAGTTATTCCATTCTGTGCTATTAATCAAACACTGATCAGGTCTGGCAGAAAATGTTATGTTTCCCACCAGATCAGGTTATTTTTTTAAAGCAACCAATCCCTTCTTTATTTTATACTAATGCAATATCACCAGTGTATGAAAGTAAACATAACTTTTCATATTAGAGCCTCCCTGACGCTCATCCCTGGGAAATCTCCTCCAGAATTCTATTAACATTAAAGTGAAATACAATGCCAAGTAAAGTCAGGGCTGTACAAATAACGCCTGCTGAGGCTATTCGTCTTTCACTGTTTATGATTCCCTGAGAATGCCTCACCGTTTGCTATTCACCCTTGGTCTTCTGCAGGCTCCACAGGAGACTGGTGCCCACCTACGAGAGCGCATCCATCCGCCGATTCCAGGAGGGCCGGGTGGATAACATTCGTTCAGCAACCCCAGAAGCACTGAGCTTTGCAAAAGCCGTCACTGACCACAAGGCTGACATACTGGTAAGTCCTCTGTCTAAGGAGTCCCAGGGAGGCCAGGGAGGCAGCAGTGGGCTGCCCATCTGCTTGGCTCTGTGACAACCAGCCCCTTTGGCTCATTCATCATTACGCAGCCCCTTTAGGCCCTTGTGCTACATCTCTCGTCTGTTTACAGGATTCAGATAAGCTGCTGCTCCTGAAGGATGCCATCCGAGCCCAGACGGAGTACACAGTCATGGTGAGTGATGTAGCGCTGCCTCGCGCTTGAGCTCATGACTGTGGGCCATGCCCAGAGCTTTGGCTGCAGGATCCGGGGGGCCATGGCACAGGCCCTGGGGGACAGCTGGGCTACCAACTGCCCAGCCACTAGGCAAGGCCACCCCACCTCTCAGACTCTCCTTCTTATTTTTAGAATCTGGGTAAACACACCATCTTGCTTTTTACACAGATTTTACAAGAATACAACAAATGGTCTTTGAGAAAACACCAAATATGTATTAGCACTTTGCAGTTTATACAACAAGAGAAGTCAAATGTGAGGGAATGGCACCAGGGTAGGCAAACTGTGATAGTTTGCTACCTTGCACAATCATAGGTGAGGCAGTATTTATTCCCACCTAAGGCTGGATTTGCTTTCTTATTCTTCATGTATTTATTTATACTGCCCATGAATAAAAAGTCTTTGCTGAAAATTAATAGCGAAATCAAATTGTAAGGGAAATGTTTCCCTAGTTTAGAGAAATAATTTATTTTCTAGCACTGCACAGCCATCATTTGCATTCAAACAACATAGAATAAGCTACTACTTGGGCTGGTGATCAATATACTAAATATAAATCATTCTGATAGAGTCTTTGAAGGATATATAACCTATGAAAAGGAGTTGATGGAATTTCACTCTCTATACTTGAAAGCAAGTACAAGACATATCTGGGTTTTAGAATTAGCCAATGTAGATTTTTCTCTAATTCAGTTGCTCTGAGGAGCTAAGTGTTCCTTCTGGTTGGGGAAAATCAAGCACACTATCACTTATTCAATGGGTATTATTTATTTTCCTGTTTTATGTCAGACAAGGCTCTGGTTGGTAAGAAATAAAAAATGAAGTTCAAAGTCCTGTCCTCAGGGAGTTTATAGTATAGGTGGGAGGTGAGGCCCTCAAATGGTAAATCTCATCCCATGTAAAAAGAGCCCACAGGAAGTAGTAGAGAGAACGGAGGAGCAAGCTCATTTCTCTGTTTGGGAAAGCCAGGAAGATTTCCCAGAAGAAGTGGTGCTTGATACGAGACTTGAAGGATATAGAAGTACTTTTCATGTGGACATAGAATGGAAGAATGGCCCCAGAAGGGAAGAGCATGTGCAAAAGCAAATAGTCTTGGGAGAATAAGACACTGGAGAAAAAGCAAGTAGTTCAAGTGCGTGCAGCTTGTGAAGGACAGAGTTGCAGAGGAACTTAGATACTGGATTTCTCTGTCACAAAGATCACTCTGGTGATCAGGTAAAGGAAAGACTGGCTGGAGTTGGGGTGGTCTTTTGAGAGGCAGTAACACTAGTTAGGAACCCTTATGATATTTAGGGAGAGCAGACATAAGGACTGAAGTAGAGCAGGGGTGGGGGGAGGTTGAAGAGGAAGACACAGACCTGTGATTAAACATGGTGGGTTAAACACAGGACTTACTATCACTCCCTCTAAAGTCCTCAAAAATATCAACAAAGGGATTGTTTTTTAAACCATAAACACACTAGGGCAAAGAAAATGGGAAAGGAGGTGACAGCAAACTTTTAGAGCTTAAATGTAGAATAGATGGCAATTGACTTAGCAGAGCAGAGAAAGCTGAAATCCAAGCACACAGTGAGGGAGCCCCATCAACTGCACTGAAGAACCTCAGTATGGCTCAGGCATTGGAGACACCCACCAAAAGCAGGCGTGCACATGGGGCTGAAAAGAAGGGGATGGGTTGATGATCTATACAAGAAGCAGTTAGACCCTCAGTTCCTCTCCACTACCCCATGCAGTCAGGCTACTACCCTGCCCTTCCCCAGTGGTAGACTAGAAGCTTATCCTCTGGAGAGACTGAAGAAGAAGGACTCTAGACCTAGGAATACCAGGTGTACCTGAGGGAGTAGATACTGTACTAAAAACAGGCAGATTAATCAAAGTCTGCATATTCAACAGGAAATCCTCCAGCCAACATCTCCAGATACTGGGAACTATCTTTATTACCATCTCTCTCCAAGCTGGAGATTAGCGGATTTCTCTGCAGTGAGAATGACCTGGCCAAGAGAACAAACTTACAAATACTGACAACTGGGATCTCTAATAAAAGAGCCCAGCAGCTCACATACAGTGAAATCCACCAGTTGACAAACACATTCTCACACTCGTATCTTCTAATCATCTTTTTGGTGCTTTATTCTCTAATATAAATAGCCATAAATCATCAAACATTGAGAAGAGCTGCTAACATAAAACATAAAACCAGTAAAAACACTCTTGTTTAATTTTTAGATTTTTAATGTTTAAAAATAGTTTAGAAGAAACTTTTTGGAAATGAAAACAATGCAGGAAACAGGAGAACTTTTTTTGAACTATAATTGAAATCCTCTGAAAGATAAGGGAAGTAATCGTATGCATAAATAAGAACAGAAAATGTTTAAAAAAATTTTCAGGAAATAAAAATAACTCTTGGGGGAAACATGGTAGAAAAAATACAATGGAAGGATTGAGAGATAAAGCTAAGTAACTCCCCCCAAATACCAACAAAACAAAGAGATGAAATATAGGAAAGAAAAAATTCAGTACAGGAATACCCATATCCCAGTTAATAGGTGCTCAGAAAGAGAAAGTGGTGGGTGAGAGGGAAAAGGGCATTCAACAACAAAATAATTCAAGAAAATTTCCTAGAACTGAAAGACATACGGTTCATTTTGAGAGAGCCACCATATACCTTGCATAATAGATGAAAAACACTCATACCACAGAAATTTCACAATACTAAAATCAAAGAGAAGATCTTAAAATCTCTCTGGACAAAAAAAAAAAAGTACAAAGATAGGGATTAAAAATGTAATTGAACTTCTCAACAACATCACTGGAAGGTGGAAGATAGTAAAGCCATGCCTTCAAATTCTGAGGGGAAATTATTTTTAATGCATAATCCATACCCAGCTAAATTATCATAAAGTCCAAAGATAGAATAAAGACATTTTCAGACATATAGGGTCTCAAAGTTTTACTTATTAAGCTCTCTTTCTTATAAAGCTATTGGAGGATATAGGCCATTAACGTAACAGAATAAAAACATGAAAGAGGAAATCATAGGCTACAAAGATCAGAAGACTCAGCAAAAGAGGTAAAGAGAGAGTATGATAATAAAGGGAGATCCCAAGTTGACAGATGTTCAGCAGACCTAGGGAGCAATCAGTCTATACAAGAATAAGAAGTGAGCAGAGCAATGAAACTGATAAATTCTCTGATGTATTTTAATGGATTAATGGAAGTGCTACACTCTGGATAAGGGTTTAGGAACCAATTAGTTATAGATACATAGAAAGCTAAGCAAGTGGAAAATCACAATTTCATCATTTAAAAATGGTCAATTCCAGGGAAAACAAAAAACTGAATAAAAAGGAGATCTTAATACTCTACAGGACTCAGCTGTGAATACCTGCATAATTTAAGTGAAGTTAACACTGCATGCTGGTCAAACCACAAAGAGTTAAATGTAACTCTTTTGTGAGGAAAGGAGAATGAAAATGTATTTGGAGAGTGGGGGTATAAAAGACCGAAGTTTCATCTTCAGTAATAAGAAGATACAAGTAAAACTGAAATACACAGTAATGGCAGTCTAAGCATGTTATTCAAAACTAAGAACATGAATAGCTAAAAGGACTCCAAATGGTTGCCTCTGTGGAGTGGAAACCAGTGCCAGCAAAGGAACATAAGCTTTTGACTTGTTTGGGTTTTTGAACTATGTAAATATAAAACTTTGATAATAATTTAAATTTTTAAGAAAATTTTAGAAAAATATCCTCCACAGCACTGGGTTCTGTTGTGCTAAATATTTTAAGTTGCTGAGAACAACAAAATAAAAGAGATAGAGGATTGGAAAGGAGAGCTATAAAGACACTTGTAGGTAAATCTGGTGCCTGGCTGGCTGTGGAGGGTAAGGGACCAGGAAAAGAAGCAAGGCGACCTCCGGATAGCTGGCAAGTATACTGGTCGCAGAGACAGGAAATTCTAGCAAAGGCGCAGATGTGGTCTAGACCCCCCATCACATACTCTCACAGTACCTGATGCCTTTCCTTCATAACACTTACCTTGGTTTATGATCATAAGTTTTGTACCATTGGTTAATTTCTGCCTCCCACCATATGTGAGTCTATGACTACTTCATTCTCTGTTATTGCTCTGGCACCTAGCAGTGCCAGCACATAGTAGGCACTCAAGATTCCCTGAATGAAAGAAAGAGTGATGAGTCATTTTACCCATTACTGTTCTTGGCTCTAATGCAAACAATCTGTTAAATCAACTGCAGCTGCTAAAGTGAGTTCAGAGATGGTGAAAATGGGTGGGTTGGCTGCTGTACAGAGCAGCTGCTTCCATAGAGCTACACAAATCAGCAATTAAACAGAGGTAACCAGAGAAATTAACAGTGCGCTCTATTTCAGAGATGGGCTTATAGTTCTCTCTCTCCTAACGGGACACATCTAAAGTGAGCTGTAGTTTTCTACATGTCTTTTCAACCTATAAATAGGTGCATTTGGAGAGACTGGGCCCTCTGAGTCATCTTTACGCATTTGTTCTCAATGGAAAGAGAACCGCTGTCAAATCCCAAATCATGCCTTGTAAGCTTGAACAAAGTTCATTGTGATGGGAAGTTTCCTCCTATGGGGGGTTTTAACATCTAAGTGGCTATCTTATGTAATTGTGAGACACCCCCCCACACACACAAGAATTACTCCCAATTACCCTGATGTTGAACTGAAGGTTATTGCTACAGGCCAGAGGTGGCCCCCCATGTCTTCATCAGCCCCCAAATTGCCCCAAACATACATGTAATCCGAACAAAACGAATGTGCAGACTGCACATGCAGCCTCAAGCGGGAAAGACATAGAATGAGTGTCCTGCCCCCAGCCCCATAACCAGCCACACCACCACCCCTGAGCTCCTCCTGCTTTGGAACTCTGGAGTCTCCACTGCTGTTACCATATCCCTGGATAAAAGTTCAAATATCTCGTGATAAAAAGAGAAAACCTGTCTTCACTCAACAAGCTTTCCCCTTGAAAACATCAGCTGAGCCTCTGCTAAGATGTCTAGTTCCCTTCTCAGAATGATTTCTTATTATAAGTCCAGTTTAGTTTAACTGATTCTAGGCTCATGAAATAGCAGCCAAGATTCAGGAACAGACCTTAATGCCTTCTGTCCCTCATTCCTTGGGCTCCCACTGTTGGTTGTGGTGAGAGTCTGTCCAGCGACAGCCCAGGGCACACTCCCCCTGCTTGGATGAGGCCCTGCAGTCCCTGGGCCCAACACCTGTACCTCTCTGCAGATTAATCCCCTTCCTGAGGAGGTGCTGGGGATGGCCTGGCCAACCCATTCCTTCCACATAAACACCATGCGGTTACACACAGTGCGTGTCAGTAGTGACCATGCTTAGTGGGGCACTCAGACTCACCAACCTCTAACTCATGCTAGAACCCAACCTGCTCTACATTCATCCTGTGCACACAGAAATGTGCAAAGGCCCAAAGAGCAGAGGCCATGTAGTAAAGTGGTCAGTGGTGGGCAGCCACCTGCACACACTGTCTGCAGCAAGCACTAGGTAAGTGTGGTCTGCACTGGAATCGCCATTAGCACCGTGGACTGAAGAGCAGGGGAGAGGGGGTAGGAGCTCACATCTTGTTTCCTGTTCTTTGCCCCCCAACTACCCAGGCCATAACAGGGATGGCCATCGACAACCACCTGCTGGGGCTGCGGGAGCTGGCCCGAGACACGTGCAAGGAGCTGCCCGAGATGTTCACAAACGAAACATACCTGATGAGCAACCAGTTTGTCCTCTCCACCAGCCAGGTACAGCCCTAGTGTGGCCATCACTTAGTGTAACCAGTGGGCTTTCTAAAGAGCTCAGTGACCACAGGCCATCAGTTGGAGTCACGCAGGTCCCAGGTCAGGGTCCTATGACCTATGTGACCTTCAGCAAAAGGATCCAAATGCTCAAAGCACTGGTTCCCAATCTTATAAGTGGGAGTAATCATGTATGCCACCTTAGCAGAGCTGGACTGGATGGGATGGGCAACCATTCTGGTGCCCTAACCACTGTGCTTATCACCTTTCAATCTGTTCCCAAGAGGTGGTATTCCACCGCAGTGATCAGAGACTCTGAAGCCTGACAGCCTACAGTGAAGTCTTGGCTCAGCGAGATGAGATGAAGTAGGTAGAAAGCTAGCCCAGTGCCTGGCACAGACAGGACCCACCAAACAGGTCACCGCCGTTGTGATAAAGAGCCACATGACCAACAGCAGGCAATCAGCTGCCAGCCCAACATCCTGACCAGTGGTATAGGCTGGTCCTGTGGGAGGGCCACTGTCACAAAGACAGAATGAAACCCATTAGAGAAAGGTGGCAGTTTAGGAGAGAAAATACCCCCACCCCCCACCGCCCAGCCAATTCACTCAAACTCTACCTCATCTGCTGAAGGTTGGACATGGGTAATAAAAGGGGCTGATAAAGCTGTGTTTGAGAATAAAAGCCCACTCAGTAATTTGATTTTGTCATCATGGCAGTGAGCTTGCAGACATGAATATATGAGAACAGAACACAGCAACATAAATTCCTCAGGAAACCATCTGTGGGCAAAAAGTGCTTTAAAATGATTTTATGGCCTTTGGCTGTTGCACGGCAAATTTATCTGACAATGAGGTGACTCTATTAGCCAGACTAATGGTTTATTCTGCCCCATTAAAACGGCCAGTGTCATTTCTGAAGGCCTGAGTACACAGCACCAGAAACCTCGGGTTTAAAACAAACCCACCCCACACCTGCCCAACAATGTATCCTGTTTTCTCCTCTCAGACCAGCTAAGAAAATTAATTTGGAGTGTGGTGGTTTGGGTCTTTTTCAACTGGAAATGAACATTTATTTATGGGTTGAATGCCTTTAGAAACACATTTTCTTGGTTTGTGATCCAGATTACAAAATCTTGGCTTTCTGAATTCAAAACATATTAGGTGCATAACTAAAATTCCAGTGACAGCAATCTTTGAAATGCCCAATGCTGGGTAATTGTGCATGGCCAGGCCGTGGGGAGACAATCAGAGCAGCCAGGCTACACTGACAGTAATTAAGGATCTCGGGAAAATCAAGACAGGACAGATTTCCTCCAGTTCCATAAATTACTCCCTCTGGGAAGCCATCTAACTGTTGGGTGCCCCCAGCGTGCCATTTAGTAAATTATCCTGATTGCCTCGGTGCCTCAAAGGGCCCCCAGGTGAAGGAGAGGCTTAGCCTGAGACCCAGCCCCAGGTCACTCTGTGAGCTTCTGACTCCACAAATGGAGCAGATTTCGCACCAGGGAGGAGCTGATGGCCCCTCTTCTGCTGCTCTCTTGCAGTTAGATGGGTTTGTTTTTATGACTCTGGCTGTGGCCATTCATGCTGAAGCAGTTGGTTGATTTGGTTAGTTTAGTCAAACACCCAGGTGGAAAATAGAGAAGCAGGTATCTTGTGGAGACCCCTGGTTTGTTGGAACGTCCTGTGCTCTAGCAGGTTCACAGGTTGCATCAGAATGAGCAGCTTCCAGCCTCTTGTCCCCTCCAGGTGCCCACAACCACGGAGATATTTTGCTGCTATGGTCCTGTGGTGCCCAACGGATATGGTACCTGCTACAACCCCCAGCCAGAGAGCATCCTTTTCTGCATCTCCAGCTTTCGTAGCTGCAAAGAGACTTCTTCTGCCAAGTTTGCAAAAGCTGTGGAAGAAAGCCTCCTTGACCTGAGAGACCTCTGCAGTCTGCCGCAGCTGGGCGAGCCCCTGGCGACAAAAGGAAAGGCAACAAGACCCAGCCGACCTTGACTCCTGCCACCAGCTTTCATCTCTGCAAATCCAGCATTCAGCAGTTGCCAGCCCCTGCTGAGCCCTGCTCCCAGTCCTCACCCCCACTTTCTGTAGCTCCCCTGTCTTCAGGGCCCAACACACAGACCACCCCTGAGGCATCACACAAAGCTAGAGAGTTAGGAGAAAAGTGTCCCTCATTATGCATGAGAATTGTCATTATTTACCAAGGTGCCCTGGGCACTGGGAAGTAAGACCATCCTGGCTCAGAGGTGGCCTGGGTGAGGTGAAGTCCACACTGACTTCGCTCCATGGCCTCAGAAGCTTAATGTGGGTGTTTGCTTCTCCAGCAGGACCCAGCGTGTCCAGGGGATGTTTTTGCCCAATGAAAGAATGACTCATCTTACTACATGCAGTGTACCTAAATGAATCAAGAAGGAAGAGGCTAACTCCAGGTCATTACCTCTTCTCTTCTTGAGAGGAGTAGGGAGCTTTGTTTTCAGATTTAAAAGGCAATCTGATCTTGGCATTTCGGGTAGCCTGTGCTGAGCCATATAGTCATGTAAGCACCCACTCCTCTACACACACACACACACACACACACACACACACACACACACACACACACACACTCACACACACACATTAATTTAAACTATAATGACCTGGGCCCACAAACACATTTCTTCTTTTGCCTCCCAGGGCAGCCTTCCACTGAGTTCAGAAAATCTGGACCAGCTGTTCTGAAAGAAAAAAAAAATTGCATCTCATTGCCCTGGAGTAGTTGGTGCTCCCTGCTTCCCCAAGGGCATCAGGGATGGTCCCGGTTGAGAAATCAGCAGGGCCAGCAAGCAGGAGGGATGGAGGGAGGAGCAGTCCACAGCCCTGGCATCCTGCTACTTGCCTTTTTTCCCACAGCCCTTCACAGGAAACATGCCCTGATAGGTGACCTGCCTTTTAGAGAAGACAGCTATCAGTTGTTCCTTGGCCTTGTGTTCATTCTTAAGACAAACCACTGTGACATCAATTTCAGAAAATGATCTCAGTCGCCCAATCAGAGCACACTTGGACAGTGGGCTCCTGTCGTGGAGGATGTTATCCAAGGATTCTGACTAAAACCCATGTTGGGGAGTGCAGAGCAGGGCTCTGCACTGGCCTCGGGGCTGGGAGCCAGCTGCTCCCAGGGAATGGTCAGTTCCAGAGCCTACCCTGATGCAGGCAGACAGTCACAGAGCCGGAGTCGAGATTGTCCTGAGAGGCTCAGATCATCCAGGAGATGTGAGAGGCACTTCCAATTGGTGAGAATTTTTACGGGAAATCTAAAAAGGCAAGGGAGTGGGTGAACCACCTGAAAAATCACAACTGTAAATAGCTGAGGCTGCTAACTGGCCACTAACCAGAGAAGGCACAGAGCTCAGCTCTCAGGGCTGCCGGGTCCCCTGTGATCTCTGACAAGGGTGGTAGGGAGTGTTCCTGAAAAAGCCCTCCGTCCTCTATCCATCCTACTTGTGCTCAGTGTCATTCTAAGCACTGCCCCTGTTCCTGGGACCCTGCAGGTGTCCTTTCTTTGGGCTTCTGTGCCAGCCCTCTGCACTTTGACCTGTACTGAAGCAAACAAGGCTGAGATAAGCTCTTTGAAAATACAAACAGCCTCAAGCAGTGAATTCCTTGAGCTCTGGTTTTAGATTGAGGGTTTCTATTGGATGTTCTGGAAGGTTCTGGCAGTGCCCTTCAAAGGCATTGGTCTGTAGTCCATTCTCCTTCCCTCAGACATCCACCTTCCTGCTCCCCTTAGGAAGTTGCAGCCCAAGAGCCCCAGCAATGTCTGGGGAGCTTCTGTCTGCCTGCTGTAAGTTGACCCAAAGCCACTTGTCTGTTCTCACCAGATAACCACAGTGCAGCTCTAAGTTCTCTTGTGGTTTCCACCCATGGGTTTCTGGGAGGCAGAGACATCTGGATTGGGGGTCAGGCAGCTCTGCTGACCTTGGCCAAGAGACTTAAGTACCCCACCACTCAATTCCCTCTGTCATCCAATGGGGGTAAGAACAACATCCCAACCTGCAAGGCTGTAAGGACTTGGAGTCATGTGTGTAAAGGGCATTGCACGAGTAGGTGGGTACCAGTGCCCAGAGACAAGGTGACATTACCCAGTGGGCACTGTGTAGATGACTTTTGTTTCAAACTTTTTGTACTGATTTAACAGAACAAATTCTCATTTGCCATTCTCTGATCATAGGGAAAGGAAACTGACTCTATTCAGATATCAACCATGCACTGTGAGGGTTTGAGAAGTGTGGATGGCAGGAGGGAACACCTCCTTTCTCTGAGAAAGGGACTGGAAGCTGGTCTTCCCCCTCCAAAACAGGTGGGTGCACTGAGTCTTTATGCAAAGACAATGCTAAGCCATGGCCCTGGACATCTCCACGGGGACCCCGGTACGGGAGATTATTCCAAGTGTCCCCAAGAGATGGAAAATGAAACCTGGAGACAGTCATTTTGGGGCAGTGATGCAAAATAAAAATGTATGTGGCCACCTTACACTACTGCTCAGTTGCCAAAATATATAAAGTTATTTGAGTTCTATTTTTCTAAAATAGTTCTAGATTTATGGCAATATGTACATGTGTATTTATAGCCTTTCCACTTTGAGTTATAGTTTTGTGCTTTAAAGAAATATATGTATGACTAAAGAACTGTATATTGGAAGAATTATATTCAAATTATTTGAAGACCCTAAATCTATAGTCAATAAAAGGTAATGCCAAGAAAAATGGTGTTGGCCATTGTTTTACCTAGAAATGCTATAAAAATTTTCTTGTGAATTCAACAATTCATTTGTCTGAGGTCTGCCAGCAGCAGTGGAGAATGTCTAACAGCTACAGGAGGTAGCCCAAGGAAGGGAGGAAGGAACGTAGTCTCCTAATGTGTGGCATGGTACCATGCAGTGGGGGTGAGGGGCAGAGTCTCCACAGGGTGTTTGTGATCAGGTTGGCAAAAACCTGGGTGTAGAGATGGGTGCCTCCACTTAAACCCACACAAACATGCACAGGCAGAATGCATCAGGCTCGGAAGTGGGATGCCTGCACTATAAACCCAGTTCTATCTCTAACTTGCTGGAGATTTGGGGGGTATAATTTCACCTCTCTAGCCCTCAGTTTTCTCATCTGTAAAATGGAGTTGATATCAGCACTGCCCACTTGGAGGGTTGTGACAAGATGACGTGCAATGATCATTGTTTGAAAACTTAGGAAGGGAAGTAAAAACCTACCGTTCTTACTGCAGGCTCTCAGGTACATGTGCACACAGTTTCCCTCACCCTGCACAGCCTAAAGATATATTCAAAGCTGCAAGACCTCCTCTGCAGCTACAATAACCCACAGAACCAGGACTGAGATTTCTCTAAATAGAAGTCCAAATGCTCTCTAATCAGAGCTTAAGAGGAACCTAAAGTGTTTGAATTTGTGTAATTGGGACGTCAAAAAGGCATTATGCAGAAAGATCATGGCTAAGAATATTCCAGGAGGAATGGAGGGAATAGGAATGAACAGAGTCAAAGTAATGTGGGCTTGCTCTTATTTATTACATCACATGTGGCCGCAAAATAAGCAGACACAGACAATAGAAAGAAAGGAGTACAAACAGGTATGAAGCCAACCCCCAACATAAAATTATGCCATCCCCTCCTTGAAGATTCTGTGGAGTGGATGTTGGTACATTAAAGTGAAAATCCAGGGAGGAGTCCTTCCCAGGTTCACAAGAGTAGCCAGAAGTTTCCAAATTGCTCTTAGGGAGTTCTTCGGTGAGAGAGAAGAAGTGCCTTGGGTTCCCTTTATAAATTCAGCCGATCTCCCTATGTTTCTCTGAGTTTTCCTTCCAAAGAGGTCTCTTGAGTCTGCAAGATAAATGATATTCCACCCCTGGGAAAAGCTGGTTTGCCATCACATTAGAAGACCTTTCTAAAAACTCTGTTCTCCCTTGTTTTCTAAGGACCAGCTCTCTCCTTGTTTGTTTGTTCCCCTACTGCTTCTTCCATTTATGGGATCCATTTGTGGGATTTCATTTCCTATTTCTGTCCTTTATATGTCATTGGATCCCAGAATTCAGTCCTTGGCCTCTATTAAGGAGCAGCAAAATGGCAGGCTAAGCTGATGCAGAAGGGCCCCCTCCACCTATAAAAACTTACACATAAAGAGGAAATTCTTTTATATATATAGTCAAGTTTCAAAAAATGAAAAGAAATACTCACATTCCAAGAAAATTCCAAGAAGGATGTCCAAAACAGAACAATGAGTGGGAGCTAAAAGTATATTGGACCAGACAGACTCTAGTGCCTGACAGCAGGGTTTACCACTCATGCAAGTTGAGAAGACATAACCTCAGCCCCCTAAAGATGGGACATACAGCTAAGCTCTCCACACAAAACCAGAGCATCAGAGGGGTGTTCCAACCCTGCAAAAAGGACTAGAAAAACTTTCCATCAGCCCAGGAAAGTATTCAGGAACCATGCCATTCACTCAGAGCTACAGACTAGAAAAAAAGACATCCAGAAACTGTAAACTTGCACCATAGGTGGATGTGGAGTCTAAATCTATCAACTTATCTCTAAAGCAAGAACTCCATGCCAATAATTAAAAAAAAAAAATTGGCTGGGTCAGTAAGATTCAAAAGGCCTCAGCACAATCAAATATAAAAACACTTTCCACTACTCTGGACACACTAAATACCCAGGGGGGGGAAGCGCTCCATTAAATATGAGCTCCAAGTAAAAGCATATATACAGCACAAGAAATGGCTCACAGGAGGGAAAGCAACAGATAAAATAAACAGGAAAACTAACATCACAAAGGCTGGAATGAATAAATGACTCAGAGAAAAGCTATAAAATAGATATGTTTAACATTATAAAGAAATAAAAATTCAGGGAAGACATATGTAGGAGTTCAAGAAGGAGAGATTAGATAAAATGGGGGAAAGAACTATTCAATGAGAAAATGGCTAAGAATATCCCAGAATTTAAGAAATATATCAATCTAAAACTTACAAAGAATAATAATAGAGATTTTAAAATACTTAGACCAAAATGATAATAAAGGTATCTCATGTCACAACCTGCAGGATACATCAAAAAAGATACTTTGAGGGAAATTCATAGCATAAAATACTTGTATCAGAAAAGAAGAAAGATGGAAATTGATAAACTAAGTGTAACTTTAAAAATAAGAAAAAGAACCAAATAGTAAACTCAAAGAAAGTAGAAGGAAGAGTAAACAAAAAAGTAATAAAAATATAAACAGCTATAGATGAAGGAGAACATTTTTTAAAATAGAGAAGCTCAACAAAGCAAAAGTTGATTCTCTGACAAGACTAACAAAATAGACAAGTCTCTGGTAAAACCAATAATATAAAAAGAGAAATTCAGAAATAAATATTATTATAAATAAAAAGCTGACATAACTACAATAAAATAGACATTTAAAAAATAAAAAATACATCAACAATTTTGTACCAATGAATTTGAAAATGTAGATAAAAATAGAACAATATAATTTACTAAAACTGATGAAAGAAGAAATAAAACCTGGATAGTCTCATAGATCTTCAATAAATTGAAGCAGTAGTTTAAAATTTTCTCAATCAGGGCAAAACTGGGGGAAAGGGAGGAACATAACATTTTATAGGCATGTTCTATCAAACATCCAAAGAAATGATCATTTCAATTGTATACAAAGTAAATAAGGGGATATTTCTTCTTCTTCTATACTCCCTTGCTTATTTTCTGAAGCTAGTATAACTTTAATATCCAAACCAGACTAGGACACACTATTAATAAAGAAAAACTACAGGCCCATTTCACTCCTGCAAATATATCCAGAAAGCCTAAGCAAAATATTAGCAAACACATTCTAAGAGTATATAAAAAAAAATAATATACCCATGACTAAGTCAGGTATATCCAAGATGCAAGGTAATTTAATATCAGATATCTAAATGTTATTTACCCATCAACAGCTTAAAGAATAAAAATAATAGGATCAGAAATAAGTCAGGCAGAGAAAGACAAACATCAAATGATTTCCCTCATTTGTGGAGTATAACAACGAAGGAAAACTGAAGGAAAAAAATAGCAGCAGGCTCACAGAAGGGACTAGTGGTTACCAAAGAGGTGGGGTGGGGGAGGGCAAGTGGAGAGGGAGGGAGAAGGGGATTGTAGGGTATCATGATTAGGGCACATGGTGTGTGTTGGGTCCCAGGAAAGACAATGTAGCACAGAGAAGACAAATAGGGACTCTGTGACATCTTACTACACTGATGGACATTGACTGCAGTAGGGTATGGGGGGGACTCGACAAGAAGGGTGAATGTAGTGACCACATTGTTTTTCTTATGAAACCTTCATAAGAGTGTATACCAATGATACCTTAATAAAAATAAATAAATAAATAAATAAATAAAATAATAATAGGATAATTCTAATAGATCATTAAAATGCATTCAATAAAATTCAGCAATTATAATTGTTTTAAAAACTCACAGTAAAATGGAATTAGAAAAGAACCTAGCTTGACAAAGAACATCTGTAAAAAACTTTCAATGTACATCATCCAAAATATGTAAATGTTGGAGATGTTCCTTTCCTTTTAAAATCAGGATAAAGAGAGAGAATATGCATCATTACTACTTCTATTGATCATTGCACTAGAGGTTCTAACCTGTGCAATAAGATAAGAAGAAAAAATGAAAGGTTTAATAAAGGAAATAAAACTGTCATTGTAGACAATATGATTATCTACATAGAAAACCCAAAAGTATCCACAAATAAATTAATAGAAATAATAACAAAAGAATAAGGTGGCTTATATAGGATCAATATATAAAAGTCAATTTCATTCTACACACCAGCAACAAGCAATAAAATCACAATACAAAATACATGATTTACAATAGACTCTAGCAATAAATAGATCTAACAAAAGACATGAACACCTATATGCAGGTAATTATAAACTGCATTGTAAGGCATTTGAAGAAGACCTAAATAAAGGAGAGGTATTTCAAGATCATGAATAAAATCTCAGAAAGATATCAGTTTTCCCGAAATCAATCTTTAGATTCAGTACAACCTCAACAAAACTCTCAACAGGAAAACTTTTGCTTCTGATAACGGTAGACTAGTTAATTCAGACTAAGATTTCAACAGAAAACATCTTTAAAACTGGCACATATTTTTTAAGATATTGACTATCATAAAAGAACTAACTGGTTCAAGATCAGGGAGAGGATGAGAATAAGTAAGCATAGCACTGGAGATGCTTTTACTCTAAGGCTATGTAATGATCCTAAATAGGTAATGAAGAAGATGAGATGCAATTTTTGAAACTTTGCAGAGTTAGACATACAAAAGTTAAAGTACAGCACCATCAAGGGAGAACTCTGATAAGCCATTACCCTCACTGGGCTTGGATCTTAAAGGACTACACCACAGGAATGAGGATAAAACATAAACCTCCACATGAACTGCAGCCCAGTTTGAAGCCATCTGAATGACATAGAAAATCTCAAGCACTGAAAATGTATTAAAATGATCTTGGGTTGCTGGTGCTACCAAGACCTGGTAAGAGGTGAAAAAAAAAGTGTTCTACTGAGGAAGATAAAATCATTCTTGGCCTTAAATGGTTCCTGCAAAGAATTTTTCTAATACAATCTCCAATACACAATTAAGGTAAACCAAGCACTCTAGGAGACAAGATAAAATGAGCAGAAACCAGCAGAAATAACAATAGAAACAGACACATGGGGTCTCCAGATAATGGTGTTCTCAAATGCAGACTATAAAATAAAAATCTTTATTACCATCAAGAAGATAACACTAAACCTAAAAAATCTGGCAAGAAACCAAGAACTATAAAACATGGCAGGGCAGATTTGAAAAGGAACCAAACTAAAATTCCAGGATTGAAAAATAAGTAACTGAAAGAAACAACCAGATAGGTGGCTTTAATAACAGCTAAGACACAGCTGTGGAGAAAATTAGTAACTGGGTTACAGATTAAAATGAGTGAATGAATGCACACATACATACAAACATACAATCCCAAAGAAGCATGGAAGGAAAAAAGAGAGAAAAACACAGAAAAGACATAATGAATACAGTGAGAAAGTCTAATGTATATTTAACTGGAATCCCCCTGAAGAATGAAAAAATGGGACAGAGGCAACAGGTAAGAGATAATGGCTCATATTTTTCCCCAAACAGATGAAAGACTTAAATTCATAGTCTCAAGAATCTCAACAAATCCCAGGCAAGATAAATAAAATAAACATACCCCTGACTTGCCTGGGAAGGTTACTTGGCTCCTCTGAGCCTCAATTTTATAAATACTAAATAAAACCTATTTCATAGGGATGGTCAAATGATAAAATGAAATAATATGAAAAGTGCTTAGCATGTCACCTGACTCATACATTCTGCAACCAGCTGTAAATGTTGCCTATTGTTGTTATTTACCATTAACACCTGCCATACCAGGTTGAAACCCTGTTTGAGGGTCATGACAGCAAGCGACCACCTCTGACCCCCAACACACTTTTCTGTATCAGCAGAGGGTGCACAGTAGGTGGTGCAGGCATCTGGAAAGGGAGATTCTTCATCCCCACCCCCTAGGCCAGACGCTCAGGAGGGTACTTGGGGTGAGAAAGGTCCTTGAGCTTCATCCCATAAAGCCCAGGCCCCACCCACTCGCAAGTGGCCACACCCACTCTGAAGGCGCTGAAAAGCAGTTGCCTAGGAGTGTGTGTTGCGCTGTAGTCCCAGCAGGCAGCTGGCCATGCCCAAGAACGCGTTGGTCGTCATGCGCTATGGTCCGTACAGCGCTATTGGCCTGTCGGTGGAGTACCGTACCTTCCGCCTAGAAGGCATGCAAGGTGGGCAGCTGAACACTGGAGGGCCACACAGCAGTGTGTGCCCAGGTGAACCCCAAACTTTTAGCATCCATGCATGCTGCGCCCTTTGTCTAGACCTCCTTCCTTCCTCAAACCCAGACCAAGTGTTACCTCCTCTGGAAAGTCTTCCTGAATCCCCACCGTCCCAGGATGATTAAGTATCTTTCTTAGGCTTCCAGTGCTTTAATATGAGAATAGGAACAAACATATGGCACTAAGAGTCCATGGGATGCCAGGCAATGCCTGGATAGAAGGGACTACATACCCTGTTTTTCACACTGGAAACTGAGGATCAAGGATACCAAGAGACTTTTCTGTAGTCATAGCCTGGAAAATGGCAGATAGTCTATCCCTTGTTCATTCGTTCATGCAACAAACCTTTATTAAGCACCTAATACATGTTGAATATTCTTCCAGGACCTGGTGAAAGAAAACAGGTCCTTGACTATTCCTCCTCCTCATCATTGACTACTGATTGGCAGTTGTGCCAAGCCTCCACAGAGGAATGTAGTCATAGTGGGACCTGCTTCTGGCCATAATTTGGAGGAGAGAGGGGAGAGGTCTGGAAAGGTTTATTTGCTGAATCACATTTGAGTTGAGTTTTAAAGAGTAAGAAGAAACTCACCAGATAAAGAGAAGAAAGCATTCCAGGCAGAGGGACTCATATCTGTAAAGACTGGAAGTGTGAACAAATGATGTATTTGTTGAATTGATGGGAGGATGAGGCTGGAGGATAGACAGGGGCCAGATCAGGCAGGACCATATAAAAGTTTTAGGCAGGGGGAAGAAACCATTGCTGTGAGAAGAGTTAGAGGGGGCTAGGAATGGAAGCAAGGGAACACATCTAGCGACTGTCAAGGTAGTAGTCCAGGGAGAGGTGATAGTAGTTTGCACCAAGACAGCCATAAAAGGGTGGTGGATTAAAGTAAAAGCAATGGTGCTTCCTAAGAGGATGGAGATGGGAGGCAAGGATCAAGAAGATGTCCTCTGGATCCATTTTGAGTGATGGATGGAAGTACTCTATACTAAACTTGAGAACACTAAAGATGGACCACAGTTTGGAGGAATATGCTCCATTTGGAACATATTTAACTTCCTGTGCTTTGCTTTGAGCTGCATAGATGGAGATAGAGTTGACTGTGCAATTCTGGAATTCAGAGAAAAATTCCATTCTGGAGATAGAAAAGTATGAGTCACTGACTTGGGGAGAGCATATAGAATGGGAAGAGAGCCCAGGACTGTCCTAATGAACTCCATTTTTTATGACCCAAACCCAGGATCTTTTGGAAAAACTGCAGTGGGAGTCCAGAAGACACAAAATCAGCAATCAGGGAAGGCCTCCTGGAGGAGGTAGCATTTGAGTTCCAGTTTGGAGAATGGATAGGATTTCAATTAGCAGAGAAAGTTGCTTTCTCTGAGAGAACAGTTGGTTTAGAAATTTCTGTTACAAATAACTCAGTGTTATTTGGTGATGCTTAAATTGTTTCACAATCTTGGCTAAGGATGCTGCCTGAATAACTAACTGACTTTTTGCTTCTTTTCCCTTTGATGAGCCCCACCCATCAATCGCTCACCTCATAACCCACTTTTAGTTTATGTTCACTAAATGAGACTAAACAGCTACAGCATTTCTTTAAAAATAAGGCAGATCTTAGAAAGAACCTACATTCAAGAGTCTCTGAGCCTATTTACTTCCTCTGTCTCTAGGTCTCTGACATTTGCAGACATGTTTTTCCTTTGCTGCAGCCCTCAAGGGTGCAAGCTCCTCCTCCCCAACCCACTCCCACATTTTCTTAGTTTAGGTATCTCTTTTTTATCTCTACTATTTTTTTATTGTGATAAAACATATATAACATAAACTGCATTTTAACCATTTTTAAATGTACAATTCAGTGATGTTAATGGCATTCAAAATGTCCAAAACTTTTCAATACCCCAAACAGAAATTCTGTACCCACTAACAACTCCCTATTCCTATATAAATACATATAGCAAAAACTCCCTTTTTCCCCCTACCCCCAAGAACCTCTATGAATCTCTAACTTACTGTCTGTCACTATAAATTTGCCCCTTCTAGATATTTTATGTAAGTAAAATCATATAATATTTGTCCTTTTGTGTCTGAGTTATGTCACTTAGCATCTTTTCAGGGCTCATCCATGTTTTAGCATGTATTAGTACTTCATTCCTTTTTATGGCCAAATAATAATCCATTGTATGCATATACCACATTTTGTTTATCCATTTATCTGCCTATGGACACTTCATTTGGTAATTGTGAAAAATGCTGCTATGAACATGTGTGTACAAGTATCTGAGACCCTGCTTTCAGTTTTTGGTGGGTATATGCCTAGGAGTGGAAATGCTGGGTCTTCTGGTAATTCTATGTTTAGCCTTTTGAGGAACTGCCAAATTATTTTTCACAGCCACAGCAGCTGCACCACTTTACATTCCCACCAGCAGTGTAGGAGGGTTCCAATTGCTTCATATCTTTGTCAACACTTGTTCTTTTCATTTTTTCTAACATTATAGCCATCCTAATAGGTGTGAAATGGAATCTCATTGTGGTTTTTATTTGCACTTCTCTAATGACCAATGATGGTGAGCATCTTTTCATGTGCTTCTTGACCATTTGTGTGTCACATGTTGGGCCACTCTGCATTCCTGGTATAAATCCCTCTTGATCATTGTGGATAAGCCTGCACTACTGAATGCAAGTTGCTAGTTTTTTCTTGAGGATTTTGTATCAATATTCATAAGGGATATTGGTCAGTAGTTTTCTTTTTGTATAATGTCTTTGTTTGGCTTTGGTATCTTGATAATGCAGACCTCATAGAATGAGTTTGGAGGAGAGTTCCCTTCTCTTTAATTTTTGTAAGACTTTGAGAAGGATTTTATGTTAATTCTTCTTTAAATGTTTGATAGAATTCACCAGGAAAGACATCTGGTCCTGGATTTTTCTTTGTTGGAAAGTTTTTGTGTACTGCTTCAATCTCCTTCCTAGTTATAGGTCTGTTCAGATTTTCTGTTTCTTCTTGAATCTGTTTTGGTAGTTTGTGTTTGTTCATTTCATCTGTATTATCCAATATGTTGTTGTATAGTTGTTAATAGTATTCTCTTATAATCCTTTTTATTTCTATAAGGTCAGTTGTAATGTTCCCTCTCCCATTTATTATTTTAGTTATTTAATTCTTCCCTTGTTTTCTTAGTCAATCTAGCTAAATAAAGATTTCTCCATTGTACCAATCTTTTCAAAGAACCAACTTTTTATTTCATTGATTTTTCTCTATTGTTTTTCTATTTCTAATTTGTTTATCTCTATTCTAATCTTTATTTTTTTCCTTTTGCTAGCTTTGGGTTTCTTTGTTCTTATATTCTTTTGTTCCTTAAGCTTTATAGTTATGCCATTGATTTGAGATCTTTTTTAGTATAAGCATTTACAGCTATAAATATCCCTCTGAACACTGCTTTCACTGTATCCTGTAGGTTTTGATTTGTTGTGCTTTTCTTTTCATTTCTCTCAAGATACCTCTTAATTTCCCTTTTGATTTCTTCTTTGGACCATTGGTTGTTTTAAGGGTGTATTGTTTAATTTCCAAATATGTGTGACTTTCTCCACATTTCCTTCTATTGTTAATTTCTAGTCTCATTCCACTGTGGGCCTAAAAGATACTTTGTAAAATTCCATTCCTTTAAAATTTATTCAGACTTGTTTTGTGTCCTAAAACATGGTCTACTCTGAAGAATGTTCTGTGTGCACTTGAAAAGAATATATACTCTGCCTTTGGGTGAAGGGTTCTATTTATGTATGTTAGGTCTAGTTGTTTGATAGTGCTGCTCAAGTCCTCAATTTCCTTATTGATATTCTCTCTAGATGCTCTATCCATAATTGAAAGTGATGTATTAAAGCCCCCAGCTATTATTGTAAAATTACTTCTCCTTTCAATTCTGTTAATTTTTACTTAAATATTTTGGGACTTGGTCATTAGATGTGTATATGTCATAATTGCTAAACTTCTTGATAGACTGAAACTTTTAGTAATATCTAATGTCCTTCTTTGCTCTTGTAAATTTTTTGACTTAATCTAGTTTACCTGATGATAATATAACCTCGCTCTCTTTTGGTTATTTTTGCATGGAATATCATTTTCCATCCTTTCACTTTCAACCAGTTTTTGTTCTTTATCTAGAGTGAGTCTTATGCAGACAGCAAATAAATTGTGTTTTTTCAGCCATAATACTAATTTCTGCCTTTAGATTGGAAGATTTAATCCACTTACATTTAAAGTAATTACCAATAAGGAAAGACTTACACCATTTAGCTAATATTGTCTGTATGTCTTATCTTATTTGTGTTCCTCAATTCCTCCATTGCTGCCTTTTTAAAAACCATAGTTGATTTTTTGTAATATACCATTTTGATTCCCTTCTCCTTTCTTTTCAGTATACTTGTAAGTTATTTTCTTAGTGGTTATCTCAGGGATTACAATAAACATCCTAAACTTGTAACAGCCTAGCTTAAATACCAACTTAGTTTACACTAATATACAATCTACTCTTACACATCTTCATGTAGGAGCATTTCTCTGTATATTGTAATTGCAACAGATTACATATTTGTACATTATGTGCCTGTTAACATAGACTTATAACTATTGTATTCATTTGCCTTTTAAATCACATAAGGAAAAAAGAGGGGTTACAGACCAAAAGTGCAGAAACAATTGCTTTTAGATTTATCTCTGTAGCTACTTTTATCAGTGCCCTTTAGTTCTTATGCAGCTTCATGTTACCATCTAGTTCCTTTCATTTTAGCTTGGAGGGTTTCCTTTAGTATTTCTTGTAGGTCAGGTCTTTTAGCAACAAACTCTGTCAGCTTTTACAAATCTGGAAATGTCTTAAGTTATCCTTCATTCCTGCAGTGTATTTTGATATACATAGAATTCTTGGTTGACCATTGTGATGGTTAGTTTTTTGTGTCAACTCTGGGATAAGCAGTGGTGTCCAAATATTTCATCAAATATTCATCTAGATGTTGCTCTGAAGGTATTTTTTAGATGTGATTAATATTTATAATCAGTAGACTTTAATTAAAATAGATTGCCCTTCATGTTGTGGGTGGGCCTCTTCCAATCAGTTGAAGGACTTAAGAGAAAGACTGGATTTTCCAAAGAAGAAATTCTCTTGGCTCTTGAAATCCTGCCTGTGTCTCTTGTCTACCTGGCTTGGGGAATTCCAACTCAAATCTACAACATCAACTCTTACCCGAATTGCCAATCCTACAGACTTCAGACAAATCAGCCCTCACAATCACATAAGTCAATTCCTTAAAGTAAATCTCCCTATCTCCCCCCACTCTCCTCTATTCTTCTGAACTTAGTAATTCCAATTGTCCTGTCTTCAAGTTCACTGATTCTTTCTTCTGCCTGCTCATATCTACTGCTGGACCTGTCTAGTAAATTTTCCAATTTTATTTATTGTATTTTTGACTCAAGATCTGGTTTCACTTTAGAACTTCTTATTATTGATATTCTCACTTTGTTCATAACACCATTTTCCTGGTTTCTGTTATTTGTTTGTCCACAGTTTCCTTTGCTCTTAAAGCATATTTAGAATAGATGATTTAAAATAAGTCTAATGTCTGGATTTCTTCAGAGATCGTTTTTATGTGATTAATATTTATAATCAGTAGACTTTAAGTAAAATAGATTGCCCTCCATGTTGTGGGTGGGCCTCTTCCAATCAGTTGAAGGGCTTAAGAGAAAGACCGGATTTCCCAAAGAAGAAATTCTCTTGATTCTTGAAATCCTGCCTGTGTCTCCTGTCTACCTGGCTTGGGGAATTCAGACTCAAGTCTACAACATCAACTCTTATCTGAATTGCCAATCCTACAGACTTCAGACAAAGGATCTACTTTTTCCTTTGAATATCTAATGCTTTACTGTTCTTTGTATACTTTTTTGTTGTTGAAAACTGGGTTTTCAAATATTATAATGTTGCAACTCTAGAAATCAAATTTTTCCATTTTCCCAGAGTTTACTGTTCTTAATTGTTGAAGGCTTAGCTTGTGGTCTGCCACTGTTTCAACAGAGATTTCCTTGAATGCCAGGAGCTTTAAAACAAAAAGGCTTTCTCATTCTTTATGTGTTTTCTCTATGTTGCACTCCTTTAACACTTATCCAGGCTATTTACAATTCTGCCTCAGCCCTGCCTGCTTTCACTGAGCCTGTAGATTAACCAGCGGTGAAAGCTTAGGATCTTCCTGAGTCTTTTCTGAGCCTGCATCCTGTTCTGAGCATACACTTGACTTTCTAAATTCCCCAGTATACATGAGTGTTTTAAATGCTTCAATTTTTTTCCTCCCAGGCTTTATGAGGTTTATTGTATGTTTCAACAGCCTTTTGCCCAGACAGCTACACATTTTTCATTTGCCTTGTGATATTTTTAAGCACTGTGTATGGCTTTTCCACCCTGCATGAGTTCCAAGTTAAGTGAAACAAAGATAAGCATGTGGTGTCAATCCTTTAGGTAGGCCCAGACAGGTTAGAACAGACAAACACAAGAACTTGCAAACAAGGTCTGCTCTGCTTCCTTTGGAAACAGGACCTATACTGGGAAAAAAGTGTGCTGTCTTCAAGACTGCCACCAAGTCGGTGGGAGGTGAGGCAAGGGCAAATAAAGATGCCACAACACTTTCTTACCATGTTAAAGTTGCCTTTTTCTTGATTCAGCAGTCACTTGTTTGTCACTTTTACTTTCCAGAGTTCTGAGAAACTTGGTTCTGACAGTTTCTGGTTGTTTTGCAATGTTTCTGGGAAGGAATTGGAGTTTGGAGCTACCTATTCCACCACCTTGCAGATTTCTGTAGACACATTTTGATTGTGTTTCTAACTGCTGCCACAATCAGCATCATTGTATATCATTCAGTTAGATCATTTACATACAAAAACATACATTAAAGAAAAATGCATAAATGAGAATTTTGTGATAATATATAATTTACAAGTATGGAGGTGGGGGCAGAATCCTCATCTAGTTTGAACACAAATCCTGTCATCTCTACTGATCACCTCCCTCTGGTCACTGGTGTCCCTTGCTTACATTCTTGACACTGTTGGCAAAGAGATGGCATGAGCAGAGATTAAGCACTGAAGTCCAACCAACTTAGTTTTGAATTGGTTTCTATCATTTAGTAGCTGTATGGCCAAAGATCAAGTTATCTTATCTTTCTGAGCCTGTTTATTTATTGGTAAAATGAGAGAGGATCCCTACCTCACTGATATGAGATTCCAATGAGAAAATGCATGTAGAATCATGAACACTATACTCACACAGGGTAAATGTTCAGGAAGCATTAGTTCTCATTATTCTGAGGGAGGGGTCTCTAGGGAGGGGTGGAGCTTGGGGCCTGTTGCGGAGCAGCAAGCAGCCCGGTCTGGCTGAAAGCTGGTATGTAACAAGAGTCAGACCTTTTTCACCCTTGGCAACAGGGAGCCAGTAAAGTTTCTTGAGCTAAAGAATGATGAAATCAAGGATGGGTTTTAAGAGGCCAGTTCTGAAGGTGAAGATTTGGAGAGGGGGAGTGGGAAAAAATGAATTGTTAAGAAATATTTAGAAGTTAGAAATTACATTCTGGAGTTCAAGAGAAAAACAAAGGTAGATTTGAAATAGAAGTCATTATGACTTTAAATGACATCTATATGCTGATGACTCCCAAATTTATACCTCCAAACAGGATCTCTCATTGTCAACAAGAAGTTTAGTAAACATTTCAGATTATTATGCCCCTAATTTCTAAACTGTCCCTTACTTTACTATAATTTTTTTAATTAATCAATTAATTAATTTTATTTTGGTATCATTAATGTACAATTACTTGAACAACATTATGGTTACTACACTCCCCCTATTATCAAGTCCCGACCACATACCCTATTACAGTTACTGTCCATGAGCATAGTAAGATGCTATAGAATCATTACTTGTCTTGTCTGTGTTATACTGCCTTTCCCATGTCCCCCCAACCCCACGACATTATGTGTGCTAATCGTAATGCCCCTTTTTCCCCTTTCTCCCTCCCTTCCCACCCATCCTCTGCAGTCCCTTTCCCTTTGGTAACTGTTAGTCCGTTCTTAGGCTCTGTGAGTCTGCTGCTGTTTTGTTCCTTCCATTTTTGCTTTGTTCCTATTCTCCACAGATGAGTAAAATCATGTGATACTTGTCTTTCTCCGCCTGGCTTATTTCACTTAGCATAATACCCTCTAGCTCCATCCATGTTGTTGCAAATGGTAGGATTTGTTTTCTTCTTATGGCTGAATAATATTCCATTGTGTATATGTACCACATCTTCTTTACCCATTCATCTACTAATGGACACTTCGGTTGTTTCCATTTCTTGGCTATTGTAAATAGTGCTGTGATAAACATTGGAGTGCATATGTCTTCTTCAAAATGGGATCCTGCATTCTTAGGGTAAATTCCTAGGAGTGGAATTCCTGGGTCAAATGGTATTTCTATTTTGAGCTTTTTGAAGAACCGCCATACTGCTTTTCACAATGGTTTAACCAATTTACATTCCCACCAGCATTGCAGGAGGGTTCCCCTTTCTCCACGTCCTCACCAACATTTGTTGTTTGTCTTCTGGATGGTGGCCATCATAACAGGTGTGAGGTGATATCTCACTGTGGTTTTAATTTGCATTTCTCCGATGATTAGTTATGTGGAGCATTTTCTCCTGTGCGTGTTGGCCATCTGAATTTCTTCTTTGGAGAAGTGTCTGTTCAGTGCCTCTGCCCATTTTTTAATTGGCTTATTTGCTTTTTGTTTGTTGAGGTGTGTGAGCTCTTTATATATTTTGGATGTCAACCCCTTATTGGATATGTCACTTATGAATATATTCTCCCATATTGTAGGATGTCTTTTTATTCTACTGATGGTGTCCTTTGCTATACAAAAGGTTTTTAGTTTGATATAGTCCCACTTGTTCATTTTTGCTTTTGTTTCCCTTGCCCAGGGAGATATGTTCATGAAGAAGTTGCTCATGTTTATGTCTGAGAGATTTTTGCATATATTTTTTTTCTAAGAGTTTCATGGTTTCATGACTTACATTCAGGTATTTGATCCATTTTGAGTTTACTTTTGTGTATGGGCTTAGACAATGATGTAGTTTCATTCTCTTACATGTAGCTGTCTAGTTTTGCAAACACCAGCTGTTGAAGAGGCTGTCATTTCCCATTGTATATCCATGGCCCCTTTGTCATATATTAATTGACCATTTATGCTTGGGTTTTTATCTGAGCTCACTAGTCTGTTCCACTGGTCTGTGGGTCTGTTCTTGTGCCAGTACCAAATTGTCTTGATTACTGTGGTTTTGTAGTAGAGCTTGAAGTCAGGGTGTGTAATTCCTCCTGCTTCATTCTTCCTTTTCAGGATTGCTTTGGCTATTTGGGGTCTTTTGTGATTCCATATGAATTTTAGAACTGTTTGCTCTAGTTTGTTGAAGAATGCTGTTGGTATTTTGATAGGGACTGCATTGAATCTGTAGATTGCTTTAGGTAGGATGGACATTTTGACAATATTAATTCTTTCTATTCATGAGCATGGGATGTGTTTCCAAGTATAAGCTTTCCACTTCCTTGGTTAGGTTTATTCCTAGGTATTTTATTATTTTTGATGCAGTTGTGAATAGAATTGTTCTCCTGGTTTCTCTTTCTGCTAGTTCATCATTAGTGTATAGGAATGCAACAGATTTCTATGTATTAATTTTGTATCCTGCAACTTTACTGAATTCAGGTATTAGATATAGTAGTTTTGGAGTGGATTCTTTTGGGTTTTTTATGTACAGTATCATGTCATCTGCAAACAAGGACAGTTTGACTTCTTCCTTGCCAATCTGGATGCCTTATATATTTTTATGTTGTCTGATTACCATGGCTAGGACCTCCAGAACTATGTTGAATAAAAGTGGGGAGAGTGGGCACCCTTGTCTTGTTCCCAATCTTAAAGGAAAAGCTTTCAGCTTCTCTCTGTTAAATATTATGTTGGCTGTGGGTTTGCCATACATGGCCTTTCTTATGTTGAGGTACTTGCCCTCTATACCCATTTTGTTGAGAGTTTTTATTATGAATGGATGTTGAATTTTGTCAAATGCTTTTTCAGCATCTATGGAGATGATCAGGTGGTTTTCATCCTTTCTGTTGATGTAGTGAATGATGTTGATGGATTTTTTATTGTTGTACCATCCTTGCATTCCTGAGATGAATCCCACTTGATCATGAAGGATGATCTTTTTGATGTCTTTTTTAATTTGGTTTGCTAGTATTTTTGTTGAGCATTTTTGCATCTATGTTCATCAGGGATATTGGTCTGTAATTTTCTTTTTTGTGGTGTCTTTGCCTGGTTTTGGTATTAGAGTGATGTTGGCCTCGTAGAATGAGTTTGGGAGTATTCCCTCTTCTTCTACTTTTGGAAAACTTTAAGGAGAATGGGTCTTAGGTCTTCACTAAATGTTTGATAAAATTCAGCAGTGAAACCATCTGGTCCAGGAGTTTTATTCTAAGGTAGTTTTTTTATCACCAGTTCAATATCTTTGCTGATAATTGGTCTATTCAGATTTCCTGTTTCTTCCTGGGTCAGCCTTGAAAGGTTGTATTTTTCTAGAAAGTTGTCCATTTCTTCTAAGTTATCCAGATTGTTACCATATAATTTTTCATAGTATTCTCTCATAATTCTTTGTATTTCTGTGGTGTCTATAGTGATTTTTCCTTTCTCATTTCTGATTCTGTTTATGTGCCTAGACTCTTTTTTCTTGATAAGTCTGGCTAGGGGTTTATCTATTTTGTTTATTTTCTCAAAGAACCAGCTCCTACTTTCATTGATTCTATTGTTTTATTCTTCTCAATTTTATTTATTTCTGCTTTAATCTTTATTATGTCCCTCCCTCTACTGACTTTAGAGTCATTTGCTCTTCCTTTTCTAGTTTCATTAATTGTGAGTTTAGACTGTTCATGTGGGATTGTTCTTCTTCCTGAGGTAGGCTTGTATTGCAATATATTTCCCTCTTAGCATGGCCTTCGTTGCATCCCACAGATTTTGTAGTGTTGAATTATTGTTGTCATTTGTCTCCATATATTGCTTGATCTCTGTTTTTATTTGGTCATTGATCCATTGATTATTTAGGAGCATGTTATTAAGCCTCCATGTGTTTGTGGGCCTTTTTGTTTTCTTTGTGTAATTTATTTCTAGTTTCACACCTTTGTGATCTAAGAAGCTGGTTTGTACAATTTCAATCTTTTTGAATTTACTGAGGTTCTTTTGTGGCGTAGGGTATGATCTCTTCTTGAAAATGTTCCATGTGCACTTGAGAAGAATGTGTATTCCGTTGTTTTTGGATGAAGTGTTCTGTGGATGTCCGTTAGGTCCATCTGATCTAATACATTGTTTAGTGCCTCTGTCTCTTTACTTATTTTCTGTCTGGTGGATCTGTCCTCTGGAGTGAGTGGTGTGTTGATGTCTCCTAAAATGAATGCTTTGCATTCTATTTCCCCTTTTAATTCAGTTAGTATTTGTTTCACATATGTAGGTGATCCTGTGTGGGGTACATAGATATTTATAATAGTTATATCCTCTTGTTGGACTGACCCCTTTACATTATGTAATGTCCTTCTTTGTCTCTTGTTACTTTCTTTGTTTTGAAGTCTATTTTATCTGATACAAGTACTGCCACTCCTTCTTTTTTCTCCCTATTAGTTGCGTGAAATATCATTTTCCATCCCTTTACTTTCAGTCTGTGTATGTCTTTGGGTTTGAAGTGAGTCTCTTGTAGGCAGCTATAGATGGGTCTTGTCCATTCAATGACTCTATGTGTTTTGATTGGTGCATTCAAACCATTTACATTTAGGGTGATTATTGATAGGTATGTACTTATTTCCATTGCAGGCTTTAGATTTGTGGTTACCAAAAGTTCAAGAGTTACCAAGCTTCCTTTACTATCTTACAGTCTAATTTAACTCACTTCATATACTATTACAAACCCAACCTAAAGGTTCTTTTTTTTACCATGTTTTTTCTTCCTCCTCCATTCTTTGTATGTTATGAATCATATTCTGTACTCTGTGTCTATCCCTTGGTTGACATCTATTTAGCCTTAGGAATACTTCCATCTATAGGAATCCCTACAAATGCACTGTAGAGGTGGTTTGTGGGAAGCAAATTCTCTCAGCTTTTGCTTATCTGAAAATTGCTTAATCCCTCCTTCAAATTTAAATGATAACCTTGCCAGGTAGAGTATTGTTGGTTCGAGGCCCTTTCTGCTTCATTGCATTAAATACATCATGCCACTCCCTTCTGGCCTGTAAGGTTTCTGTTGAGAAATTTGATGATAGCCTGATGGGTTTTCCTTTGTATGTGATCTTTTTTCTCTCTCTAGCTGCTTTTAAAAGTCTGTCTTTATCCTTGATATTTGCCATTTTAATTACTATATGTCTTGATGTTGTCTTCCTTGGGTCCCTTGTGTTGGGAGATCTGTGCACCTCCAAAGCTTGAGAGCCAATCCCCTTCCCCAGATTGGGGAAGTTTTCAGCTATTACCTCCTCAATTACACTTTCTATCCTTTTTTCTCTCTTCTTCTTCTTCTTCTCCTGGTATCCTTATAATGCGAATATTTTTCCGTTTGGGTTGGTCACACAGTTCTCTCAATATTCTTTTATTCTTAGAGACTCTTTTTTCTCTCTGTGCCTCAGCTTCTTTGTGTTCCTCTTTTCTAATTTTTATTCCATTTTCCATCTCTTCTACTATATCTAATCTGCTTTTAAATCCCTCCATTGCATGTTTCATTTCAGATATGGCATTTCTTCTTTTCTATAATTTTTAAGGTTTTTTTTAAAATCATGGGCTGCAGTGTATTTATAACTTGATAAAATTTTAGAGTTAAAAAAAATTATTTTTCTACCAGCAAAATTATTTAAAGAAACAAGGAAGGAGATAGATCAGAGCACCAGTGTGCTAAGAGGGGTCAGGGAAGACTGGATGAGTGATTGAATATGCTGACAGTTCTTTACCTCTGAGTACTCAGGATCAGGAGATGGTGGGCTGAAGGCTCTAACTGCAGGAGGTAAAGCAGTTGGTACAGCCAAGGAGGCAAAGAGTACAGGCAGCTTTCCCCACAGTAGGGGAGGGGAAGGAGTGTTTTGAGAAGATCAATGGGAGAATTTTTGTGGTGGAAGGAGACGAGTATTACAAGGTGTCAGCAGGTGGTTGATTTTTAAAGTTAGCTTTGAATATCCCTGAATGATAATTCATATAACACTGGCAGCCAACATTTACTAAGGGCTGGTGACAAACGCCAGGGGGTTAACAGAAGCAAAGCAGGGAGGGAGCATCTGTCGCCACCCACATGGCCCCACCACTTTAGACCCAGTGCTAACTTCACCCCAGGCACAGAGTGGTGCGTTTTCAGGCCCTCGTGTAAAATCTGCATCTAAATTCTGTGTGTTTTAAAATCATAGCCCTTTATCATTTCCTGAAGCCCTGCTGGCTTTGGAATTATGCCTGATCTTTCCCGAACTTACTATGCCTTAAGAAATCTGAACATTTTTGTTCTTTACTACCCACAAATTATAATAGTTCAGAACAAATGTCTCTCCTATGGCCTCAATAATAAAACTAACCATGCTTAACAAAAAGTTCTCAGTAATTTCCCTGGCCATGGTTGCTTCTTGCCTACTGTTCTTAAGTCAGCCAAATGTTCTACTAAAAGGGATGAGAAAGAATTGAAATTGACCCATAAAAATAAAATCTGCACTTATTTACCTAAGATGCTATTTGTGCCACCCTCCTGTCCCTAGCTATGCATAGCTGTACACACTGGTGAGCATCAGCATTGCATCTATACCAGGCAGAGGACGGGAAGATTCCTGTCTTTCTGTTTGCCTTGACTTCCTAACCAGCAGCATTTAAATCATTCGCAAATGGTGCACAATTCCACCAGCACTAAGAAGAGTGAGGCTTTTCCATATTCCTTTGGTTTCCCCAGAGCCCCCTTGAAGAATTAGGTGCCACTTCAAAGAGGCAGGCATTCTGTGGGTGGCCTTACAGCTTCTGGTTGATTTATGTTGGAGTTTAGCCACTGCCTTTGCAAAGACTTTGTTGCATGGAGTATATTTATCTGACCTTTCTTTGAATAGACAACCCATAGCCACTCATAGGAAAAAATGGGTCTTCCATGTAGAGAGGTGGCATTTGGATGAGCTGCAGGAATTCTGGTGTCTCTCTGAGTTTGATCCCTGTAAGCCTGCACTGGCCGCCCTACAGCTGGGCTCAACACTTCCTGGACTGATGAGAGGGGAACAGACATCTTGAGAGTGAATATACTCTGTAGACTCTGAGGTGGCTCATCGCTTTAAAAAGAATCGGACTTAAGTCACTCAGGGTCCAAAAGAGTCATTGGGAATGCCCCAACTCCATTATCAGTTTGTTTATTCCATGAGCTGTGACTACTGGGCACCTGGGATTTGGGAGGACTGTGGTCAGTGAGGGAGACATGTGCCCTTAAAGGCCCCCAGAGCCCATGCTTTGTGACCAAACAGAAGGTAAACTGAAGAGTGATAAACTCTCTTAAAAGGATTTTTTCCAGTTGGGCTTCATTTGCTCAGGTGTGAGGCAGACCTCCATTATTCAGCACCCGCCCATTTCCATAGGGTGGGTTATTTGGCGGCTCAAATCTGTACCTTAGAAACACCTTGCCATAGAAGAGTGCTGCTGTTCTTGTAAACAAACCCCAAGCCCAGAAGCTACATAAGGCTCAATCAGTTGGGGCCCTGCAGGGAAAGGGCCATGGCAGGCCACAGGGTGCACAGCTTTCCGGGGTCTCCTCCTACAGAGCCCCTCCTCATTTATGCTGCAGTTGCATGACCAGCCTGAGCAGAGCCTGTGTCCTCCTCTCTAGAACCCCCAACCATCAGAGAGCCAGTATTCAGTGTTAAAAGGATAGAAGCAGCACCTTGCCCCAGAGGTGGTCTGTAAGGTGGCAGTAGAGAAGCTGTTTTGTTTCTGATTTCTTCCTATCAAATTGAAGTACATTTCCCAGGACGGTCTTCAGATAATACGAAACCAAGGTCCTGGAGGTAAACTGCCTTCTTGCTACCCACATGCTTTTCTCCCTCAGGCTATACCTCCTCTCTCCTGAGGGGGTGCTGCTGGGAGACAGCGTGATCCCCAGAAATCTGTACATATAGACTGCCTTTACGCATCCTAGACCACCCACTGGCCATTCCAAACTGGGCTGCTTCATTTAAACCAGCCATTGGCCCAAGCCGAGTGCCTTTCTCCAAAAATGTTTAAGAACACAACACTTAAATAGGATACAATAACATAAATATGCCAAAGAAAAAGATATGGGTGTTCTGTAGAGAGAGGCGTTAGCTGACACAAGGTCAATTAGGACCACTACTGGGTGCCCGCAGAGTGCTATCTCGTTAATGGAGATGCTCACTGCGTTGCTTTCTGAACTTTCCAGAAGTGAAATTAAAATCATGCAATTACAACGTTCACAGTTGGGGCTGGATGTTCTTGAACTGATTGAGGGATGAAGTGGACACACCAACATTTCAAAACAGCAATTGTCTCTGCAATTAAATGCAATTAGCAGACATTGCTAATTCTCTCCACATTGTCTACCTTTCTCCACATAGGACTGATTGAAATGCTAAGACTTTAAAAAACTTGCCCCCCATCTGATATACCTTTCCTTCCTAACCAAAACTCTCACCAATGTATGAAGCCTGCCTAAGGTGGTAATTTAGCGCCAGTGTTACAGGGTGAACACATGAAGAAAATGTGGGGGAAACATGTTGGAGAAAATAAAGCTCCAGTTTGCTCAATGCACATTATTTCTGCTAAACGCATATACTCTTGCATTTGTACAACAGAGAATAAATCTAACAATTTTTCTGTAGCAGATCTCTAGGGAAGGAGCCTCTTAATGTAAGTGATAACTAAAATGCAGACTCTAAAGGTGAGAATAAAAGTTTAGTCCATTAGCTTTTTTAAAAAGCATTTTGTTCCTGATAATTATAGAAAATCTGGAAATTCCTGGAAGAAGAAAAAGTTTCACATAATGTCACTACAAAGTGATAACTATGATATTTTCTTCTTTTTTCCTATTACAAATACATGTTTTAATTAATATTGAAAATATATTTTAACATATATGTGTACCTTGATTTTTTTGCTTACATTACAAATATTTTTCTTGCTATTAAAAGAATCCATAGACATTTTTTGAAATGTCCAAATAAAACCTCATTATATGAATTTATGACCATTTACTTAACCATCCTCCTATGATTAGGTATATGTTTTTCACAGTATTTTGCTTTTATAATACTACAGAAAGGAACATCTTGTTGCAGAGATCTGCCTATATTTCCAATTTTTTCCTTAGGAAGCTGTCCCTTTACTTGCAATTTCCTGTGCCAGAGATTAGGATCCTTTATTTTTTTTCTTTTTTTTTTTTTGAGGCTTTTGAAGCCATATTACCCTCCGGAAACATGACCGGTTTATATTTCCATCAACAGAGCAAGAAGTTACCTAATTCCCTGTATCTGCTCCAACACTGGGTATCATCTCTTTAAGAAAAGCTCAAAACCTCTTCCTAGAGAAAGCCCATACTTTCACAGACCATACAGGCCTGGGGCAAATCTCAACCAAAATCTGAATTGCTCGGGTGTCTGGATGTGCTTCCCAGCATAGGCGAGGGCACACTGGGGCAGCACAGCGAGCTGCCCTCCAGGGCAGTTGCCTTACAGCCGTGCGCAACTGGACAGCAGACCAGCTGCTGTCACCCATGAGGACCTCAGCACATCAGGTTACTCTAGAGTCTGTCACCAAGTCATCCACATCCCACTCCATCTTTTCCAGCTGTGTTGGCTGAGGATGGACACAAGGTCATCCTAGAGAAGACAGAAGACTGGAATGTGGTAGAACTCGTAGTGAATGGAGAAGTTGTCTTCCAGTGCAACATCAAAGACTTGGAGTTTGGTAAGTCCCTCAGCACCCTTTCCAACCAGCATTTTGCCTGCTCTGAAGCCTTGTTCAGCCTCTAGTTGAAGTGGTCAGTGTCATGCCCAGATTCAAATTGGATTTCTTTCTGAAGTTTTACCTTCTCACTCAAAGCCCTGTGGTCTGTAGCACATAAATGAGCATGTACTAAACCACAACACACATAGTGAAGTGTTTGATGGTCTGGGCTTCTTCCCAGAACCCTGGAAACAGAAGGCAGACAAAAAGAAAACAAAGTTTTAGCCCAAGACTTCAAATGATATGACGGGAATTTAGAGATAATAGATCATTTCAGGTTGTTGGGAGTTTTTTACATTTTAATAATGTATGTTTTATCTTTGCCTTCAAAACAGTTTTCGTTCTATTTGATTATTCTATCTAGGCTTGCTAAGATAATTAGAGTCATTACACAAGCAGTGCCTGACATTATCAGAACATTCTAAGGATTTCTTTGCCCTGGAGAGCTTCTGGCCTGGCAGGCTGGCATTGTGCATACCTCACTCTGCTCAGAAGGAAAAACTTTTGCAATCAACTAATACTCTACTAAAGGTTAACTAACAATTCACATGCCTGTGTACTATGAAATGCTCTCCTTGTGAAAGCCATGTATGTCTTATATGACATGAGATTGTGTATAAAGCTGGTCAAAAGAAAATTGTATCTATTTTCCTAGGAGGTGATGGTAAATTAGACCCACTGTGCAAAGAGGCCAGGAGAGCTGTGCTAAATGCCTACTGATCTTCTCGTCAGAACATCTCTAGTCAACTGAACAGCAGCTGCTTCAGGCTATTCTGTGATGCAAACAAAAGCAGCCATTCTGGGCCATGGATGCTAGGCTTTACCAGTCAGAACGTGGCAATTCCAGCCCACCCTTCAGCCTGCACAGCAAAGGGTTTCTCCTGGCTGCCAGGAAGCAGGGCCCACAAAAATAATAAAACCACACAATGTGCAGCATCTGTCAATCTCAACCCATAGGGAAAGCACTCCAATATCAGGTACACATTGAGCTGAAGGAAATAATAAAATGCAATCTAATAACAAAGCACCATCGCTTACTAATAACGCATTGTTGCCAGAAGCATCTGAGCTTCCATTCTATGGTAAGTGAGGAGCTAGGAACAGCAAAAATTAAAGATGGGCAGGGGGCAGGGAAGGGAAAATAGTCACCTTTAAAAATCTGAACTAAATTTTAATGTTGGTATTTGGAAACCTGATCAGTCCTACAGATTTATATCTTGCCCCCCGCAATGGAATAACATTTAGAATGCTAACATACATTACTGAAAGTCAAGTCTCTCATTAGTCTCCTTTAAAACAATAGTTATTTGCCTTCTTTTGCATTAGCCAGCCTGACAGGTTGTTGTGCAGATGGCCCCAGAGAGGCCAGGACAGAAGGTTGAAGTGGCCTCAGGTCCCTTCAGAGGAAAACATAACCCCTCAAAGTTAAAGAAGGATTTAGTTGCGGTCAGTGTGAAAATCAACCATGTCAAAATTATGTTCTTTTCACTTTCAGGTCCTATGCACCAACCTGTAGCATTTTTCTTAGCTGCAGAGTAGAGGAGAGGGCAGAAATGTGGATATCTATCTAATGACGTTAAATGTGAGGTCATGGTAAGAAGGCATCACACCTTGTAGAAGAAAGATGGATTCCTTCACTGAAAACTCTGGGCACGGCATTGAAAGAGGGCTTTCAGAGCCTGCTGGTGGCTACAGGCTGGCTGTGAGCATGCACCTTCCAGAGGCAGCCACCTGTTCCCTGCGGCTTCACAGCACCCAGAGAGCCAGCCTTTTCATAGCTTCAGGCAGCCTCAGAGTCCTCTGCACCCCAAGACTTCAAAGGCATCTGGGACTCTATGAAACCACTTATAGAAGTTCCTTATAAGTTCTTTCTCACACGTGATGAAATAGGGGATATAATTTTCATTTGCAGTCAAAATCACTTATCAGTTTTATTCAGAGATTACCACTTGGAACTCTTTGGAAATATTTAGTCATCCTTACTGAAAACCCAAGGCTAAAAAAAATTACTCTTCTTGATGTATGGTGCCAGTTTTCCCACGTCTTTGGTAATCCTAGATTTAGTGTCTTTTTCTCAAAGACCAGTTTAAGCTTTTATAAATGTAGCATTCTACCTTTGTATTTTGTTTTTAAATAGACATGTTACTACAAAAGAAATACATTTTCATTACAGTAAAACAGAAAAATACAGGTAAGGATAAAGTATAAATTTGGTAACATTTTAGTAGATTTTAATTTAGGCTTCTTCTATTTGTGTTTGCATATTCATAAAGAGATAAACATATATAGAAATTGATTGGGATCCCAATTGGGGATTGCATTGTATGTACCCAATTATGTATCTTTTTTTAAATTTAACATTTTTCTGTGGAGCCTCTTCCCATGTGAGTAAAACATTTGCTGACTATTCAAGCACTGTATCTGGAATTAGGAAATTTCTTCCTCCTTGAATAGTGATCCTTACTTTTCCTGCCAAACATTTTCTGCTAAGAAATAAAATTTCAAGCTTTCTCATTTGCATTCACAGCAGCAACTTCAGCTCCAAGGACTGGAGGGAGGGATCCCCCTTGGGCTTTGCAGCCTCAGTGTTGAACTGATATAAGTGCCCCCACACCCCCCACCGCTACCACCCGGCAGCCACCTTGCCCTCCTACATACCCTTACCCCCAGCCTGTGTCTCAGCCCTCAGAACAGACCCCGCCACCACCCGGACCTGCCCTCCATGACCAGAGGAAGAGCAGGGAAGGTGAGATTCCACACAATTCTGAGAAAAACCCCAGTGCATAAAGTTTCTGGGAGATGCCAGTGCTCAGGGTGCTGCATTCCAGTGTAGATCAAACGTAAATGATGTATGAATCAGCATTACTGGCAGAAATCACAGGATTACCTCCTGGTAGAAGGTGTGGAGAAGCAGGTGGGGTGGTGGGTGGAGGAGCCCTCAGGACCACTGTTTCCTCCATACTGTAAATGCCTTCACTGGTGGAAGTTTTACTTTGCATGTGAGTGTGTGTGTCAGGGGTGGAGATACTTTTCAAATAAACATTTAAAATGAAATCAAGAATTTTAGGTAGAGGTCATCTGGCTGTTTCTCTGTCATTCATTAAGAACTTTCTCTTGGGAAATGTAGTCATTTTTTCAGCCTAAAGAAATGTGCCACCATCCTTCTTCTCTGCCCACTCCTGTCTGATGTCTGCCTGAACCTTTGTCTCCCTGCAGAGAAACAGGAAGCATGGCTTGCTCCCCACTGAAGGCAAAAGGGCCCCATGCTTCAACAAGCATTCATGGGTCTTTTAATGCTTTTTAAGTGCCACTTAATTAAATCACATTTAAGTTTTGTTGGATGCCAAATCAATTTCATTGGCATTGGAACGTAAAGAAATGTAGATGTTAGAATGAAATGCGAAGCGTAGCTGTTTCTAATTCATTTTTAAATGAAATTTGGAGTCTCTAAGTTTTTTCTTCTAGTTTTAATTTTAAATCAAGTGGAGAGTTCTAGGGGCTCCCTGGGCTTGCTGCCTGAGGCCTGCCTAGCTGTTCTTGTGGTCTTGGTGGGTTCCTCCTAAAAAACCTTAACAGACAATACTTATTACAAGACCATATTTAACAGAACTATGTTAAAGATCAGTTCCTAAGGGGAGGTGCTGGGACATTTGAACAGTGGGTGTTTGAAAGGGGACCCCAAAGGAGTCTGCAGACTCTCAGTAGCAAAGGCTACTACTTTGGACACATATCTCAGACAAGGTAATACTGAGAGTTGATACTTAATCCCCCTGTGCTTTGCTGGCACCACAGCGGAGAAAATCTGAGGTGACAGCATATGTACCTTGTGGATGCCAAACTTCCAGGAGAATCATGTAGTTGGCCAAATCCAGGTGAAAGTTAAGATAATGCTAGCCCAGGGGGCTGGCATAAAGCATAAGAAATTTTCTTCCCAACCTGCTTAACCGTTTCATAGAAAAGAGTCTGTCTGGGGGATATTTGGAGAGCAGTGGGACCAGGTGCTCCAGGCCTTGCCAGGAACTGCTCTTCTGACGAAATTCCCCTCTAATGGGCCAGAGTTCACCACCTCCTCCCCACCACAAACCATGAGGCCCCAGAGTCAGGACGGGGCAGGCTGAGGGGCACTAAGCTGGTAAAAGGAAACAGGGCAGACAACATAACGACTCCTTGGGCACTGGCCTTGTGGGGGACACGGTGGAGAGAGGGCATGGGGTGGCCTTGAGAGGCAGGTGCCCAGGCTTAAAGGGGCAGCTGCCGCTCAGCTCCAGCACCCCTACTACTGTGCAGGAGGCAGCCGGCTGGTGGGATCAATCTCCTGAATGTTTACAGAAAAGCCAGAAACCTAGATGTTTCTTCAAAACTTTTGCTTTCAGAGTGTGGGCCCAATTTTTTGAAAAACACACCACCAAGTAAAAAAACAAAAAACAGAACAAAATTCACCACCTCTGGCACAGGAGTAGGGTGATCCCTTGTCCTTGTTTGCCCAGGGCCACTCTAGTTTATGCCTTTGGTCTGGGTGTAACTATCCAGGTCAGTGATGAGGTTACCTCTCCTGCAAGGCCCACAGCCCTCCTGTCAACGAGGAGCTGCATGCTGATTACTCTTTGTCCTGGTGAAACCACTTAACCCAACCATTTGGTTATGCAAACAAAAAACAAAGGCTGTTAGGAGATCTCTAAAATGAGGACATTTGAGAAGCTGAGCCCCTAAAAACCCTTATTGTTCACCGTGGCCAGTACAAAGGGTGAAGCTGCATCCCCCAGATCATGTGTCCTGATGAAATGCTTCTTCTTTACGTGAGGCACTGCACTCTGCCTGAATGGATGTGGACCTTTCTGAAAAGTGTGTTCCTGTTTAAGTAACTGTTCAGAAGAGGTCGAGAGCTGAGACCCAGAAGACTAAAGAAGAGTGGTAAATCCCTCTTCCCATGGGAGTAACATGTTGGGGGAAGCTTGGTCCAGCCTGTATTACCAATGTCCCCAGTATATAATGCTTAAGACCAAAAACATCTGACTCCTTCCAGGAAGCACTGCTGCTGCAGTCTCATGTCAGCCTGCTCTGGGCCCCATTCCTATGCTCTGACTTAATGAGTCTGGGAGCGGACCCAGGAATCTGCATTTTAACCTGTGCTTCAGCTGACTCCAGTGCACGCATAGCATCTGCACTGGGCATTAGTGCCAGACCACATCCCCCTAGGGAGCCATGGGGATCCCCTGTGAAGGCAAGGCTAGGAAGGCTATCCTTAGGCAGGTGAGAGGCGCTACTACTCCCCTCTGGGCCTGGATCCAAGGAGACTCGGCAGGCTTGGAAGTCCTGTGGCAAGAGAGAAGCTGGTCTCCAAAGCACGGAGGTAGGCCGGGGGTTGGGCTTGGAAATGTCCCATGACTTGGACCCTGTGAGTGTACCCAATCATCCCAGAGCCTCCAGCAAGCTCTGAGCTGCCATGTGAGATAGAAGGGGGGATTGCCTCTTCTTCTCAGTCTGTGTCTACTCTTGGGCTGGAGGGAAGGACAAGGGGGAAGGAACATTCCCCCACCATGAGCACAGCAGCAACACAGGCCTGAGCAGGCAGTGGCTCAGGAACCAGCTGGAGATGACTTCAGGCAATGTGGAAAAACACCTCCCAGAGGCCCAGAGCAGGGTAGGAGGCCACTGGGGTGCACCTCCTATTACTCCTGTGCAGAGGAGGAGCACACTGAAGAGTGTGGACTTGTCATTCCACCATGAGGAGGACATGTCTGAGCAAATATAGGCTTTGCTTGCTAACCTTTCACTTGTGCCCATGAGCCAGAAGGGCCAGGCAGCAATTGTGTTACACATATAAAAATGATTTGTCTTCCAATACGTATAGTAAAAACCCACACTTATATTAGTGGTCTTTACTTCAGATAAGAATCAGTGCAGGTACTCCTGCCCTCGCAGAACAGGGAGACTCCAGCCAAGGCTGGTAATGATTTGTGGTGGTGGTGGTGGTGAGCCAAGAGCAGCAATTCCAGGAGAGAGGGGGACAGTTGAGGGCAGGCCACGAAGCCCTAAGGATGGATGGGATTTCGGCCTTGTCCAGTCTGCAGACACCTTCCTTGCAGCCGTGTGATGTCCTGCCCCGCGCAGGGGGTGAGCCTGTGGCAAGGGAGCCTCCGCTGCCAACAAAGGCACATGTGGAATAGAAAAGTAGGTTGAGAGCCACAGCTACACAGGTTTTATAAAGTGCTCTTTCCCCATTAACTTTTATTTTAAACTTAGGAGTACATTTCTGAACCATTATAACTATTGTCCTGCAAGTCATCCCCCACATTCATAACGGTTTTCCACATCTTTTAAGTCCTCCCACTGACTGGGACCTTCTATGCAAACACAATCTGCTTACCCCAAGTTTCTCACAGTTCCTCAGCATGAACCCCACCTTGCCCTTTTCTGCCCGTCTCCTGATGCTTTCTCCTCCTGGAGTGCCCATGTATATTTTCTGGCTGACAAAACCTGGCTTGGCCTTCTGGTCCTTACTCACCTATCAGGCCATCCTCAAAGCAGTCCCCACCCCAACCCCACTCCTGCCTATAGCAGCAGATAAAAGCTCACAGGTGTTTCCTACCATGTGGCATTCTGTGCTGAGGATGCTGGCTTCCCGGTCTCCCCAGTCCTCTGCACGAGGTGCTCATCCCTGAAGACTTCTCTTTGCCTGTGTGTTCTGGGTAAGTGGAACCAAGTTCAGGACTTCTGAAAACAGAAGTGGGAAGTAGTGATGGTTAATTTTACATGTCAACTTTACTGGGACACAGGGGTCCCAGCTATTAGCTTAAACATTACTTTGGATGTGTCTGTGAGGGTGTTTCTGGATGAGGTTAATATTTGAATCTATAGAGTGAAGCAGAATTCCTCCCCAGTGTGGGTGGATCTCATCCAACCAGCTAAAGGCCTTAAAAGAACGGAAGGCGGGGAGAGGGAGAGCTGGCTCTCTCTGCCTGACTCTTTTTGAGCTGGGCCATAGCATTCTGCACTCAAACTAGAGCTTACACCACTGGCTCTCCTGGTCTCAGGCTTCACACTCAGAGTGGAACTATGTCACTGACTGTCCTGGATCTCCAGCTTGCAGATGGCAAATCAGGGAACTTCTCAGCCTCCATAATCATGCCAGCCAATTCCTTATAATGACCTTCTTTCTTTGCATATATAGAGAGACACATAAATATTATAAATATATATGTATGTGTAAATATATGCACACTCAAATATCATAAATCAATCTATAGACAGATAGATAGATAGAGTATATATATTGGTTCTGTGTCTCTGGAGAACCCTGACTAATACAGAAGTCCAGACTGTGGCCTCTCTTCAGTCACCCAACTCCATCTACCTCACAACTCCACCATCTTAGCAGGAGCCTCCTGATCCATCATGGCTACTGAGCTGCAGCCATCAGGTCTATGTTGCAGGCAACCAGAAAGAGGAAGGGGCAAGAACAAGGGTTTGCCCCCTTCCTTTTAAGAAGAATTCAGACGCCCCACATGATCCTCCATTTACACGGCCAAACCTAGGTGCAAAAGGAACTGGGGAATGGAGATCTTCAGACAAGCAGCCACATTCACTAAAACATCTTATTACTAAGATAGGAAGAATGGCCATGTGGGACAATTAGAAGCCTCAGCCACATGCTGGCATAAAGCAGATGCTCCCAGGATGTCTGCTATATGCATTAAAGGGGGCTCAGTCATCACTGGAGGCCCATCATGCCTGGTCTTGTGACAAGCAAGCACTGTAGGTCTGGGAACATTTCTAGGCAGTTCACAAGCCCCTCTCCTCATACCCTTTCCCCCTCCTGGACACAGTAGGTGGGCTCATCAAAAAGTATCAGCTCCCCCTAAGTTAATCTATAATATAAGGACAGCCCACATAAAATGCCCACAGGACTTTTTGGAAACAAGGACAACTGATGATAAAGTTTGTATTGAAGTATAAACAAGCAATGGAAGTCAAAAAATAGAAGAGAAATCTGAAATTGACAAGCAGGAATGTAGGGTATGATAAGGGCTTCTCAAATCAGGGGGCAGAGTGCTGTTCTAAAAATGTTGTTAGACACCTGGACAGCCATCTGGAGGAAAGTTGGATTCCTATCAAACTTTATCCTAGAATAAATCCCAGATGGATCAGATACTCAAATGTAGTAAATAAAATCACAAATTTGAGGTGTTGTTAAACTTAGATTAAAGAAGGCCTCTCTAAAAATGACTCAAAACCCAATGACATAGACAAACAAATGGATAAATTCTACTCCATAGGAATAAAAAGGATTTTGTGTTTTAAAAAAAATGCATGTAACATCAAAGATAAAAATACATATAGAGAAAAGCATTTTCAACTCATATCTTTAATCTATACAGATTTTCTACAGGGGCCCCAAGCCCAGCATCCCAGCTCTACCCCTCCCTTTACCAGAACAGGACTCAAGTAATTTTTATAATTTTCCAAAAGTGACCTGGAGTCTGCTTCAACAACGGATGACAATAATAATCAAGCTAAAGTACACATAAAATAAACCAGGCTTGCGCAACAAGTTTCAAAGTTCGCCAAAATTAAAAGCCTAAATAACACCAAAGGAGGCTCGGAGCAGCTGGTGATGAGACTCCAAGCTTGACTGATTCTTGTCTTTAAAATGTTCCAGTCACTTAAATATTCATTACGGATTCAGCATCACTAGGGAAATGGGTTAAATGAGTTAATGAGCTAAATACCACAATTCACAGTGGAAAATATCCAAAACTACTTGTTGATTACTATACCTTCTGAAGCAAGCAATGGAGTGGCACTAAATCCAGGCAGCCTAGCAACATTTGAGTAGATGTGCCTTCCTGGAAACTGTCCTGGGAGAGACATCCATTCTCCCTTGTTTTAAGTAATGCTTCCAAAACACCTAAGAGTATTTCAATGGTTTTCTGCATTACTGAAAAAAAAAAGAAAACTGCTAACCTTGTGTTTTTAATTGTCATAAATAAAACTTTTCTTAATCTGCTACAAATATTAGCACTTTATTTGAAGGGCCCCAGTATTAGTACCATGAAGTTATTTGTGTTTCTAAATGTCTTTCTGACCAGCACCCACATATTTGCCCCTCCCATGGTTCTGTCCACAGTCCTCTTTTCCCTGTACACTCTGAGGTCACATCCACAGCCTCAGCTATCACTTCCAAACATCCTTCTCCAGCCCTGACTTCTCTGCTAAATGCTAGATTCCAAATTTCAGGAGTCTGGTCAGGAAATTTTCATCTTCAAGCAGCTTAAGCCAGCTACAGCTGACTTAAGAAAAAAACAGGAACCGTATTGATTCATCTAACTGAAAACTACATGCACAGCTTCAAGTTTGGCTGGATACAAGCACCTGGTCAATGACAGCGGGACTCCGTCCCTTGGAGTGCTGGCTCCATTCTCATGCAAGCTGACACACAGTAGACAAAATGGCCATCAGCAGCTCCAGGCTGGCATTCCACCAGCTTAGCAGCCTTAGTAGAAAAGATGCTTTATTTCCCCAATAGTTTCAACAAAAATCTCAGGACCTTTCACTGGCCCAGGTTGGGTCATGTGTCCATTTCTGAACCAATCCCTGTGCCCCGGGTTGGTCATGCCTGGATGACATGCTCACTTCTGGAACTGTAAGGCAGGGGATAAATCCTATTGCAACCAAAAGGACTGAGTGTGGGAAAGACATTAGCTTCCAAAAGGAAAACAGAGGATCTGTTTCCAGAATAAGGGAGAAATGGATGCTGAGTAGCCAAAAATCGCAGTTGTTCCACATCTCCCGAACACCTCCAGCTGGATGGCTCACAGACAACCTGCGGTAAACCCCACACATCTGCTCCCAACTCGGTTTCTCTGACTGTATTCCCCACGTTGGTTAGTTATCAAGGACCTACTTACTCATTCTGGAAATTCGGGGACAGCCAATTCCTCTTTCGCCATCTTCTCTTGTTCCCGCTTCTGAAACACTGCTTATCAGCCTTCCCTCAGCACTGCCGATGCTCTGCCCTCATGTAGGATTTCCACCTCTCTTGCCTAGATTCCTACCTTGTTACTCTGTCTTCCTTATCTCCTCTGGAAAACCACTCCTGACATTGCTGCTAAAATAATTTTCTGAAGTATGAACTGGACCCTGTTTTGGCCCCATGTATTGTTGGTTTGGGGCAGTCCATCCTCCTGCTGTGCATTCTTGGGGACCTCCCCACCCTATGGGCCCTGGTGGAAGGTGAGTCTTGAGATGAGCAAGAAACCCACCTTGGTCAATTGGATCCACCTGCCTCCAACCTTGACTCGAGAGCTCTTGGCAAAGGATGAGGAGAGAACAGATCATGTGTTCTGTGGCTCCAGCTGTGGCAGCTACATCCAGTTTCTGAGGACAGCCAGGGTGAGAGGACAGCCAGGGCTATGAGGCCAGCCACAGCACCCAGCATCCATGAGGGTAGTGGTGCAGTCTGCCATTTCCACAGCCGTGACCATGGGACTCTCGCAGGCCTAGTCTGGGTGTGACCTGGCTGTTCCTCTGGCTCCAGAGGCTTTGTCCCTGTTCTGTATCCAGCCTGCTTTTCCAGGCTTCCTGGCCAGTCTTTAAGCTCCCTGATTCTCTTCAAACAGTTCCTTTTTAGCTTTTCTCAACCAGAGTCAGCACTGTTGCTCACAGCTGTGAATCCTAAGACTCCTCTGCATGGCTTTAGGATAAAAAACTCCAGCGGAGCTTCAGAGACCCTTGTGATCTGGGCCTCACTCACCTCTCTACCTGCCCACTGCCTACTCTACAGCCCTAAGTGACCAAACCAGATGCTTCTCATTTATGGGCCTTTGCCCTGCTGTCATGTACCATTTCACCAGGCAAATTGCTATCCAATTGAAAGAGCTCCTCTTGGCCTAATCCTTCTCCATCCCTTCTCTTTCAACAGAATGGTGGGCTTCCTCCTCTAGTATCTTGCAGCCTCTGACTTCTAGGTTTTGAGTGAATGCCTGGCATCTTGTATCCGTGTGCCTCTGCCCCCGAGACGGTCACAGAGCTCCTCAAAGTGGCAGCAATGTCATCTTTTACGTCTTTGTGCCTCCTGCCCCAGAGCCTGGCACAGCAAGTGTCACACAGTGAGCCCTTAACACATTTGTCAATAATTGAAGTCTTAGGAACTAGAAATCAATTTTCAGTCTATACTTATTAAAGGGGCAGCGTGGCATTCTTTCTTTGTACAGCAGGCTGTAAAGTGTCTTAACGCCTTGGAGAAAAGTGCTCAGTACCAATTGTCACTGACAATTTCTTAGCATCTCCCTTTGGGGATCAGCTGAACTGCTGGAGAAAACTGCCTCCCTAAGTTCTTGGTAGTGGGAAAATCTCAGGGACTGTAGGGCAGAGACGACTTGGCTCTCTCTCCTTTGGCCTCTGTGATGGACAGTGGCTGTTCACTTCCAGTGCCTCCCTTCCACCTTCTTGCAGGAACAGCCTGGTGTTTTATGAATCCACTTCTCCCCTACCCTTAGTCTACGTGGTGATTGACAGGGATGCCACACTCTCCCTGCAGCAGCTGAAACTCATGTTGGCTAATCAGAGCTTGACACCCCCAAGATCACAGTGATTGGCTTTGCTTAGGCCAGTGTGAGTTACGTTTTCTATCACTTAGAAACCAAAATGTTCTTCATGCCATCAGCCACCAAACACAACAGTGGATGCTCAGCAAGATTAAATGAGCACCACTAAGAGCAGCTGGGGCCCTGGGCCACCTCTCACACAGGAGCTGGGGCAGCTCCCTGCAGGCCCAGGCACACCCCACTCCAGTCTGGGGCTTGAATCACCCACCCACCCTTGCAGGAGCTGACTGTGGTCACTCACTCATCTTCCTTTTAGGACCCCCGAGTAAGCCCACTCACCCAGAGAGGGCCATGCACAAAGCAGAATTTATGGAAGCTTCCCTGGGAGACAAGGTGGCTTCTATTGCACACCCCACAGCAAGGGCTCTAGAAACCGTCCTCACAGCTGTCTGTTCCCCCAGTCTCTCCTAGGTCTCTCCTGGCCTGGCCCAGCGCTTCCCCCTCTTCCCATCTCCCCAGGGGCTCTGCCTCCTCCCGCTTTCATAGGCAAACACTTTCCTATTTCCTCTGCCAGCAAACTCCTCCCCCTTGTCTCAATTCTAGGCAAGAATGGACTGCAGGCTGAGAGCTTTCACTGTGTTACCTGTTTTGAGCAAGGAAACCATGCCATGCCCTTCATGAATGTTAATGAGTTCTCAGGCCTGGGAGCTAACAAGCCTTACTACCCGGATTTTTAAAAACACTGTTTCTGAGAGTAATCAACTTACCCCTGGCCACAGGCTGGATGGGGGCAGAGTCAGGACGCAACCCAGTCTGTGTCCGTGACCTTGATTAAGGTAAGAAACCAGCGTGGACAAGCCGCGCGCTGACGGGCGTGGGAGAGAGGAGGCAGAGGCGCCGAGGACACGTCATTCGATGCCCAGAAAGGTGTCCAAACATGTCAGGGCTTTTGGCAAAGGTGCTGCAGTACAGATTGTGGAGTTTTTCCTGAGAAAAATGATTGTGCCGGTGATGTGTTTGGGAAAATCACCCCCATTTCCCAATTTGATGTTCAGTTTGTCCTGGTGATTGTTACTTTCCAGACAGCTTGACCTGCTCCTAACACGAGTTATGCCCACCCTGGCTTGCAGAGCAACAGGGTGGATGCAGCCTTTGTTGTTCAAAGCACACATTTCAAAAGGCTGGAAGACCCCAGGAAAAGTGCCCCCAACACCTTTCCTAAACAAGATAACTTCGTTTGAGAAAATGCCTTGAAGTTTGGTCAGAGAGAAGCATGTGTGTCATTTTATGGACAGGGGGCATAGAAAGAAAGAAAAGATGGCTGTTTTCTTAGTCAGCAACACAATATTCATGGTTTTAGATGGAGAGTCAGGGCCAGGGTACAATTTACAGACCCTCACCTTCGGATCTGTATGCTGAAAAATTACTCAACCCCAAAATTCTCAGTTTTCTCCTCCATAAAATGGGGGTGGCAAGAACACCTTCCTGGTAGGACTTTTATGAGGATAAAAATGAAAGAATATACTAAGGAGCAGAGCCCAGAGCCTGGCACATGGTTAAGCCATAATAAACGTCAGGGAGTATTCATCTTTATCATTATCCTGCATGTCTCATTTTTATTTGAAGGATGTACATTGCTTTCCCCATCAAGACGAAGATGAAGTTTGGTTTTTAAGAGCCTCTGCAAGAAAGCGGCAGCATCTGCTTCCTTTGGCCTTTCCTTTGGGTCCAGCAGTTCTGAGAAGGAACTGACTGTGGGATAATTTCATTTTGCACTTCGGCTGGAAAGACAGGGACAGACAGCATGGGAGGCAGATAATTTGTAACACAGTCCAACTCTGGCCTCCAATTTTTTAGAATGCCCTCTATTAGGAAAGTTGGGTATTCAAAGGAAAAATAGGTCACATCGTCTCTTCCCACATACAGCGGTAACCCCATGAGCCAACAATCAGAACTACATTGACCAACCTGGTCAGACACTGACAGCTACCGCAGATTGACCACTGTGTCAGGTGCTCCCCTGACAGTCTCACTTACTTCTCAGTCAATCTGAGGAAGAAGCACCTGAGTCCAGAGGCAGCGTGGCTCAGTGGCTCAGGATAAGAACACTAGATGGGATTCACAAACAACTGGATATGGGCCCCAGCTTTGTGAGCTTAGGAAAGTTACTCAACCTCTCTGAGCCTCAACATCTTAATCAGTAGCATAAAAGTAATACATGTCTCTTGGGGTGTAGTGAGAATTTAGAGGTGTTACTAGGTGGAACACACCAATAACAATGGCTGGCACATAATAAGTACTTGGTAAACAATGGCTGTTATTGTTCTCACACCTATATAATGGCAGAGTAAGTAGAATGGGTATCTATAGAATGTTGTACCCAACATCCATATTCCCATCTTCTGGAAACCACACCTCATTTTATTTTAGGGTCCCTCCATTCATTCATTGTACACAGTCTTGGATAGGCTGTCAATCAAATTACTCCAGGAAAGATATGGATGGCCCAATAAATGCCAATCAGGAATTCCTCCCTGGAATTGGACTCTTAAGGAGAGTGACAAGATGACTGAACATAATCAGAAATCTAGGCATTCATCTTAGTAAGAACATGGACCAGGGTGTCCATTAGTTCCTGCTGCCCAGATCTCCAGCTCTATTCTGGTTGTATCCCTGCACCCCATGAGCTACCTCCCAGGCTTCCTGTGTGCAAATTCCAGGGGTAACTTCTCTTTCAATGAAAGAATTCTAAGACATTCTTCAAGAATCTTCCTACTTCAGCACATCCTTCTGCTCCAAATACATACAATGACAAATAAAATTTTCAAAGAGTACTCTAGGAGACAGTCAGCTCAAAAAAAAAAGATACCATGTTTGGGGCCAGAAACAGGACAGGAATGCAACATCGTACAGAAGCCATAAACCTGCTGAGTTCTGTGGCTCAAAGCGGGCAAGATACCCAGGAGCTTGGCTTTTTTACAGGGAAGAGGACTGAAAGTATTTCACATGAGATGGAGAACTGTCTGCAGTCTCTCTGCTTAAACTCAGATGTTGAGATATAGATACCCTGGTAAGGAAATAAGGTTGCCACAAACTCTGACCCCCTGCCTGGAGCGCCAGTTTATTTGAGGCTCTGGATCTCAAAAGGAGGATGGGAAAAGAACCTAGAATTAATCAAGACTGCCTGCTGGCTTCTTGTCTAAGCCTAGGATTTCTCTAGCATTACCAAAGGGTAGGATCTGTAAACCTCCATTATAATGCATGGTTCTAGGTGAGAATAGATGTGGTTTGTGAAAACATCAGCAAAAATGGCAAACTGATGGACAAGGCAGGAGAGAAAACAACTCAGAACAAAACAAAAAAGCCCTAAAACATCCTACTCAAAATAAGCCAGCAAACCAATATTCCAAAATATATGGGGAATGCAAATACTGAAAAAAGATAGCCAAGAAAATTAACAATGGGAACATGAATTCACTCCAGATAAAATTGTTTATAAAGCAACCTGAAAAATACTTTAAAATTATCATAAGTTTTTCAAAGAGATTTTTAAAATAGTGTTTATTAAAAATAAAATTACTTTTAAGTAGGCAGAAATAAAGACTGCATACTAAAATGAAAAATCAAGTAGGTATAAACAACTTAGAAATCTTGGAGAAGTATAGCCATTGAAAGTTTTCAAAACTCACTAGAGCTAGGGTCACTTTGGAAGATAATTTGTCAGTTTCTTATAAAACTGGACTTATTTTTGCCATACAATCCAGTAGTCATGCTCTTTGCCATTTACCCAAAGGAGCTGAAGATGTATGTCCACAGAAATACTTGCACATGGATGTTTATTGCAACTTTATTCATAATTACCAAAACTTGGAAGCAACAAAGATGTCCTTCAGTGGTTGAATGGGCAAATAAACCCTGGTACACACAGACAACAGAATATTATTCAGCACTAAAAGGAAGTGAGCTATCAAGCCATGAAAAGACAAGGAGGAAACTCAAATGCATATTGCTAAGTGAAAGAAGCCAATCTGAAAAGGCCACATACTGTATGATTTCTACTAGATGACATTCTGGAAAAGGCAAAACCATAGAGACAGTAAAAAAAAAATGAGTGATTGTCAGGGGTTCGGGTGGAAGGTGGTAGAGAGGGATGAATAGGCAAATCACAGGATTTTTAGGGCACTGAAAATATGATACTATAATGATGAAACTATATGATCTATATATGACCTGTTTGATACTATAATGATGGATCCATGTAATCATACATTTGCCCAAACCAACAGAATGCACAACACCAAAAGTGAGCTCCAATATAAACTATAGACCTTGGGCGGTCATGATGTGTCAATCGTAACAAATGTCCCAGTCTGACAGGGATGTTGGTAATGAAGGAGGCTCTGCATGTGTGGGGGCAGCGGGGACGTGGGAAATCTGTGCCTTCCCCTCAATTTTTCTGTGAACCTAAAACTGCTCTTAAAAGAAAGTCAGTTAGTTTTAGAAAAAACTCCCTAGATAGGATAAATTCTTGATAGAAACTAGTTGAGGAAAATATTAATGAATTGAAAGATAGTACTAAAGAATTTACCCATGATACAAGGTACAGAGACAAATTAAAAAATATATCTGAAAAACCCATTATGAGACCTGAAAGCTACTTTGAGATGTCCTAAAAAATATCTAATAGGGGTTATGGAAGCAGAGAATGGAGAAAATAGCAGAAAATACATTTCTGAAGAGATAATACCTGAGAAACTTGCAGAATTGAAGAAAGGGTTCTCCAAGTGTACTATGAGTACCAGTCAGCATAAAGATAAATCTACTCCTAGAGAAACTGTGGCAAAACTGGAGAACATCAAGGGTAAAACATTGCAAGAGAGAAAAGACAGATTGCTAAGAGAATGACAGACTGATGACAGCCTTCCCATTAGCAACAATGAAAGATGATGGAGCAATAGCTTCAAAAGGGCTGAGGGTAAGTCAGACAACTTAGAATTTTTAGAATGCCAGACAAACTATTATTTATGAATGATAATGAAAGGATTTTTATTCATACAAAGATTAAGGGGTTACCACCTACAGAGTCTCACTAAATTATAAAGGTTTGTTTTAAGGGTTCCCAGGATTTGTTTTACTGAGGTGCGGTTAAGACCTGAAGACATGGAAATGACTGACATGAAGGAAGTTTTATACTCACAGATCCCTAGAAAAAGGCATGGCACACTGCACAGGATGGCCACATGGGGAAGCACCAGGGTCAGTCTGAAGGCAGAGAGTGGGCAAGAGCCTTTATTGCAGTTTCTGTGGAAAGAAATGGACAAGGAAGAGTAAGCAGATTTAGGATTGACTAGTTTGAATAATTTTGGCAGGCTCTGCGGCAAAGGGTCCCTAGTTGTGTAGTGCCTAGTGTGGGGTGATCAGGGCAGGTGGATGGGGTCCAGAGTGTAAGAGTTCCCTGAAGGAGGTAGTGTGGGTGTGGGCTCTGGACTGCTTGGTCTGCCTGTGAAAGTCATGCTCAAGGGGAGTTGTTTACAATCTGTAAGGATTGACTAGCTCTAGGAGGGTGAGCAAGACCCCAATGTCAAAACATCAGAAAATGTGGAAAATTTTAAAAACTTGATTAATAGAAGGTTGTCTTTCAGCTAAAGTATAATGAACCTGGAGAGAAGTTGTGAGATACAAAATACAATGCAGAGCATGGCATGAATAAAACATGCCATTAAGTTTACTTAGCAATAAAAACAATAGTACAGGTATATTAAAGTAATTTAATTTCTTTGTCTAACAATGTTGTTTTTAGACAAGACCAACACGGTACTTACTCAATGGGTAGTTAATATTTGAAAAGTTCTTTGTTCAGGAGGTTATAAATACCAAACAGCTCAAGTGATTTTCAATAAAAGCATACCCCCAGAGAATGCATGCTAAATGAATTAAAATACCTATGGCTTCCAAACAATCAGAAGATAAATCGGATTAAAAGGAAATTTAAAATGCTTATTCAACAGAAGATAGGATAAATAAAATGAAAGATAGTCTACAATTTGGAAAAGGATATTTGTAGCACATATAACTGCCAAGATTAGGTTCCATAATTTATAAACACCTCCTAAAATTCAACATGAGAAGAAATAGAGTTTCAACTGTATTTGTTAGATTGTATTGGTTTAAAAGTACATACAGCATATCTAGCAAGACATTAGAATTTGATCCAAGTGGTTGGTGGGTACGTTGATGCCTGTTCTCATATTCCCCTTACTTTTTGGTATATTTTAACTACTTCATTTTTTTAAGAATCAGAAAGAAGCATAAATATTAAAAGAAGATCAAAACATACCCATTTGATTCCCAACTCTTTACTTTCACCACACTAGAAAGCAAACGCTCACTGTGCCGGCCAGAAGGGGTCTCAGCTGAGAGCTAGCAGGCCCACTGGTGGAGGAAGGGAGCTTTTGGCATGGCTCTGCCAAGCAGAGATCTGTCTCCCTGCTGAAGGGAGTCCCTTTCTCTCTGCACTTCCAAAGGAGCTGAAGGCTCCATGCGGTGGCAGAGGTGGTCCTCCAGCTGGCCCTGCTCCAGGAAATCCAATCCCATTTAGTGTGGTTTTCCCACCGGGTCTCCCATACGGTGTCTAGCTACAGCTGCCAATGGCTTATGGCTGAGAGAGGCTAGAAGGACACTGTTGTCATTTCTGCCCCTGGAGCTCCAAAGGGCTGCTCACTCCCCAGCATCTCAGAACCCTTTGGGCTTGGGGCATTTGATACAAAGCAAATCCAGTTCAGCTGCTAGCCAGAGGAAAACAGGTAAATTGGAGAAGTATTCAGGCCATGAGAAGTTTCAGATGGCGCATCCTTTTCTTTTTCAGAGAATTTAAACTTCAAAGATACAAATTTTATAGAAGTTGCTCCTTAAGAGACATTTTGGGAGTCCCAGGCAAGCGAGATACTCCACTTTAAAGCCCAAAGGCACATCAATACATCAGTGTTCAGCCTATAGTTGCCAAGCTTCTGTTGACTGCAAAGAACTTACCTCTTGGAGATATCTCAAGGGCATTCTGCTGAATGAAGAAAGCCAATTCCAAAATGTGCCGTACTGGATGATTCCATTTATATAACATTCCCCAAATGACACAATTATAGAGATGGAAGAGAGATTAATGGTTGCCAGGGGTTGCCAGGAGACTAACGGGGGCAGGGAGTTGTGACTCTAAATCCATAGCATGGGGGAGATCTTAGTAGTGGTGGAATGGCTCTGTGTCTTGAATGCAGACCTAGTTACCCAAGTCTATATCTGTGACAAAATAGCAAAAAACTATGTACACACATGGCACTGTCAGTTTCCTGAGTTTTATATTGCATTAGTTATATAAAATGTAACCCCTGGGAAAGCTGGATGAAGGGTACATGGGATCTCTGCTTCTATCTTTGCAACTCCTTGCAAGTGTTATTTTAAAATTAAAATTTAAGAAAAAAACTTAGTTGTATATAAATAGTTAAACCTATAGACTAGGGATCAGCAAACTATGAACCACATCCAGCCAACTGCCCATTTATGTATGAAAATCTAAGAATAATTTTTATATTTTTGAGTGGTTGAAAAATATTAAAAAGAGAATGTTTTGTAACACATGAAAATTATGTGAATTTCAGATTGTCGAGTCCAGAAATGAAGTTCTACTGGCACACAGCCATGCATATTTATTTATGTATCGACCATGGCTACTCTCCCCTCACCTCAACAGAGTTTAGTTGTTACTACAGAGAGCATATGGCCTGCAGAGTCTAAATTACTTACTGTCCAGCTATTTATGGAACAAGTTTGCCAAACCTTGCTTTAGAACCTTTAGGAATTCTATTACTTCACTATTATGAAAAATACTGCAATAAAAAAAATCTTTTACTTCTATGTGCACATGTGTAGGAATATCTCTATGATAGAAACCAAGAAATGGAGGCATTTTAATTTTTAATAGATATTGCCAAATTGGCCTTCAAAAATGATGGCTGTAGGGAACAGCTTCTGATAATGTGAAAGGGGTTTGAAACTCCTCCTGCTTTTTTGATGTTTTAAATGACAACATTTACCGATGCCAGACAAAATGTAACTGGAAAGCAACTAAAAGCAGGGGGAAATGGATGGGATATGACTCTTATGAGAAAAGAGCAAAGGAAGCGAGAGATATGTGCAATGAACTCTTCCTCTGAGGGCATCCCCTTAGGGGGCAATGGAGAACAGAGCCCAAGTAGAAAGTGTCTTCTAGAGCTGAGGAGTCAAAAGTCAATGTAGGGCTGCCACTGTGGCTGCAAACTGAGAGGGCAAATTCCAGGGGGGAGGAAGTCACAGGTGGAGACCACCAAAACATGTACACAGACTTCCTTTAAATCCTTGGCTGACTTATAACCTACAAGTACATGAGATGAGATTTCAAGGAACTTAGTGGAAGACAGCAGCCAGAAAGCTAAAAAGCATATTTTAATAATTGCCTCATGCTGAGGAATTGGGAGTTGGGAAGTCAAATTCTGCAACTTAGAGAAGCTTGGTAAATTCAGAATTTCCACTGAAATCTTGGAAGGATCAAGTTTTTGGAGTAAGGACCACTTACTAAGACTAAGGACTACACACTGGCAGTATTTCTCAGCCTTTTTATGTTGTTGTTCTCATTTTTTCTCTCTTCACCCCTGCTGAGGAGAAAAATTAAATTCCCCTATTGAGAAAAGTCAAATACTAAAAAATAGCATTTTGTCAGGTAGGGTTGTGGACCACAAACTATTATAATATCCAAGTATTTTTCACCACCACCAAGAACCAATTTTCAAACCCTCCGGGGCAATATTGCTCCTGTTGAGAATGCATGTCTTAGGAATAAGAGAAATCCAGAAAAAAACTCACTGTAACAAAGCCTAAAACCAAGCCTTTTTGTTGGATCGAATTGATCTCCCAAAAATCTGTCTGCTAAGTCAAAACTCAGAAGTTTTCTTCTTCTTCAGAGAAGATAACATAATTCAGAGTCTCTTACAATGTTTATCACTCATAATGCCCATATTCAGTAACTGTTATAAAATTGCTAGACATGTGAAGCAGCAGGAAAAAGTGACTCGTGCCCAAGAGGGGAAAACGAGATATAGAGGCATATCACAGACAAGCCAGATTTTGGAATTAGCAGACAAGGACTTCAAAAGAGGTATCATAAATATGTTAACAAACTTAACAGGAAAAGATAGGTTTAAGGGGTGAAGTGATGTGACATTTCCAGAGAGACAGGAATACTCAGGAAAAATATGGTACTTCTAGAATTGAAAAATACAATACCTGAAGTGAAAATCCATTGGATGGGATTATTAGCATGTTTGGACACCACAGAAGAAATGATCAGTGACAGGAATCATCAAAAGTGAAGCACAAATAAGAAAAAAATGAACAGCCTCAGTGACCCCAGGAATGATATCAATTCGTCTAACGTATGCATGATTGGAGCCACAGGAGAGGAGTGATGGGCAGGCCTTGAAGGCATTATGCTGAGTGAAATAAGCCAGGGACAAACACTGTATGTTTTTTACAGTATGCAGAATTTAAAAGAGCTGAACTCATAGAAACAGAGTAGAATGGAGGTTGCCCCAGGAGCTAAGGCTTGGGGGAAATGAGTAAATGTTGGTCAAAAGGTCCAAATGTCAGCTATGAGATGAGTAAGTTCTGAGGCCCTAATGTACAGCATGGTGACTATAATTAACAATACTGTATTATAATTTGAAAGTCAAGAGAGTAGATCTAAAATGTTATCACCACATACAAAAAAGGGTAATTATGTAAGAGGATGGTGATGCCTAACCTCACACAGGTAATCATTTTGCAATAGATGTGTGTGTGTGTGTGTGTCAAAGCATCACATTGTTCACCTTAAATTTACATACATTAAATGTCAATAATGTCTCAATAAAGCTGGAAAGAGGAGAGGAGATAAATAAATGGAATATTGTGGAGAAAAATGGAATATTAAAAAATTAATTCCAAATAAGGCAAAATAAGAGGAAAGGTGGAATAAAGAACAAAACAGACAAACAAAATGAAAAACAAGATGATAGGTTTAAATAAAACCATATCAATAACCACATTAAATATGACAGCCAACCAGTGTTGCCCAACAGATTTTCTACATATATAATAGGGTAGAAAAAATATTAGAAAAAATACAAGTGAAAATTTGGCAAATCTGATTTAAAATATCAATCCAAAACCCAAGAAACCCAACAAACTCCAAGCAAGATAATTGCAAATAAAATCACATATAAACATACTGTATTCAAACTTCAGGAAACCAAAGAAAAAGAAAAAATACTGAAAGCAGCAACAGAAAAACACATATCATTTGAACACTCAGCACTTCAAATACTGCTGACTTCTCATCAGAAACAATGGTAGCCAGAAGAAACATATTTCAAATGCTAAAAGAAAGAAATGTTAAGCAAGAATTCTATGTCATGAAAATATCTTTCAGACATTAAGATGAAATGAAGATATTTTTAGACAAAGAAAGCTAGAATAATGGGTCACCCACAGTATAAGAAATGTTAAAGAGGGAACATGTTAACAGATGGAAATTAATATCCATACAAAAGAGTAAGGGATGCCCAATATGGTAAATATGTTAGTAAATATAATACATTTTGCTTTAAAAACTACATAAAATTGAATGTTTAAAGCACAAATAATGACAACTATTAAAATGTTTGATAAATCAGCACAAAGAATAGGAAGGGGAAATGGAGGTATACTGTTGTGAGATGGTTCAACTATTTATGATGTGTTATATTATTTGATCATTGACTGTGATAAGCTGAAGTTGTATTTGGTAAACCTTAAAGGTATTAACAAAAATAGAAACAAAAAGGTATAGCTAGTCAGTTGTGGAGATAAATGGAATATTAAAAAATTAACTCCAAATAAGGCAGAATAAGAGGAAAGGTGGAATAAAGAACGAATCAGACAAATAAAATGAAAAGCAAGATGATAGGTTTAAATACAACCATATCAATAACCACATTAAATATGACGGCCAACAGTGTTGCCCAACAGATTTTCTATATTGATGAAAATGTTCTAAATCTGTGCTAATACAATAACTACTGCCCATACATGGCCACTGAGGACCTGCAATGTGACTGATATGACTGAGGAACTGAATTTCTATCTTGTTTACTTTTAATTATTTTAAAGTTGAAAATCTACATATTTCTGGATACTCCATTGAACAATGAAGATCTAAACAGTCCAATTAATAGGTGAGATAATCAGATTAGAAAAAAATATGAAGATCCAACTATATGCAGTCTACAAGAAAAATCGCTTTAAATATGATACTGATAAGTTAAAAACAATAGAAATATATGCCACTCAAACACATAGAAAGCTAGAGTAGCTAGATTAATATTACACAAAGTAGAATTTAGGATTATTAGCAAGAATAAAGATATGATAAAAAAGAGATCAATTCACTAAAAAGATCATTCTAAATACGACTGCATCTAACAGCTCTGAAACATATTAAAAAAACTCAAAGGAAAAAATATAAACTACTTATATTTGTGAGAGATATACAAACATCTTTTTGAGACTCTGGTTTCTTTTGAGTATACACCCAGAAGTGGAATTGCTGATCACGTGTTAATTCTATCACTAATTTTTTTCAGGAACTGCCATAGTGTTTTCCACAGTGGGTGTACCATTTTACATGTATTGTGGTTTATATTTGGACATTTTGACACTCATTAATTATAAGACTAGATCTGCCCCAAAATCAGAAAGGATATAAAAGTCTTACACAACACTATCAACTAACCTGTTGTAATTGGTATTTCTGAAAGTGTCCACCCAACAACAGCAAAATAAACATTCTTTTCAAGTTTACACAGCACATCACCAAAATAAATTATCTCTGGGCGGCGGGTGGGGTGAGGGGACTTGATAATATGGATGAATGTTGAAACCACAATATTGCTCATATGAAACCTTCATAAGATTGTGTATCAATGATGTCTTAATTTTTTTTTAAAGGTGGGGGAACTAGGGTTAGGAAAAAATGGTAGGAGGGAAATGGACCAATTATAGATACCTATTGTGCTATTTGAATTATTTACCACGTTATGTTCTACATCTTCATACTTTGGATTCCAAAACTTTAAAAAAATTGCCTTTTGAATAAAGAACTATGAAGAATCATAAAAAAAATTATACTCTGGGCCTTAAAACAAGTCTCAATAAATTTGAAAAGGTTGAAATAATATAGATATGGTCTCTGACCAAAACAAGACTAAACTAGGAATCAGTAACAGAAAGATAAGGAAAAAAATCCAAATATTCAAAAATTAAACAATGTATTCCTAAATAACTCATGGGCCAAATAAGAAATCACAAGGGAAATTAGAAAATATTTTGCACTAAAATGAAAATACAATATATTAAAATTTGTGGTGTGCAACTGAAATACTGCTTAGAGGGAAATTATATTAGAAAATAATGAAGGTCTAAAGCCAGTGATCTAAACAAGTACCTAAAATAACTAAAACAAAGCAAATGAATCTTAAAACAAGAAAATAAAGATGAAAGTAGAATTCAATGACATGGAAAATGAAAAAAATATAGAGAAAATCAGCAAAACCCAAAGAAGGTTCTTTGAAAAAAAAATTTTAATTGAACAACTCTAGCTAGAATTCTTAAAAAAAAAGGAGACACAAATTGCCAAGATCAGGAATGAAAAAAGAGGTATCACTACAGAGCCTCCAGATATTTAAAGAATAAAGAGGATACTATGAAAATATATCCCAATTTTTAAAATCACATTAGCAAAAAATTTACTCTTAACCATTTTTAAGTTTACAGTTCAGTCATATTAAATACATTTGTAATTTGTATAACCATTACCATTATCCATCTACAGGGCTCTTCACCTTGTAAAACTGAAACTCTATACCTATTGAACAGTACCTTCAATTTCCCCCTCCTTCCAGCCTCTAGCAACCACCATTCTACTTCTGTCTCTATGATTTTGACTACTCTAAGAATCTCCTGAGTGGAATCACTGTTTTTGTAACTGGCTTCTTACACTTAGCATAATGTCAAGTTCCACCCATGTTGTGGTGTTATGTCAGAATTTCTTTCCTTTTTAAGACTGAATGTTCTGTTGTGTAAACACATTTTTCTTATTTATTGATCCACCAATGAACACTTGGGTTGCTGTCACATTTTAAATATTGTGAATAATGCTGTGAACATGGGTGTACAAATCTCTGAGACTCTAATTTCATTCTTTGTAGTATATACCCAGACTGGAATTGCTGGATCATACGGTAATCCTATTTTTAATTTTTTGAGGAACTGCCATACTGTTTTCATAGTGGATGTACCATTTATATTCCCACCAAGGGTGCACAGGGGTTCCAATTTCTCTGTATCCCCAATGCTTTTTTTTGATAGTAGCCATTCTAATGTTTAAGGTAATATCTCGTGTAGTTTTGATGTACAATTTTATTCCAAAAAAATTCAACAACTTAGTGAAATAGACAAATTCCTTGACAGACTCTGTACTACTTTGCTAGGACTGCCATAACACAGTACTACAGACTGGGGGGCTTAAATAACAGAAATTTATTTTCTCAGTTCTGGAGGCTTGAAGTCCAAGATCAAGGTGTCAACATGGTTTCTTCAGAGGCCTCTGTTGGCTTATAAATGGCTTACCTTTTCCCTGTGTCTTCACATGGCCTTCCTTCTGTGTGTTCCTGTGTCCTAGCTCCTCTTCTTGTAAGAACACCAGTCATATTGGATTAGGGCCCTCCATAATGTCTCATTTTAATTTTGTTAACTCTGCAAAGGCCAAATCTGAATACAGCCACATACTGAAATAATGAGGGTTAGGAATTCAACATCTGAATCTGGGCAGAACACAATTCAGCCCGTGACAGATGCAAACTACCAAAATTCACTCAGGAGAAAACAGACATGAAAAGCCCTAAGTTAAAAAAATTTAATTCATAGTTTGAAAACTTTCCACAAAGAAAACTCCAAGCTGAAGTGTCTTCACTGGTTAATACTACCAAACATTTAAAGGATTAATGTCATGTCTATACAGTCTCTTCTCAATTGATATCAAAACCTGACAAAGACATTACAAGAAAAAAGCTACAGAACAATATCCCTCATAAACAGATGCAAAAATCCTAACCAAAAATTTAGGAAATCAACTCCATCAGTATGTAAATGGATAACATAGTCAAATGGGCTTATTCCAGGAACACAAAATTGACTTAATATTCAGAAGTCACTAATTGTATGCAACCATATTAATAGACTAATAAAAACCATATGATTATCTCAGTAAGTGGGGCAGGTGGGAGGGGAGTGCTAAAAATCCTACATCTATTCCATATTAAAAACTCTCAGCAAACCAGAATAAACTTTACTTAGCCTTATAAAAAGTATACAAGAAAAAAATTGGTTAACATCATTGTTAATGATGAAAAAATAAATTCTAAGAACAGGAACAAAGCAACTTAACTTCTATTTGACATATTGCAGGAGTGCAATAAGGGAAGAAAAATAAAATGCATAAAAGACTGCAAAGGAAAATACAAAACTCTACTTGCAGATATGACTGCCTCTGTAGAAAATCTAGTTTCAGGAAATCTATTTTTAAAAAGAACTAGTAAGCATGGTCACATTATATAAAAATAAATTGCATTCCAATAAAAACAATGAGAACTTTCTAAAATTTTAAAAATACCATTTATGATGGCTTATATTTTTTTCACAATGCGCTATACGAATATACTAAAAAACTGTGAAACATTGCTGAGCGAAAATTAAAGATATAAATGGAGATACAGAACATATTCGTAGACTGGAAGCTATTTCTCCTGAAATTGCTATCTATATAAACAACACAATTCGTCAAAATCCAGCAGTCTTTTATTGTTTAATAATAAATCTTGAAATTAGGTAGGTAAATCTTCTGTGTTCTTCCTTTTCAAAGTTGTTTTGACAAAATGTTACATATAAATTTTAGAATCAACTTGTCAATTTCTACCAAACAGCTTAATGTAATTTGGATGGGGACTGTGTAGAATATAAATTGATTTAGGAAGAATTGATTCATAATATTAAGCCTTCTATGGACATGGTGTCTCACCATTCATCAAATTTCCTCTAATTATCTCAGTAATATTTTATACATTCGGTGCACAGGTCACGCCTCTTTTCATATTTTTGATGCTAAGTAACTGTACATAGGTGCAAAGCTAATTCAATGGTTTTTTTAAACAAATGTTACAGAATCAATTGGATGTCACTACAGAAAATACTAAATCTTGACCCTTTTCTCATATGCAAAATAACTCAAAATGTATATTTATAGATGTGTCTATAAATTCAAAACTATGAACTGTCTAGAAGAAAATACAGAAAATCCTTCTGCCATTGGGTTAAAATTTTTTTACTTAGGATAATAAAAATGCAAGCCATTAAAAATTATAAATTGGACTTTATGAATATTAAAATTTCTTACTCTTAAAATACAAGCCACAGACAATATTTGCAATACATCTGAAAAAGGACTATCCAGATTATACAAGCCCTTACAACTCAGTAACAAGGAGCAAACAATAATTCATTTTTTAACTTTATTTGCTGTAGTTGTCCATTTACATGCTGTTTTAAGAAATATATCCCATGTAGCCTTTACCTAATTTCCCCCAGTGACAACATCTTGCAAATTATAGTATAATGTCACAGCCAGGATACTGACATTGATACAGTCAAAAGACAGAACATTCCCATTGTAAGATTCCCTGGTTTTCTCCTCCTGGGACTCCTGTTAGATGCATGTCAGGACTGGGGGATCTACAGGTACTCTATGTCTCTTTGTAATTTGATAAAATACATCTTTATTCTTTGTTCTGCTTTCTTGGGAAAATTATTTGGCCTCAATCTCCAAATTTATTTTTTACTTCAGCTGTGTCCATTGCTGCTATTCAAGACATCTATTTAGGTTTTAGTTTTGGCAATATTTGGTATTTTCTAAACATTTTTTTTTAAGTGGTCTATTACTGTTTCCTAGTGACATCCATTTTGTGTGGTTGGTTTTCCTCAGTTTGGTGATCTCAGCAGCTGGTCTCCAGTGGCCTGCGTGCAGCCTTCCTACACTGAGTGAGGAATGAGCGGTGTGCTATGGGCTGGATGCGCCACCCATCCAATTCCAGCCTATGGGCACCCAGCCCAGCCCTGGCACCTCTCAGGCTGCATCCCTGCCCACTGCCATACCCAGACCATTGGTTCTCCATGGGGGACCAGGAATGTATGATATGGGAAGAGCTTTTCCCAAGGGAAGCACTGTGGTGTTGTGGACAGAGACCAATCTACATAGTAAGTGACCCTGGGAAATAACTTAAAGTGAACCTCAATGTCCTTATGTATAAAATGGGCATAAGCCTAGCATGCAAAGCCATGGTGAAGATTAACTAGTATTTAGTAATATATGCTGAACACCCAGGCCACAACAGATACATTATAAAGGCAGCTATAATTATTTTTACTTCATGTCACTTAGAATGCTCCTGCATTATGATTTAGAGTACTCCACTGTGTTTGTGGCTGATGGAACATCACACTCTGTTCTCCCACTTATGTAGATTTTTCCAATTTTTCCTTTAGGTTGCCCCACCCCAACCCATGGTCGATATTTCTGGGTCTGCTCCACAGGAAGCTCATCTCTCCTGGTGCTCCTTCAAATACCACCTCCTCCAGGGAGCCTTCCTTGACTCCCACAACCCTCTGCATTTACCCTGACATAACTTTTTCACCTCAGGGTCCAGCATCTAGCACAGAGGAAATGCTCTGAGAAGGGGATAAATGAGTAAATGACTTGCAGAAAGTAAAACATCCTTCCTGTGGCGGCATTCCCAGCATCTTTGCAGGGAAACAAAACCAACAAAAGGCTGAAAAGCAGAGATGCCCACAGATTTGCAAATATTGCCTGGGGCTCAAAGAAAAATCTACCCCATGGAGGCAGATACTTTATCCTCTACATGTTTCTTTTTTTTTCTTTCTCCCTGTCCTCCACCCTCTCTAAAACATCTGCCCCTTGCCCCAGTCTCACATGAAATAAGAACAGAGCTCTCGTAAGCATTTTTTTATTTATCCATTATTTGGTTTTCTACTTTGGTACACATGAGCTGTGGCTGTATTTCACACAGAAGCTGACATATCTCATTATGACACGCCCCATAAAACAGAGCACATATAAATCACCTGGCATGGTTTTGCTTCACCTGGCTGTTATTGCTAAAATTTCTATTTCTAAGAGCACAAAAGAGAACATTCCTTGAATCTACAGAAGAACAAGGACGGAGTGGGTGAGTAGCAGCCAGATCTCCCAGGATGGGAGGGAGACCAAAGTACACGCCTCTTGGGTGGCTGCCTGCAGAGACAGGAAGGACATAGATGGGGAAGCCACACAAAAATTCCAGAAAGACCAGGGCAGCTCTGGAAACACTCAGCAACTACATCCCATCTATCAGACCCCTCTGGTTGGTTCAGTCCCGATAGATTCTGAAACAAACACAAAGGCCCAAGATGGTGTGATACTGAAGCCAGCAGTGCCTACTCTTTGGCCTCAATCCCTACATGAGTATGTTTTATCCTGTAGCCCCAGAAAGCCCTTCTGGGTAGGAGCACCACCCCTCCCTCACCAGCTTCCTAGGTCCCCAAGCAGGACCCAGCCGGACCTTGCCCAGCTCTAAAATGTCTTGCCCTCAAAGGCCTTGAGATTGAAGGCAGTATCCAGAAACTTCTTCAGAGACACCAAGTGAGTGTTCCTGTTTCCTGTGGCCGGTGCAGCTGCTGGGTCCCGGCCAACATACCTGGGGGAGGAGGGACAAGCTGAGGAGAAGGCTGGGCATGGCCCAGCCGCCTCCCCAGGACTGCATCAGATCTAATCCTGATCACCGTCCTGCTGCAGACAAGAGCCTGAGGCTCCAAGACACTAAGTAACTGGCCTAAGACCAGAGTTAGGATATTGGAGACCTGCAGGAGGTGCTCTGGTTCAGATCCGGCTGCGGAGCACAAATACAGGATTACTCTCTGTAAGGCAGAATTGACAGGGATCCCTGACCAGTGGGGCGGGGAGGGAAGCCAACCTGTCACCAACAGTCACAGAGCCAGCAAGGACGAGGGGACCCAGCCCGTTTCCAATGCTCCCAGGAGAAGGGCAATAGCTGGTTCTAGGTCACATGGCAGACAGGGCTGACAGAGCCAGGACACAGCCTCAAGCCCCCAGAGCCCTCCAGGCTCAGCAGAGGCAAGGGGTAGGTGGCGGCAGGCACCCTCCCCTGCGCCCGCAGCATCCATCCTGTACCATATGGGCCGCGCCCGGCTCAGGATGGTCATGAAGCGAGGGCTGATGTAGTCATAGTAGCCCATGTTCTTGTGCTCTTCCTGGCACCACACCAGCTCTGCACCTGGGTACTTCTCTGCCTCTCGCTTGATCAGGTCAAAGGGGAATGGTGAGATCTGAGGCAGGCAGGGAGAAAGAGGAGCACAGCTGCGGGAAGGGGAGTGTGCCCATGGCTGGGTGCTTAGCAGAGCAGCCATAGCTCCCCTCATGGGCTCCAGCCCTGGCCCTGCCTGGCACACTGCCCAAAACCAGGAGACTGGTGATCTGACCTCGTCCATCACAGACCAGGCAAGGGGCTGGGGTGTACCTGCTCCAGGCGTGTAATGGCCACTTGCTCCTCCAGGCCCAGGTTGCTCCGCTCCTTCACCAGGTCATAGTATACCTTTCCCGTGCAGAAGATGAGCCGCCGCACCTGCTCAGGGGCCTGCGCGGCAGCCCCATCCTCAGGAATCACCCACTGGAAGCTGGTCCCTGGGGGACCGACAAGCATGATAGAGTCCTGAGCTACCAGGCCCCTATCCCTGGCACCCGCAGTCTCTTGCTGGCCACTGAGGAACCCCAGATTTAGGTATGTGGCTGCACTGGGCACCTCTTAGGCCAAATAATGGAGCAGGAGACAGATGACACCCTGAGATGTCACAGGGAGGGGGTGGAGATGGGCTCGAGTCAACAGCAGAGCCCTGGGAGCATCGACATTTCAGGTGATAGACTGACTGGGAGAGGGCAAGTGGGCGGGAGGGGCCCTGGAAGGGACAGAGAAGGTGATGTCCTCTGACGGTATCAGGTCTACCCCAAACGTGCTCCTTCCTTGCACACTCCACAGCTGCTCAGAGTTGGAAGATGAGGAATTGTCTCGGGAGACCCTCCACACTCCTCCCTCCCTCGGCCGTATGACTGAGCCCCCATCTCCAAGTCCTATCCATTTTTCCTTCCTGAGCTCATGGCGTATGGCAGGTACCAGGCCAAGCATACTGCAGAAGCCTGAGGAAGCTACTGCAGTGTCTCCTCATCCCAGGTGAGGACACCAAGGCACAGAGGGTCAGTGACTACCAGGGCCCACTGGAGAAGCCAGCACCAGAGCTCTCAGCTGTGCGCTCGGCCCTGTGCCCCCACTGGAGGGGACACCCAAACACACCCAAGTGACAAACGAATGCCTGTCCATGAGGCCCTTCCTGGCCAGCCCCTGCCTCTCGCCCCAGCCCCTAGGACTGTTTTCAAAGACAGCTCTGCTCTACCAAGCCTCACACCCCCACACCTGCCCCTCCCTGACCTTCCACTGGATCACATCTCAGTTCTAACACCTGACCCCTCGGGCGCTTTATCTCAGGTAAATGAGGCCGAGAGCTCCTGGAGGGGTAATGGGGTCCCCAGGGCCACTAATGACTGATTCATGCATGAATGAACTGGATGGACAAATGAATGATACTCAGTACGCCACCACACAGCAGACCTCCACGAGGCCTCTCATCTTTAAGCATCCCTGAAGCAGCCCGGCCAGCCCTGGTGGCTGACTGGGGGTTCCCAGTTAACTACTCCGGCCCTGGCACTCAGCCCAAGTGACCAAAGCCTGACCAGTCAGTGGCTGCCATGCCAACCTCCCAACCTGGCCGCTGGTGGGGACTGAGCCAGGAGCTGCTATAGGGCCAAAAGACGTGAGGACATAAGAGTCCCAGAAGTAGAACCCACACCAGGGGCCACTGGGTCCCACATCAGCCACCTGCCCGACACACCCAGGCACCTACCGGACACCATTTGGTCAAAGCTGGACTTGGCCTCTGGGTGCCTCAGCAGAGATTTCGGTGTGAAGATGATCAGCTGAAAGGGAAACAATGTACCCAGCTGCTAGCCACCCCTGCCTGGCAGGACTTCCCACATTCGGCCCCTACACTGCTACAGTGACAAACAGGGTGGTAGCTCACCGGCTTGCGGAAGGGCAGCAAGATCTGCCGACGCAGCACATGGAAGTAGCTGGCCGGCGTGGAGCAGTTGACCACAATCCAGTTGCAGTCATAAAGCTGGCTCACCTCAAAGTCCTCAGTGAACACCTGAGGGGACAGGGTGTGGCTGGGAGGTAGTCCACCTGTGGTACCCACACCTTGGCCTAGGCAGGACAGCAGGGTACATGCCTGCCCTGTCCTGGGGGGCATACTCACAGGGTAGGCATCCGAGTCATCGTTGCTCATCTGCAGGAACCTTTCCGGCCTTGCTGAGGAGTGCTCCGGGCCCTGAAAGCAAATGCCTGATGGCCCAGGCTGTCCCAAGTTGAGGAGGGAGGTCTCTGTCACAAAGGGCAGACACCTGGGTCTGCAAGGACCCAGGGCTCGAGGGAGAGTCTGGATGGCTCCTCAGAGGAGGCATCCTCACTCTGGAGCCTAAACCACAGGAAAGAACCAGGAACAGGGGACAAGAGCAGGAGGGCATCTTCAGGGGAGGGCCTAGCCAGAGCCAGCACAAGTGACCATGTGGGGACAGGAGGAAAAGGCAAGGAGGCAAAGTTGAGTTGCTTTCTCCAGTACATTCTAACCTACAGCAGCTGAGAGGCTGCTGCGTGCCAGGCACAGTGCTACAGACCCCACACGTTATTCATTTATCTTGCAAGCAGCCCCATGTAGATGCTTTTGCTTCCTTACTTTACAAAAGAAGGTGAGCAGAGATTAAGAAATAACCAAGGTCACCCAGCCAGAAGGAGATTTCGAACCTAGATCTGACTCTTACTCCCAATCTCACCCATGTGGGCGGCCTGGCTCCAGGACAGAAGCAACACTGCCCCCAGGCCAACTTCTAAGTTGGTTCCCATGGGACAGGGTGACCTGCCTCAGGGCCCCAAGGGCCCAGCCCTCAGGTGCAGCCAGGCCAGCCTACCCTTCCCCAACCAGCCAGTTCCAGCCCTTTACAGCTGGGTGACCTTGAGCAGGGCACTCCATTCTCCCCACACCTGGTCTAGCCATGAGCCTTCCCCAGGATTACACACATTGTGCATGGCGCTCAGCACAGCACACCCAGGCTCTGTACAGCCCCCAGGAATGACACCAGTCATCAGTATCTGACTGCAAGACTAGTCCAAGCTGAACAGGCCCTCAGAGACACCTGCCATAGCCTGACCACCCAGGGCAGGGAAGGCTGTGCCCAGGTCACACAGCCAGGCAGGGGCTGAGCCTGTCATGCTCTGTGCTGTCCTGCAGCCCGCAGAACCCCACCCATCCCCACCTGGTCAGGCTGCATGCCTACAGCCAGGAGGTGGGGTGGAGTGTGGGGAGGGACATCTCCTGATGCTCTTCCCCTCCCCTCCCACGCTGACCTGCACATCCTCCCTCCCCCTATGTGTGCCTGCACAGGCTGGTCACCTAGGAAGGCACCAGAGGACAGACGGTACTGAACAGCATAGATTCAATTCCCAGCCATGAGCTGTGTGACCTTGGATAAGCTACTCCACCTCTCTGTGCCTCAGTTTTCTCATCTGGAAAGTGGGAACAGGACTACTTCATTAAGTTGTTGTAAGAATTGGAAGAGTTGATACACAGTTTTAAACACAGCAAGCTCTCAGACACGTCAGCTACATCCTTCTATTGCTGGTAAGAGCATCATCATCACTATCTTCGGCAGCGACAACAGAGACCTATGCAGACCCCACTTTGAGCAGACCCATGTGTTCCAGAGGCCTGGAAGACATATACCCCCCACCCTACAAGCAGGCAGGGGCCCACAACCACGCCGCCCTCACCATGCCCTCCATGCCGTGGGGCAGCAGCAGGACGATGCCGTTGTGCCGCACCCACTTGGCCTGGCCGGTACTGATGAACTGGTCGATGATGCACTGGGCCGTGTTGTGGAAGTCACCAAACTGAGCCTCCCAGAGGACCAGGGCATTGGGGCTGGCCATGGCATAGCCCAGCTCAAAGCCTAAACAGGAAACCACAATAGAGCCTGCCACATACTGTCATCAAATGGCAGTGGTCCCAGCCAAACCCACCTTCTTCATATACCCTCCCTGCCTCCACCCATCCTTCCCAGAAGGCCAGCAAGAGCCTAGGGGCTCCTTGGAGCCCAAAGTCCAGGATCTCCCTTCCTAACAAGCTAACAAGACACCCAGAGATGCCACTCTCAGCCTTATCTAGACCAGGAGCCAAATCCAAAGATACCTGGGGAAACAGCAGGGGCTGTCTTCCAAGAGAAGCCCCCCCAAAATATCTGCAGGGCTGCTGAAGGGAAGGGGTGGAGACAGCCTCAGATGCAATTCCCCAGAGTAGGTGGCTGGTCTCTGGGGGGAATCCCTGCTTTTGGGAGGAAGCAGTGAGGGAGGCAGAGGGCCAGCTACTACAGGTCAAGCCAAGTGAGACAGAGTACAGGGGACACAGTCCAGGGAGTCCGGAGCCCAGGGAGGGACTCTCAAGACAGTGCTGCTGGGGGCAACTCAGTGGAGGTGAGCCGAGGGTCAGGAACATGGAAAGGGCCAGGCTCAGAGCCTGTCAGTGGCTGTGTTCCACCGAGGACTATCTAGGGTTTTCTGTCTGGACTCATTAGGGCTGGTGCCCAGGGACAGGGCTCTGGTATCCACAGAGCCCCTACCCAGGCAAACAGGGACCCCAGCTGGTACAAGACCCTCTCTGGTCCCCAGGGAACACAGGGCCCATTTGACTGCAGGCAGTGTCTGACTCACCCAGAACTCCATATTCCGAGAGGGAGCTGTTGCACACGGTGTAGGGAGCCTGGTCTGGCCAAAGGTGGTTCATGGGAACACACGTCCTCCTGTCAACTTCCTGGTCATGGAGAACATGATGCCGGTGACTGGACAGAGACAGACAGGGAAAGGGTGGAGGGCAGGTGGACTGGCACCTGTTCACCCAGAGCAGGCAGGTCAGGTAGCAGGAGTCAGGTGAGACTTCGTCACTGTGCCAGCAAACCTGACAAAATCCCACTGGATGGTGAAACCAAGGAGGCCCCAGAAAGCCAAAGCAATATGGCCCCTCCTCCAGGCAGCCTTCCCTCCCAGAGGAGCTCACACACCCTGCACTGGGGGTCCTGGAGTGCAGACTTCAGAGCCTCAGCTTCTCATCTACAGGAGGCAGCTGATGAGACCTGCCTTGCTGGCCTCCCATGTGCAGTGCACAGCCTGAGACCCTGGGAGGCCACAGCCCTGGGACACCCTGGCCCATCCTGCCAGCCTCTTTACTACCTCTGCCCAGGTCCACAGGAGGTAGGAACTGCTGCACTAAGTGGGGCCACCTGGTTGAACCCAGGCCCAACGAGGGCTGACAGGCAGCTCAGGGTGCAATGGGGCAGCCCTCAGGGCCCCCGGCTGGAGCCAGACCAGCAGGAGTGAGCAACTGGGACCTGACAAAGATGGCATGTCAAGTCATAGAAGCCACACTACCAGGACTCACCAACACGGCAGCAAACAGGTCAGAATCCAACACACTGGGGGCCCCAAACTGAGGAAATGTGTTGGGGACAAATGACAAGTGTAAAGTCCTACATCTGGACTCAAAGCCTCAGCCATGAACAGGCAAGATCAGGAGGGGCAGCCTGACAGCAATTCGCAGAAGAAAAAGGGACCTTGAGGCCCATGGATGGATGACCATGAGGGTTGATAGTGATTGACAGCTTGAGCCAAGCAGTCAGCTCTGTAAGCCTGTCTGGTGGGGGCAGAGAGGCGGCCCAGTGGCCCTCTGGTGGCTCAGCCCAAGAGTGGTGGCTGGGGATAACAATGGGGTTACCTGGGAATAAGGGCCCTCCTTGGGCTCTCCAGACAAGGTCTAGGAAGAGGAGGAAGGATCAGCTCCACTCCAGAGCTGCTGGGCTGACGCAGGGAGACCCCCAAGCACAGCTGAGCTCTCAGCTTCCCCACTGGCTCCATGGGGACAAAGCTAGTGCCCACAGGGCCTGGAGCCCAGAGTCCCTCACCTGAACGTGCCCCTCTCCACATCCTGCCCACTAAGCCGCACGTGGATGCCCTCCTTAAGCAGCGAACCGAAGGCCATGTACTCTGCCAGCGCCCAGTCCACTGTCCGCTTCCTGGTCATGTCTGCACGGCCCCGCAGGATTCGAGAGAGGCCTGCCAGAGGGAAGGGCTGGCCTGAGGGGTGCAGGGGCTCGGCAGTCCCACCCAGGACAGCTGTAGCACCAGGGCCCTGACCCCGATGTGTATGCACACCCTTTCCCAAAGGAGGCCCAGTGCCAGGCAGTCCTGCTCCGGCACCCCTCCAGCCAGCACAACAGACTGCCCTGCAGCCCCCATGCCCACAAGCCACCCTCCCTTCAGGAAGGAGCACCAGTTCCCACCAGGCAAGCATCTACCATGTGCAGACACTGAGACAGGGACATTCCTCACCACTCCACAGGGTCCTGCCAACTGTTCCCACTCTCCACTTGAGGAGACAGCCTCCGATGAGGGAAATAATTTACTCACAATCACACAACTATAAAGGTGCTTGGATTTGAACCCAGACACCGGCTCATGCTGGGCTCCTGTGGGCCCTACACCTAGAGAGAGTTCCTCAGGACACCAGGGCCTCTGTGTACACTGCAGAGGAATCCTTGGAACTCCCACAGGCCAGTCAGGGGATCCATACACACACCCCACTACCGCCACGGGGAGTAGCTGCTGAGCCGAGGCCACAGTGGCCACAGCCAAGAGGTATAGACAAAGATCACCTACAGCTCAGGCTTGGCCCAAAGTAGCAGACCACCAGCAAGTCCAGCACTCCTGCCCTGTTCCAGGCCCAACAGCCCCCTGGATCCAGTGGGGAAGCTGAGAGCTCAGCTGTGCTTGGGGGTCCCCCTCTGTCAGCCATGCAGGAAACCCTTCCTTCCCTGGTCTCCTACAGCCTGACCCAAGGATGCCCCCAGCAAAGGCACTGGAAAAATCCAAGGTGCTCTATGGAAGCCCGGTCACTAACACTCAGCCAGGCTATTAAATTAAATTCCCACCTCACAGAGTTATTCTGGGGAGGCTAAAGAACTCGATGCAAACAGGCAGCCGAGAGTTTGGTGCCTGCACCTGCCTGCCCTGAGCAGCTGCTGTCACAGGCACCTCGCAGGGGCACAAACAAGGCACTGAGAGCTCAGCGGACCCACCAGTGACAGAATGGGATGCAGGCGAGGCTCCCCGACCCCTGACACCATTTCCTGAGGGGCATAATGTGGAGCATGCAGCAGTGGCCCATGCAGAAGCCTGAACAATAACCTCACCTGTGTGGATCTTAAAGCCCTCCAGGGGCACAGAGCTGGCCACACTGCCAATGTGGGTCAGCACATCCTCAGGAACACCCGTGGCTGGGCACGTCATGCTCTTGGGCTCTCCATCCACATTGAAGAAGCCTGAAAGGGCAGAGACTCTGTGTACTTTTGGGTGGTGGTGGTCAGCCTGCCTCCCCAGGACTCGGGGGCCCACCTCTTCCTCAGCCCTGCCTCGCACTCAAACCCTGAGCCCACCATCAGGAACTGCAACAGCTGACAGCCACAGCTCACTCCTATACCTACCCAACATCTTCCCCTGAGCACCCTGCATGGGCCACAGCTGTCTAGCTCCACCCCAGAGGGGTCTTCTGAGCACCCACCACCCACCAGGCTCTCTCTACTTTGGAGTCTGCCCACCCTGGCTCAGCCCTGCCTTTCCCGGGGGGCAGCTGGTCCTGTGTGCTCAGAGGTCAATGCCATCTCCCCTCTACCCTGGCCCACCCTGACTTATTAAGAATCAGCCCCACACAGCCTGAGGGGTCTCAGGAACAGAGTGTGAAGGAAGCCTCAGGGCTAGGCAGTGACTACCCTCATCAGGGGCCACCCTGGTCCCAGTGCCAGAGCCCAAGTCCCAAGTAAATCACTCTCAGCCATATGCCACTCACTCACCAGGCCAGGGAGAGTCCAGCCAGTGCTTTATATGCAGGATCTTTTTATCCTTGGACCTGCCGTACGCCTCCTCACAGATCCGGTCATATTTAGCAATTTCTTCCTGCAATCACGGTGAAGACACGGATTGATCCAGTGATGCCCTTGGCAGCCAGAGGCTCAGTCAACCTGGTCTCATAAGCCCTGGTCCCTGTCCCTACATTCTAGAACTTCTGCTGGCCTCTGTCTCAGGTCCACTCCTATACCTACCCAACATCTTTCCTGAGCCTCCTCTCTCCTGCAGAGATCAAAGTCTCAGAGTTCAGGGGGAATCCTTCCCAGCACGCAAGAGACCTGGAAGAGACTCAGGAGAGACTCCCAGTCTTTGCTCTCAGAGCTCCCCGAAGGCAGGACAATGCACCCATAGGTAACTGCAGGGACAAATCTAGCTCAGGCCTCCTCCTACAGGAAGCCTTCCTTGACCACTAAAGCTGAGCTTCCCTTGAATGGAAGCATTCACTGTGCCCCACCAGGCTGTAAATGTCTTTGGTTCTCTGTCCCCTTAATAACTGGGACTGTTGGGGACAAGAACAATATTGGCTACTTCTTTAAACTGTCAGTGCCCAGCACTGGGCCAGAAACATCAGCAACCACCCTCAGGGTCTGGGCTCCACCTTAGGCTTATCCCAGGTGTCCACAAGGCAACCCCTGCCCACCTCGAACTCCTGCAAGGTGACTGTGCCCTCAGCAATGAGCTTATCTGCATACTTCTTCAGCACCGGCACCTGTCTGTGGATCTGCTTGTACATTAGTGGCTGCGTGAACATGGGCTCATCCATCTCATTGTGGCCACGCCGGCGGTAACAGACCTGCAGGGGCAGCAAGGACAGGGGGCTCAGTCCCTGCCTCGAGGCAAGCAGCAGTCACTGCACACTTGGGTCGCATCAGGTGCACCCTTTGAAGCTCCTGGAAGCCCCCTAACTACCCCATCACTGAATACCCGACTCCCAAGTCTTTGTACAGGTGGCTCTTGATGGCACTAAACCTTCCATCCAAGAAGCACTCCCAGCCCTAACTGCCAAAGATGCTGCAGACCTGGCCTGCTCGGCACACCCCCCACCTCGGCCCCCCAGACCCACCAGGTCCACCACGACGTCTTTATTGAAGGTGTTCCTCCACTCGGCCGCCACACTGCACACATATATCACGGCCTCTGGGTCATCTGCGTTCACGTGGAAGATGGGTGCATTGACCACCCGGGCCACATCGGTGGGGTACGGTGAGGAGCGGGCCATTCGGGGGTCAGTGGTGAAGCCTATCTGCAGAAGCACCTCTGTTTACTTAGAGCTAGACAGGTGGTGCCTGCCTGGGAATAGTGGGCCAGGGAAACAGCAGAGAGGTCTGCCTCAAGGTCTGTCAGGTGAGACCAGGAGGTATGTGGGACATGAGGGTGTACAATGAATAGCCCCAAAATCAGACACAGCAGCAGGTCCTGCAGGGATGGCAGTAACCCCAGGAGAAGCAGGCCTGCTCTGTTTTTCTGCAATCATTTGTATACAGTATTTGAATACATTTGTATTCCTCACACCCATGAGGAACACAGGCCTGGATAAGGTCCAGACCCAGCAGTTACTAAGAGAACAATTTTGAGCAACATACTTAAATTTCCAAAGCCTCAGTTTCCTCACCTACTAAAACAGCTCCTTAGATTCCTACCTCACAGAGATTTTCTGTGAAGATTAAGTGATTTTATGCAAATAAGGCAGTTAACCTAGGGCTCAGGGTTATGCTCAGAAGAACTGTTATTAACCACAGCTGCCTGAAAAGAAAAGGCCTGTGATAGCTGTGTTCTCTAACTAGTTCATATGTAGGTCAAGGTAGGATCTAGTTTCACGTTCAGCCTCTGTGCTAGTTACATCTGTATTCTTTTGTCCTTAAATTTTCTCCATGACAGATAGGAAGACAGATTTAGATAGACAGATCTCCCAATTTTGTAAACCAGGACCGTAAGGCTGAGGAGAGCAGGCATCTTGCCTCAAGTCACATGCTGGGAAGCAGCAGAGCTGCGGGATTAAAACCAGGACCCGGCTCACCCTTTCCCACATGCTGCCTGGACTTTAGGAATAGGAGACACTGATGAAGCCTGCAGAAGCCTAGGCCCTCACCTGGTTATTGACGACGACGTGCACAGTACCGTTGGTGGTATAAGAGGGCAAGTCGCTCAGGTGGAAGGTCTCATAGACGACACCCTGGCCGGCAAAGGCAGCATCTCCATGGACCAGGATGGACATGACCTGCAGGGCAGGATGTGAGCCAGGAGAAGCCCCAGCCCATGCAGCTCAGCCCTGCTGCCTGCACTGCAGGGATCCAGGGCCTGGCCCCTAAGAGCACAGCCCTTAGAGTCCACCCCTCTCACCTACCCTTCATGGCCCAGCCCAAGCGCCCAGGCCTTCAGAGCCCACCCCTCAGGATCCCAGTGAGCCCACCTTCTTGCCCAGGGCATCCCCTCGGTAAAACTGCTCTGCCTTCGTCTTCCCCTGCACCACAGGGTCCACAGCTTCCAGGTGGGAGGGGTTGGCCACAAGGGACAAAGTGATGTTCCTGTTCGTGACCCGGTTGATCCTCTCATGGTACATGCCGAGGTGGTACTTGACATCCCCGGAGCCCTGCAGGTTGAGGTGGGACGTGATGAACCCCTCCCGTCCCATATGACGGGCCCACATGCGAGCCCAGGGTAGAGCTGGGACATCCCGATTCTGCTTCCTGGGAAGACTGTGCTATCCCTGAACTACTCTTCCCCGCTCCCCTCAACATGACTCTCCTTGCCCTCCAGGATGGCCTGAGGTGGGCAGGCAGTTTCCCTGGGCGGTGCCTCAGAGGCCAGACAAGCTCCCTCATCACAGCCTCTCCACATTAATGAGGACAGCATGGAGAGGGGTGAGGCACCAGCCAGCACAGTGAAAGCAGAAAAATGAAGGATGGCTCAACACTGGTGCTAGGCCACTAGTCAGGCCTCCGGGCAAACACTGGAGCTGGACCCCTACCTAACTCTTTACACCAAGTGACCAAAAATGTACACATGACAGATGAAGCCATGCTGTCAGAGGGCAACATGACATGTTATGAACCTGGAGGAGGGAGGGCCTATCTAAACAATGCACAAACCTCAGAAGCCATAAAAGACAAGATAGCTAAAATCTAATAAATCTGTCAAGGGGGCAGCAAACCCATGCACTATGTTAGGGGGAAAACCAAGCTGAGAAACATATTTATATGACAAATGCAGGCCAAGGGCTAACTCCCTCATGTATATAAAGCCCTTCTACAAATTGGTAAGATAAAGCCCAAAAGCCCACAGAAAAAAGGACAAAAAGCCATGAAGAGGAATTTACAGAAAAATAAACATGGCTAAAAAATCTGTGAAAAGATACTCAAATTCATAACAAAGAAATACGTTCAAACGCAATCACTTTGTAACACAGAAATATGTTCACTGTTGCAAATATCATGGGGAAAAAGACAGGAAGATTCAACAAAGGGAAGAAGGGGGCCTGGGACTCTTGCACACACCATGGGTGGGCTTGCTGATGTCCAAAAGCTCTTGGAGGGTTATTTAGTCCTGCCCCTTGAGCTCCAGCCACTGCATCTCTCAGACACCATGAGCAACATACTCACACACGTCAAACACACTCAGTACAGCAACTGCATTCCCATCAACAGAAAGCAACATAAGCCAATGGGACGCTTGAAGCTCAGGGAGCTCCCGTATGCTATGCAACAGCAACTCGTGCAGTGGAACACAAGATGCTGAGAGCACTGTCACAGCTACCCCCTGGGCCTTTTACAAGTAAGTAAGGCTGAACTGGACAAATATGGGTGTTGGTACCTGGGTGGAACATTTCTGGAAGTACACACCCTAATACAAATAAAAACTGGCCTCAGGAGAGCATCTGGGGAGCAGGAAAGGGGTCTCAGCAAGGAACCTTACTCTTACTGTAGAAGTTTTTTTTTTAACAATGCTTTTACTTCTTCTTTAATTAAAAAAAAATCCACTAAATACTCTTTTTAACAGTATTCTTTAGCCAGGATTTACAGTTTACACATCACTCTTTGATTCCCCAATCATCCTAGGGGCAGGTACTTTTATCCCCATTTGACAGAGGAGCAAACTGAGGCTCACAGAGGTGAAAGTACCTGAGCAAAATGAATAGGGTCTCAGGAAGATTCTGGGCTGGGAGTCAGCAGATGTGGATTCTAGTCCCTGCTCTGTCCCAATGCGCCAGACAACCTTGGAGCAGTCATTTAACATGACTCATTTTAATCAACTAAGCACCTGTACTGCGTGCTGGAGTCTCAGGGATGCCTGCCAGGAAACGGGTGTCAGCAAAAGTGTTTCCTCTGCTCATCAGTAGACCAGGAAACCGTCCTGACTTCCCAAGGCAAACAAGGGAGTGCAGAGGCCCTTCTGGGCTGGAGGACAGGACGTTGTGCACAGGCACGGCCACAAAGACTAAAGTAAACACCTTCCGGTACTTCCCTGCATCTCTGGGCTTCAGTTTCCCTAACTGGGAACAGTGGGGCTGACCCAGATTATCTGAGGTGAGGACTCTCCCAGCTATCAGAGACCACACAGCACTCGCTCCACAATGCCTTAGTGGCCTCATGCAAACATGCCTAACCTCCCTCCCACTCCTGTGCATAGCTGTTCTTCTCAAGGTCTGTCTGAGCCTAGATACTCCTGGTTCAGCCACTCCTCAGGCACCTCCCAAACACCCTGTTCTCCAGGGGCTCTTGAGACCAGGGCTTGGCACCCACCTCGTCTGCCGCCTCCAGCTTGGGGTCAAACTGGCAGAAGATCTGCTCCAAGTCCTTGCGGATCACGTTGGCCAGCACATTCAGCCTGCCCCTGGAACCAGAGCCAGAGGGAGTTGGGCTCTCACCTGGTGCAGAGGCCACCACCCTCAGTAGGTCCCCACATTGCCCAGCTCCCTGCCCACCTGGGACCTATCAGAATCAGCAGAGAAGCTGGGGGAACCCTTTGGGTGGAGCCTAAGGGAGGCCCCACTCTCTGTCCTGTCTCAAGCTATGAGACACATGAGTGGTCCTGGCTGGCCAGCTCCCACAAGGCAGACACCCTATCAGGTCTCAGACTCCAGGGGCCCTTATGAGCATGGAGCCACCCAGCCTCATGGCAGGATGCCTTCCAAAAGCTTAGCCCTACTCACTACTTTGATCCCAATCTGCTAATGCATCACAGCTGCTCATACACAATTCTTACCCCCCACCTACCAACCCAGCAGCATCTTGAAGCAGGATAGGGAAAAAGGGACTGCAGTGACCCTAAGATCAGGAGTTACCAGAGGAACTGTTCAGGGTTGCTGGGGTCTGAGGGGTGGAGGATTGGGGGGCAGGAAAACAGCAAGGGACCAGGGATTCTCCAGTCCAGCCTCAACTTCCCATGATGGGGCATTTTATCCAGGGGTATTACCAGCCTGATGGGGGCTCCAGGGATGACTCAGAACTCACCCCCTCCAGCCCACCAGCAGATGCCAGTCCCAGACCTGCACACAGCCCAGCCCGACCTCCAGCCCCACAGGGCCCTGTGACTGAAGGGCAGCCCTCTTCCAGGTGGGCTGCTCCTGTTCTGCAGGGACAGGCCTATGGGGCCACAGGAGCCACATGAACAACCTCAGTCCCTCTGGGCAAAGCCCTCCAGCCACAAACGCCCCCTCGCCCACTACAGAGGCCTTTGAACAGCCTCTTGGCTTCCAGAGACCTCCTCAGGACCAGAGCCTGCCCAGTACCACCATCCAGTCCCAAAGCTGCCTCTGACTACCTGAGCCATCCTCACCCATAGCTGCACTGAAGCCCTGCGTATCCAGGCTGCCTCAGACCACTGAGCATTTCTGGACCCCTCAGAGCAAGGAGCCTGTGACAGACAAACCCCAAGCTCCTGTCCAGCCAGGCCATAGGATAGGGTCCTCCTCATGCTGCATTTGGACACATGGACACCCTCTGTGCTGATGACATCCTGGGCCAGGCAACCGTGAGCAGAGGGAAACAGGCACAGGAAACGGGGGTTTTGTCCTAGTCAGCTCAGCACTTCCTCTTACACCTACTTCTGCAGGATCCCTGCCCACCTTGGTCTCTGCCTCCAGGCTGTACTCTTCATTAGCCCACAGGCTCCAGTTCAGAGATAAATGCCCAGTTGCCAGGCCAGCCTTCCAAGCCTTTTTCCAGGTCACAGGGAAACATGCAGTCAGCTTGAAGCCAGGAGAACAAACCCTCAGCTCACCTCCAGAGATGCCCTCAAGAGGATGCCAACCCAGGGCCACCTGCCAGGCCCTGCCCTTACTTTCCTGGGACGTGCCTCCTCCACATCTCCTTGTCCATAGGAACCTCAAGAAGCATGACACATCCCTGAAATTCTGACCCTCCGTGGGGCAGCCACAACGTGGTGAGAGAGAAACCAAGTCTGAGGAACCTCGTTGGTTTCTGGCTCCACGAGGCTTTGGCCAAGTGCGTGGCTCTTCCTGCGATGGGCAGGCCGGGGTGCAGGAACTCAGAGAACTTTCTAGGCCACCCTGCCTCTACCCCCAGGTCCCACCACCACCACCCCTGCTGATTTTCATCCCTCCTACACCTCCATCTGTAGAGAGGGGGAGGGCAGCCCACCTGTGTGGCATCCCCAGAATGACATTCTCAATTCCCATCTCGCTGGACTTGTCAATGATGGTTTTGAGGGCAGGAATCATGACCTCACAGCCCTCCAGACCAAACCGCTTCTCTGATGACCACTTCCGGGCCAGGAAGTCTTCAAACCTGCTTGGAAAAAGAGAAGGGAAAGGTTGGAGAGACTGGAGCTCACGGGGGCTGCTTGTGAGGGCTCAGAGTTGGATGCCCAGGACATAGGAAGCTGCAAAGTCCCCCCACTGCATGACCCAAACAGCAGAGGTATCCTCCCGGTTTATCTGAAAACCTCTGCCTGCACCACAGTCAGCTATCACCCTGTCTCCCCCTTCCACTCAAACTGCTCCAACGAGCCATGGCCCTGCTCTCAGCCATGCCCATGCATGCACAGGGCTCTCCCAGACCCCAAAAACCTCCTCAGCACTCAACCCCAACTCCAACCCAAACCTCACCACTCAAGGATGTACTCTGCACCCAGCAGCTGAGCCAGATGCCCTTCCAGGCTCCTACAGCCCTGGGGGTCCAGCTTCAGAGAAGCCCAGCGGGTAGTGTCCTGGGTGAGGGGAGGTGCTGCTGCACTCACTTCACGCAGGGACATCTTCTGCTCTAACATTCCCACAGCCACTTTCTGCCACATCTGCTTTGCTTAGTGGGCCGCTGCTGTCATGTTCTCCTGGAGCCCCATCCCTGCCTTCCTGCCCAGCTCAGCCTGAGCACCTGGCCCCAGGGCTCCTAGTAAGGGCTTCGCCCCTAGGGGGTGAGGCCCATCCAGTCCTGGCTGTCTTTGCCAGGCCAGGCATCTCCCTAATTTCTAAGCTAGAGCCTGGGACAACTTGTACAGCCCTGGAGTAGATCCCTCCAAGCACACGGGCTTTCTGGGACAGTGCTGAGGGCCTAACCTCATGGAGCGCACCAGCCGGGCCAGCAGGGTCCGCTTCTCCTCACTAGAGAACTGCATCACGCCAGGGGTCTCGAACTTCTGCCGGATCCACTGGCACTGCTCTACATCATTGATGAACATGAACTCCAGGCCAATGTGCTGGCAATAGGTGCTCTGTGGGGAGAGGTGGGACTCCACAGGAGCTAGGAAGCAGGATGACTGCCCTTCTGAAACAGAAAAGACAGCACCCTCCCTCCCTCCTTCTAATGCACTCCAAAGAATTCCATCACCAGTGCTGGACTCGCCCGCCTGGGCTCACCTCCAGGCGCCGAATGATCTCTCGCAGGGAGAGGGTGTGCTCAGAGCCCCCGATGAAGGTGGTTGTGGGCAACTGGAACTCCTTATCTAGGTCAGCCTCCCGCAGGTCGTAGAAGGCTGGGAAGGCACACACAACACAGCCCAGGTAGCAGAGAGGAGGAGAGGGATCAGGCCCAGGTGGGGCCCAGCAGTATCTCTGACCTCTCAACAGTCCCACAGGTACCCCCCCACTAGGACCAGCCTAAAGCTCATGGACCCTCTGTCTGCAGGGAATAGAGGCTAAGAGTAGAGCCCAGCTTGCTGCCATGAGACAGTCCTGGACATGTCTCTCAAGCTTGCTGAGCATGGTGACCAGCTAGATAAGATGGGGAGACAGTCCTCACAGGGACACTATGCAGCAGATGGGCAGGGGTCAAAAGAAAGCCTCCTGGGTTGCTCACTGGGTCCCAGGGCCTTGAAGCATGGTGGACTACAAGCCCCTCACTGGGCCACAGGCACCTGCTGGCTCCGGCATCACCAGGGCGACAGGAAGTCTCACCCAATTTATCGATGGTTGTGATTAAGTCTGAGGGCACAAAGGAGTCCAGGTCTGCATCCAGAATGCCCAGGGGGTCCAGCTGGGCCACATGGTGGCCTCGGATCTGGGAGAAGGGGAAAAGGTCAGGGCCAGGCTGGGATGCAGCTGGACAAAACCTCACCAAAAGGGAGGTTTGGGGCCTTTGCCCCTCACTTCCTGCTTCAGAATTTCAAGTTTCCACATGTCTCCAGCACCCAACCACTCCACACAGTTGCTTATGAGGTCCCTGCCATGGCCACTGAGGTGGCAGGAGCTCAACTCTGGTTAAAAGTACAACACGCAGCATTCAAAAACAGGAAAGGATACATACACATAAGTATTCACTACAATACTGTTGGGAACTGTGAAATTCTAGAAATTCCCAAATGTCCATCAATAGGACACTGGCATATCGAAATGGTAGGTCCACACTTGGAAGTACTAAAGAGCTATTCAAAGAGAAAGGAAAATCCCTATCTGCTCCTAGGAGGTGGTCTCTGTAAAATACTGTTAAGCAAAAAGCAAATTATAGAAAAGTGTGTGTGGCAAACTACCCACTATCTAAGAAAGGGGAGATATGAGTAAATATATGCATTTGCATATATTTGTATATATACAAATAAATATGTGCACTAAAAGAATAAGTTGTATTCTGCACACAAGCCTGGCCTCAATACAAACTCTCTGATTAGAGAGGCTCAGCCCCTGAGAGAAGTATACAATATAATAAGGTTATGCAGCTAAATTTATTTTGCCACAAGGAAGGAAAATGGTCAAATGTCCTGTGGACTATCACAATATAAAACTGGTTTTCTAAATCCTTTTATTAGAAATCTATTCTACTTACTGGGTTCATAATTATCCTCAAAAATTGGGAGGTTTTTAAATTAGACTCCCTGAGACAGAAGTGTATCTTCTGCAATATAGCCTAGCTTAAATCATTCAAAAGACAAGAATGCTTAAAGAGAGGCTTGACTTTGTCATGTTTAGTGAAGGTTTTGTAAGTAATCTAGCATGGTGGTTAAGAACGAGTGAACTTTAATAAGTGTAGTAACTGAATTTCTTAATAATTGTGTGTTAAAAGTGTGTGTTACACTAAACTATGTTTTCTGCCTTTATCTTGTATCTACCTACCACTTCAGCATTTTATTAAAAATAATAATAATAAAGAGAGAAATGTGGTATCCACATATAAATTAGGTATAAAAATCAAATGAGTATTCATATTTGAACTGACTGTTTATAGTTCATAATGCATGAGCAAAACCGAAGGTTTCTGTGATGGCTGCCCTTGTACTGTTTACCATGTAAGAACTTATTCACTATGTAAGAATTTGTTCTCCATGTAAGAACTTGTTTGTTATGCCTCAGAAGATTGGAGACTGACGAAAATTAGGCTTGGGGTGGATTAATGATTGTGCATTGAGCATTGACTTCCCTATACAGAATTTTATTGTTGTTAACAACCATTTGATCAATAAATATGAGAGATGCCCTCACAAAAAAAAAAAAAAAGTGTGTGTTACAGAGTATATACCTACAAATGGCTTGAAAATCTTTGCGGTAACCTAAAACCTTAAAGTTTTGCTAAGTGGACACATTTTGTGCTTAGTGAGAAATTCTGCTGTAAAGAACATGTTTCCAGAAATTATAAAATGTGTTCATAAATTTGTCAATCTAAAGAATGCTAGTGTAACAATTTACAATTTTCTAATGGTTTTAAGTTCTAATGGTTTTAAGTTCTAATGGTTTTAAGTTCTAATTAAAACTACTTAGAACAATAAGGAAAACATCTCTGCATGCTGAAAAAGATGTGTGTTTTGACAAGAGGAGGTATATAGAATTGAAATGTATTTTATTAAGGGTAAAAAAGAAGGTAACTTTGTTCTAAAGTACAGCTGGTTATTTAAAGACAGAGAACTCTGAACGTAAAAAAAGAAAGTTATAGAAAGTTTGTGGAAGAATTGATATAGTCATGCTATGTGAAATTAAAGCACATGAGTTTTAGTATCAAAATTAGAATTTTGTTCTCTATTTGTTAAAAGGACAAAGTTTCCTTAAGCTATTAGTCTGCTCTTAATTTTGAAAAATTGCAACGGGTTTTCTAATTATCACAGCAGTTTCTCATGTCTAAAGTCTCAATAAGTTAAAGGGCATACACTCCTCTTCTATGATGGTACAAAAAATTTGAACTACCATTATAGCTCTACCTCAACCACAAAATGCCTCCAATGTGCCAATTCTCCATGCAAATAATCACAGATATGAATGTAGTTTTTTTTTCAAATCTGGGACAAGTACATTTGGGTCACTCCAATGGCAGGATGCTTAAATCAAAAGGCTTCCCTCTGCTGGGAACAAAGAAATTTGTAGATCGGCTTGCCACAGATTGAACAACCCTCCCTGGTTTCCGTTGGCCAGCCCCTAACAGCACTCACTGGCCGGGCAGAACTAATCTCTGGCCGTAGCTCCCTCCAGGGTGGATAGTGAAGTGCACTCTGGAATTTCCTTGGTTGCAAGGATGTTGGGCTAAGAACATCCCACACCCTGCAAAATTCCCAAGCCTCCAGCATCAATGGACTAGGAGTGTTTTTCATTGATATGATCATCTAACCTCCATTTTTATATCATCTCTTGGTTTAGAAGATGTCATTTGGCATATCAAATCCTTAACCAATTTTACTCAAAAAGGGCTTAAATGATACTACCCAAGGAATAGTTCTTCTAAATACTAAACTTAAACTAATGCGCCAAGCATTATACAATATAGAATGGCACTAGACATCTCAACAGTAGCACAGGTGGGACCTGTGCTATAGTTGAAGTCGAGTATTATGTGTACATTCCAAAATATCCACAATATGCCTCTGATTCACTTGAGGAACTCCGAAAACAAGTCCAAGCTAGGTCAGGCCCAGAAGTCCCATGGACTACTGCGATATGGAGCTGGTTTTCTAAATCTTTTTGAGGCCATAAAGCTGCAAATGGTGATGGAAATGGAACCCAGGATGAAAATGGCCATCTTCCAAGGCCTCTCGGCTGACAAGTGATGAAGACCTAGCTGCACCCTTTACCACACCCCCGCTCAGCATGAAGCAGCCAGAGTGGTTGTGGCCCCCTTTCCCTAGCAGCAGCTAGGGTCTCCATCTATAGAGGGGGGAATGAGACAAGGACCATGGGTCTATAGAGTGGGGTGAGGGCCTCCAGAAAAACAAAGTAAGATAATCCATTGTGGGATTTGCTCTGGCCTGTTGGGAGGCCCACCTTATTTTTCTGACTTTACCCAGGTGCTGCTTTTCTTCCTCCAGCCCTTGTCAAGTGACTCACCACATGGACAATTTAACAGGTGAGCCCAAAACAAACAGGAAGGATTCCATCTTGAAAATAAGATTGCATTCATTTAAAAACCCAATTTGCTAAAGAGTAACTTTCTTAACATACTCTTTAACAAACAGACAATAACTCAGCCCATCTTGGCAGCAAAGCAGGCAGTCTTGAGTGATATGCTCCCAGAACTGGAAGCTGCTATCCTGGGAGGGAATCAGAGCAGTAAATTTCTTGTAAATAACCCAGAAGACTAATAAGAAACTTAATGTCTCTTCAAAGATGAACATTTTGGGACCCCTTAGCAGGTGTGCATCCCTAGGCCTTGTCTCTCAATCACCTATAAAACCCCTAGACAACGCACCACCCCGGGGCTCTCTTGCCCCCTCCTGGCATGAGCCAGGAGCTCTGTCCTCTCATTTTATCTCTAAATAAAAGCCTCTGCCTTGCTCTCCTAAAAAAAAAAAGAGTAAGTTAGAATATAAGAAAAATTATTATCTATGGCAAAGGGACAAAACAGGGTAGAGAGGCAGGGCTAGAAACTCAGCTTTTGAGAATATATCCTATTTCAAAGGTTTGACACTGGAATCTTGTAAATATTTCACAGCACTATAAAACAAAATTAAGTTTAAAAATTGAAAGTAAAACAAATGAATTAACGTATCCATTTGGTGGCATAACTACACAGAGAGGAACTATTCCAATTGACCAACAGAATAGTCCCTAAAGACGAACAGAACTGCCAGCAAAAAGACCATCAATTCGTTTCTATTACCCATCAGCAGCAGCAGTACTAGAACTGTATTCTAAGACCATGTGGGTGGGTTGTGGGAAAATCAAGTAAGTCATTGAATTAGTGTCTGTGAGGCCCTCTATCTTGGCATCTTTAAAAGGAGATGGTGACAGAGGACCAATGAGGCCAAGGACAAACCCTACCTCCTACCTTTGAAGTATGTAAAAGCATCAGTATAAACCCATAATGCATGTTATCTTTTAAACAAGTACATATTTTCTGTCTCTAACCACTGCGAAGGCACAGAAGTCATGGCCAGAGCACTAAACTGTTTAGTTGTTACCCTGTTTGTTCTCCTGTGTTAGTGGCACACGCTGCCAGCACCCCCTGAAGAACCGGCCGGTTTCAGAGCTGGGCAGAAATGTACGAGATGAACTCAGAGCATTGTGCACCATACCAGACAGCAGAGGGGTGCTCAAACACTGCTGCGGCTGAAAATAAGGACACATTCTGAGCGATGGTAAGGATAGTATCTCTGACAGGTTGGAACTCATCAAATATGTTTAAATGCATGCACCCTACGAAAAACATAAGAAAAACCATTGTAGGGAGGCCATCTTTGAAAGATGCTAGAAAACCACCTTGTAATTTTGAAATCAGTCAATAAAAAGAAAAATCAAGCACTGATTCTGCCTGTCCTATACAATTTGTACCTCAGGATAAACGGAGCTGACAAAAGGAAGTTTCTCCTGATAGAAGTATTTCAGGTAACAAATAAAGAAAGAAAGAATTTGAATATCAGTATTTTTGCCACCCCAAATGAATTATTGTGTTCAGGAAATAATCATCCATAGCTGCCAACTGCTTAAGTGCCCATCACCACCAGGAAGCTGATTTTGAAACAAAAAAACCAAATCTATATTGGATAAAGCTTCTAGATCTAACTACCAATTTAAAGAAATTGCATGGGACCAACAGAGAAATGAAGTGACACCATGGGGATGCAATCAGAAAAACCCAGGCTCAGGAAAACTACAGGACAAACAACTGGTTTCTTCTACCAAAAAAAAAAAAAAGGCAAGAAGCAAAAAGGAATTGAGGGGAAACTGCAGAGTACAGGAGACTTACAAGCATATCAATATATCAGAACCTGTGGCTTTATTTGGATCCTGATTAAAACAAGCAGGAAAAAGAAATCATAAGACAAACAGGCAAGCATGAATACCAACTGGACACCTAATGACATTAGGACCTTTGTTATTAATATTAGGTGTGAGAATGCCATCATGGTGTATTTTTTAAAGATCCTTTATCTCTAGAAATACCTACTGAAATGTGTGATGAATGCAATCACACATCTGGGACTTACTTCAGAATAGTCAGTGGCCAATAGGTTAGGGCCAGAGGTGGTTAAGAGATGAATCAAGACTGACCCTGTATGGATAGATGTGGGGGTTCACTACATAATTCTTCTAACCTTTTATGTGTTTGAAAATGTACGTAATAGTAAGTTTGGGGTTCTTTCAGTACTGGGTGCAAATGAGTCAAACAGAACTCTGCCTTATTCCGGCCTGTGAGGGGCGCAGCTCCCCTGGTGGGAGCTTAGTCCTATCAGGGACAATCTTTGGCAGATTTTCACTAGGCAAATACAAAGTAACTTGCCGGAATCCAGAGATTACCCTGCCAGAAGGACTGTTCAGTGCTTGTTAAGTTAAAAAACAAAGTTCTAGTTAAAGAACAAAAAGCAGCTGAAGAGCTGGGCACTGTGCTCTGAAGATAAGGCCCTCAGGTAGCACCCTGAATGTTACCTTGCATTTATTAGAGTTTTAGAGCCCCGTTTTCTTCCTTGTTGAGTCAATGGTTACATCACTTTATGCTTCTTTCACCCAGCCAAGAAAAATATAATTACAACCAAAGCTGTTTGCCTGCAGGTGGCCCACACTCCACGGGTCCTCAGGCCAGTGAGGGAGCCCAGTCCTGCTCATCTTCCCTCTTGCACACCAGCACAGCTAGTGCACGACAATGAAGTTGCCATATCACACAGAGTCCCTCATTGAAAGGCTAGGCACCATTTCCATCTGCTAGGGCCTCCCCGCTCCTGCAGCAACCTGCTGCTCCCTCCCATGAACTCTCTGCCAAGGGCCCGGGAGGCCTGTGCCCTTTCTTCTGCATGTCTGAATGACAAGGTTATCTTACGAAATACCCTCCACCACCAATTCCCAGAGAGATCCCAAATGGTTACACTTGTTATGGCATGAACACCATGAGCAGCCATCCAATTAGTCCTGTTCAGTCAAGACCAAGAATACGGAGCATCACCAGGACTCTGACAGAGCAGGGGCCCAGGCTACACACCCAGCAGGGGAGAGCCCAAGTCTCCAGAACAGAGCTGCTGGTAGGGAGAGCTGCTGACCGACCTGTTCATTCATTCCATAAACACTAATTAAGCACTGCTGTGTATCAGTCCCTGTCCTCATGCAATGCTCAGTCAAAAAGAGAAAACAGACATTAACAAGGGTCAATCTACTTAACTTTCATTCAACCTTTACAGCTGATTACTAACTAGGTACTCCTCCAGGTGCCAGGCGCAGTGTGTGAGATAGATAACATTCCATGAGGAAGACCACAGACAAATCAGTATGCACATCAAATACCAGGGGGGTGGTGATATGAACAGTACGGAGTAGCAGGAGGCAAGAGGCTGCCAGGAGGCAAGAGGCACCCAAAGGCAGATTCAGAGAAGGGCTCTCTGAGAGTGACACCAGAGCCAAGTGATTTCCCTCCTACCTGCCACTTGCCAACCCCAAGAAGCCAGTCCAGCCTGGCAGCCTGTGCCCTCCCAGCTGCTCACCTGGTAGGCCCGGATCAAGGACTGCACGGCCAGGTGGTCCTCCACCAGCTTGCTGGTCTTGGTCCAACTCGAGACTGCTGGCCTGCTCTCAGGGACGACAAAGGGAGGCCGTGGCTGAGCCGGGCCCCAAGAGGCTTCCTCACTGGCTTTCTGGAAGAAGCTGTCCCAGGACTGGGCAGGGGCAGAAGACAACAGCCGAGTCAGGGACTGGAAGGAGTGGGGGCAGCCTGGCTGGAGCCCTAGGGAGTGTCAGGCGTTCCTTCACCACTAGAGTTCTCAGGGCCTCTCTAGGACCCTGCTGAAAAGACCTCTCACAACCTGCCCAGGCCCCCAACCCAAAGTCCAGATCTCTCCAGGATCCAGCTAGCAGGGGATAGGGAAAGGCTAAAACTTGTGACCAGGGGCTTCATGTGTGACAAGGGCTTCTACACATGGGGGAAACATGCCCCCACACTCTGCAAGTGGGAGGAGACCTTTGTGGAGGGCAATTTGGCAGGCAGGCCCTCAACATTTTCAATGCATGTACCTTTTGACCCTGCAATTCCACTGCTAATAATTTATTCTATGAATGTATTATACATGTGAACCTACATGTACACTGAAGAATGTTCCCTATAGGACTACAATAAAATGACAACATTAAAACAATCAAAGTGGTGATCAATAGGAAACTAGTTAAGTAAATGATGGTAAATTTAGATTCGGGAAGATTGGGCAGTCTTTAAAAAAAATAATAAGGTGCATTAACTATTGTGGATATGGAATATTCCCAAGATATTGTAAAATGTACAAAGCTGAAGAGGATGTATGGTTTGCTATGGTTCATGTAGAAGCAAACAGCAGACGTGCATACCCACATGCAGTTCCATGTTTCAGCAGAACACACCGAAGTGCCTTCCATTACACACTTTCATACAGTACTGGTGAGAGAGTAAGGGGGTACAAGAGCTGTGGAAAGCAATTTGGCAATACACATCAAAATGATATACACAGATATTCTTTGAGCAAGCAATTCCACTTTGGGGAATTCATCCTGTACAAGATGGCGAATGTACAAGATTATGCACTTCAGTGCTGGTGATGACAGCTGGAGATGGGGAATGAGCCGGGTGTCTGCCCATGGGGCTGGGAACGGCACAGCCACACAAAATGGAATTCTATGTGGTTGGAAAACAGAACAAGGGGGACTATGCTGTTCTGACATGGACGATCTTGGAGATGCACGCTAAGTGAACAAAACCTGGAGCAAAACAGTCTATTAATACATTACATTTGGGTAAAAAGCATTAGAGTTATGTTTGCAGTAAGTTTACCTTAAGAAACTCTGACAGGACACAGAAGAAACTGAGAATTGGGGGACAAGCCAGGTGGGAGCTGAGAAAGAAGGGATGGACTGGAAGGGAGTCTTACTGTATAACTTCATAGTTCCTGTTTTGGATCATGTGAACAGATTACTTTCCTCTGAGGACTGTGAGTGAAGAGAGGGGGAGAAGCTTCACTTTTCACTTGTTACCCTGTCTTCTGATTTTTTTTAAACATCAGCGGGGGATTTATTTTATCAGCTCAATACATACGCCCCTAACTATCTAACAAGGGGCCATCTGGAGACAGCCCAGCCTGACTAACAGGACAGGGGCAGGTCTCAGTCCAGGTGTGGCTGAGCAGGACACTGTTAGAGCCTCTCAGGCCAGACCACCACACCCTGACTGGTTCAGCAATAGGAAAGCAACAGACTTCCGTCACCCAGCACTAGAACAAGGCTCTTTCACAGAGATGACAGAAGGTCTAAGTGGCAAGATGCCTGCCCAAAATCACAGAGCAGGTAAGTTGCTTCTCCCCACTACTGCTCCACAGCTGGGGCCCAGGAGATTCCCTCCTACACAGCAGGCAGGTTTGGGGTGCCCACCTTATGGACACTCTGGGGGTTTTCCAACCAGGCGATGTACATCTCCTCCATGTAACTGGAGCCATCTCCACCTCTGCTGCTTGGGAAGGTGGCTGGTGGCCCAGAAGACCTGCTGCACCATCTGAGTAGCTGGACGTCGTGCGGGACCAGGAGCCTTGCGGCCTGCGCCCCAAGCCGGTATGGCAGGAGCCTCAGCTGACTCATTCTGGACACAGGCAATGAGGAAGAGGCATAAACCACAGGACCAGGACAGAAGGAGGCACTGTCAGCCAGTGTGCACTTGTCTATCATTGTTGGTACTACTGGGCAGGTGGCTCTGGGCTAGGCAGTGATGAGACAGAGATGGGTGCGAATAGTCTGCCAGCCCTCCCAGATTGGCTACCTATCAGGAGCTCTCAGCTCAATAAACTACCTGCAGCTACTCAGCATCCCTGAGCCCCAATCCTGTGCCCACCCACCCCAGCCTGCATTCTCTCCCTGCTGCCCCCAAAGCCTGATGCAAAGACAAGTACTGCCCAGGCCCTGCCTCAGGGCGCACCCAGCTCAAGCTCCGGAGCCTGCTCTGAGGGTCACGGGGCATGTGCAGGCAGCACCGCCAAGGAATAGGCCATGCAGCCAGCCACCCTGGAACTTGGGCAGGGAGTCCTCCAGGCGCTGGGTGTGCACTGCCTGGTCAGGAGCAAGCTGAAAGAAAGGGGTCTGGCTGAGCTGCACTATCTCAGAAGGCCCACTGCACTCCTGAGTCTCAGGTCGTTGTGACAAAAGTGACCAATAACCTCCTCCCACTGCAGTACCAGCCCAGAGCACCCTCCCATGCTAAAAGGCCAATGACACAGGTTGAAATGGCCCCACTTCACAGTGGGGAGGACCGAATTTCAGAGAAGGAAGGGCACTGGGCAAAGCAGTAGGGGGCAGAGGGAAGAGTTGATGGGAAGGCAGGCCCCACATCCTGCCCAGCTCTCAGCTGGAGCTGCCCTCTCTGGTTCCCGCCCCCTGCCCAGAACCTACACTCAGGACCAGGGTCACTCAGGATGACTAACAGCTGAGGGGTACATAGGGACTGGAAGCCCACCTCGGCTGGAGAGGAATAAGAACTGGAGTTCACCTCACCCCCATTATGTCACCTTAACTTTCCCAGTGGAAATTCCTGCATAACAGGCTTTCAACTGTGTGGGAGTGAGGGGGAAACCCTAACTCTAACCCTTCCTCCACCCCCTGGAAGACATGAGTACTAAGAGTCTCCTCCAATCCTGGAGGGCCCCTTCACAACTCAGTCCCAGAAAACATGCCCTCTGGGGCATAACTGGTTCCCAGGTCAGCCTATGCCTCTGCAGCCAGGTGTGCTCAGCCAACAGGGCCCCTCCCCCATCATCAGGAAAACCAAGTTCCAGAACCATCCAGGTGGACCTTCTACATGGGTAAGGCCCCAAAGCAAGGCATAGCCCTCCCAGCCTGCCTCCTTCCCCTCTACCTCCAAACTCACATGAGACAAAGGGAAGGCAAGTGGTCTTCTCAAGCGAGGGTAGTTGTGCTCCTCAGGGCAACAGCAGCAAGTCTGAATAGAGGAAAATTAAAGACCAAATACATCCCACAGCAGGGGAGGACCCTGAGCCCCAAATGTCCTAAACTTCCTTCCCACATGCCCAGCCCCTGAAGCTCTTGGCTGCATGCCCAGATAGCCTGTGAGCAACGCCCTCCAGCTAGGTGCTGCGTGGGGGCTCCAGGCATGGGCTATGTGGTCAGAGGGCTGGGGTCCAAGACCCTGCTCTACCTCGGACTGTCCCTGAGGCCTGAGCCAATACAGAGCTGCCCCAGCCCAGATGGTGACCTGACCAAGAAGCTACTGGCCTGGGACATCAGGAGAATCCAACCAATCCAGGAAGCTCTATCCTACCCACTCTAAGGCACAGGGACAAGATGTCAAGACCTTTCCTCAGGGAAATAAAAATAAAAGCACACAAGTGAGCACCAACTCTGGGGCAGGCACAGTGCTCATTTAACAATCTCATGAGGTGGGCACTTGGATTACTCCCACTTAATAAACAGGGAAACTGAGGTACCAAGAGGTTAAACTGGTGATGGGGTTCTGTGTGGTTCGGGCCTGTACCCTTCTCACTGCAGAGTCAAGATGTAACCTGAGATTTCTCTTTATGACAATGCACTTTCCAACGACTGCAGCCAGAGTTGGTCTGCCAGCACCCCCACAGGTAACAGGATGGCTGGGAGTAGGGGTGTAGTAACAAAGCCTGGCTGTGTCCTGCCTGGGCCGGTGCAGGAACACAGTTTTGCAAACACTGAACAGTCTGAGATGGCTGGAACTGCTGTGGCCTTCACCCAGCCTGCAGGAGGGTACCTAGCAGGCCACTCCTGTCCCCATCCCAGCAGAGCTTAAGGACCTAGGAGCCCTAGAGGGATGGGGACAGTATCTGCAACCAGAGCCCCAGCTAACCCTGCCAGGTCCTGCCCACACCAGTAAAGACAGAGGTGAAAAGTCAGAGTCAGGTTCCCTCAGAACCCCCTGCCCAGCCCAGCCTCCAGTGGACTAACAGGTTGCTCCAGGCAGCTTTTGGGGGTCTTGTCTATAGGGACAAGGGCAGTACCATTCCACTCCCCATCCCACCCCCAGAACCAACAGCTGGTTATGACTGATGAAGACTGCTTTAGGATATGCCCATTTTAGAGATGTTAACAGAGATCCTGAAAGGGGCCTGCCCCAAAACCTTACAGCTGAACTCATGATGCTGCAAGCCTAGTCTGGCCCCACATTCTGAGAATTGGGTGGGCTTTTCTCAGGAATAAACTCCAACTCCAGTTTGCTGGACCCGAGAAGGCCACCCAAAGCAGACTCCTAAGTGAAAGGGAAGCAAGGAGAGTGTGTGTTTATTTTCTTGGCAGAGATGAAGGGCCTAAGTTAAAAAGCCCAGAGGTGGGAAAAGTACAAAGGTAGATGGGGCCTGTTCCAAGAGGCAGCAGGATGTGTGGGGAGGAGTTGCACAGGATGAGTTACACGGGCGGACTTGGGCCCCGTGGTGCAAGGGCATTAGGCCTTTGAGGTCTGGTTAATGCCCACTGCCCCCTACTGGGACCTCAGGGCTATCCCCGCGCCCCTCCCCCGACATCTCTCCAGGGATGGGAGCACTTCCCATGCTGGCTGCGACCTCGGGCCAGTCTCGCCTCTCTCAAGGCCTCAGACTCCCCATCAGTGAGCAGAAACCATGGTTAAACGCTTCTATAAGGGCTCTGCCGCCACGAGGCCCTGAGATTTCGAAGCTGCCTGGGTGTCTCGCCAGGCACACAACTGTATTCACCCCAGCCCCAACGGGCTCCCGACCCCTTGGGAGGGCAAAGAGCAGCAGGCCCCTCCCCAGGTCACGAAAGGAAGCGTGGAGAGTCTGTGTTATTCGGGGTAGAGAACCCTCGCTGATGCTTGAAACCCCACCGTTAGCGCTTTGTTCCTTTACATAACACTGCTCTCACAGGGTCAGGCGTACAATAAAACTGGGGTCCTCGGGGAGGATACGGCCAGCCAAGGGCGGAGCCAAGGTCACGCTCTCTCTCCCTCCCACCTCCCCCTGGAGGCCTCGGCTCAGGACTGGGGGCAGCAGCGGCCGGGGACCCGGGAATAAGGGGCAAAGGGGCCGCGCCTGAGACGGCGGGAGAAGAGGCGCGCTCACCGGGCCTGCGGGAGTCCGCGCGGCAGCGCGGTCCAGGAGGCTGCAGGTCTGGGGGCTGCGCGCAGGGTGTGCGCAGCGCGCCGAGCCAATTACCTGGGTCATATGACGCGGCGGCGCCGGCAACCCGCGAGCGCGCGCCCCCGAGACTCGGCGCGTCGTGACGTCTTTGGACGCCCCGCCCCTGCCCCGCTGGCGCTGTCCGGGGTGCTGACTGCCCAAGCCCCAGGGCGCCCGGACACGGAAGTGAAGATCCTGCCCACGACGGGACGACCCCATGTGGCCCGGAGACCAGGAAGGCCCACCGCTTTTGAACCCCCAACCTTAGAGTCCTCTGAATGCTAAAGAGAGTTACCAGAAAATAAGCAGCCGTTTGTGTGTACGTGAGGGTAGTTTCCATTTAATCGACTGTAAAATCTGATGCTATTAAAAATCCCACTATTTTAGGGCTGTTTTGAAAAAAAGATGAGAATAATTCATATAAAGTGCTTTTCACAAAGCCTGATACACACTTACCCATCTATTGTCCCAGTGATGGAGAACTAGGCTGCCTTCAAATCTCTGTTGCTATAAACAATGCTGCAATGAACATCTTCCTACACATTCCCTTATGAAACTGTGTGGCAATTTCTCTGGAATATATAACCAGGAATTGAATTGCTGGCTTATGGGCATGTGTTTACTTACCTTGACTGAGCAGTGTCACATTGCTCTTGATTCTGTATTCCCATTAACAGTGCAAGAGAACTTTTAAGTTCTCATATCCCAGCCAACAATTATTTTGCCAGAATAACAGATGCAATTTTGTAATACTGCTTAATACGCATTTCTCTGATCATTAATGATTTGCATCTCAAATTGTTTGTTAGTGAGACAGAGACCATGGGTGTAGTCAGAGTAGGGTGAGGGCCTCTGGAAAAGCAAGGCAAGATAATTACAGTCAGAGCAGTGTAACAATATGCAAGGAAGCCCCCTACCAAAACTACATGTTAAACATTAAGCTCTAAAGTCATTCTTCAGTGAGGTCAGTTAATATTCCTCAGATAAAGGTAAGCAGCCCATGTTTTTACTTGGCTAATCGTTTGTAATCATGTGTAAGATTCATGTTAGCATGCTAAAAGGCCCAGGCCTATGTGCTGTCTTTCCTCCTTCAGACCTGATGAGGTGATTTGTAAACTGGGTAACTAATTTACCATGCAGGCCCAACAGTACACCGCATAGTAAAAGACAGGAAGGATTCCATCTTAAAGATTAGATTGCATTTTAACAACCAGAAAGTTAAGAAGATTCTTAATTCACACTTTAGCAAACAGACAATAACTCAGCCCACCTTGGGATCTGGGCAGACAGCCTTGTTTGATATGCTCCCAGACCAAGATGCCAATATCCCAGGGAGAAAGCAGAGCAGTATATTTCTTGTGTTAAGTTAATTTTTAAGTGTTCAGGGACGACTTAACAAGTCCACACCCCTAAGCCCTTTATCCGGTTCCCAAAAATCCTCAACTGCCTATAAAACCCCTAGACAACACACAACTACAGGCTCTCTTGTCCCCTCCTGGCTGAGCTCTGTCCTCTCACTGTATCTCTAAATAAAAGCCTCTCCCTGGCTCTCCTACCTTGAGTGTTTCCTAAATTCTTTCTTCAACTCCACAAACAAGAGCCCCAGCTTCATTAGTTTTGCAGGTTTCCTGTTGAATTTCTCTTGAATTTTCTTCTCATTTATGTACAGGAGTTCCTCATGTAGGAATATATATGTCCACAGTTCAAACCACCATCAATTTTCCCATAGATCATTGCAAGAGCCCCCTAACTAGCTGGCCTCTTTGCTTAAACTCTTGCACCAATTAATTTAATTTAAAAACAGCAGGCAGAGTTTTCTTTGTAAAACACGAATTTAAATCTTGTAGCCCCTCTGCTCAAACCCCTCAAATGACCTTCTATCTTACTCATAAAAGCCAAAATCCATACATATGCTTCTAACACCCATTATCTCTTCTCAAATACTTCATGCATGCTACCATACTTATGAATAAAATTAAGAATCTAAAAGAAATAGGTAATGAAATACTCTGTGTGAATTATAAGCACAAGCCCACAAAACTATAATATACATTTCACAAGAACGGATTCAAACATGTATCAAATACATTAATATAGTTGCCTATATGGGGAAAAGGTTGGTGGTGGGTGTGGATATGAAGCAATTAACCAATTACCCATACCAATACTGACAGGTGCCACAAATGGAGGAATATGATTAATTCTACCCTCTGCATCTAAAGTTCCCCTGACCAAGTTGATATTTTGGAGATATTTTAAGGTCCATATGGCCAAGGACCATACCTGTTTAACCTACTATTATATCTCTAGCACTTACAGTGCTCAACTCATAGTATGTTTTTAGTAAATATTTGCTGAATAAATAAATGAATGAGTAAATGACACATGACTTGGATCCTAACAGATAAGTAAGTTTGTGTATGCAGAAGGGCAGGGTTCATTGAGAGTTCTTTGATTAAAAGTACGAGAAAAGAAGATTAAAGATGGCAACATGAGAGGTGAGACAGAGGCTTCCTCCTAAAAGCGCATATAATATGAAAATATAATTAATACAACTAATCCTGAAAGAGCAACAGGAAAGACGACTGTGCCAGACTGCATACACCTGGAAAAAAGAGTAGATTTCACAGAACAGGGTAACTTACCAAAGCTGTGGCCCAGCGGGACCCAAGCCCTACCCCCACCCCAGCTCACCAGCGGGAGGAAGAGAAACAGAGCGGGGAGGGAGTGGAGGCCTGGGACTGCTGAATACCTAACTCTGGAGATCTGCTCTGGGAGAAGAAACCTACATTTCATGATGCTTTCATGATACTCTCATGATTAGGCAATTCAAAAGCTAAGACAGGCAGAATTCCTGAAGAGACTGAGATTCCAGCCACCTGTGGAAAAGGCGATCCATATCTGGCTGCTCTGGGACAAAAGAAAGTCAGGTAATCTGAAAGACTGTCTAAAAAGGAAGCCCTTAGCAAGAGGGCTGCTAAAGGGGCAAGGACCACACAGAGCTTACTGCCCAGGAGAAAGGACAGGTAGATAAAATTGTCCAGGTCCAGTCTGCACAGCAGGTAGGGAGTTTTCACGATTTCCAGGTGCTCCAGGTCCCTGACTGGCTACACAGTTCCAAGGATCCCCTCTGTGATAGGCAGCCTACTGCAACTTACTCCCAGCCAGCCCCACCTGTCTCCCAAATCAGCAAAACCTACCCTGGCATTAGGCCAACCAGAAGGAAGATCTGTCTACAGTAACAACAAACACAAAGCATAGAGGCTTATACCTGTGTGCTCCACCCACTGGTTCAGGCAGTGGAGACAGGCATAGCAGCTGGGAAGGAGGAAACAGCTCTTTTCTCCCCTCAGTAACAATACCACTCCACTGCAACACGTGACATTGTTTCAGGGGCTGAGCAGCTCCAGAGGGTAGAGCTTCTGGACACTAGAGGGAGCCATATACAAATATGTAACACCAAAGGAACCTGGTTCAAAGCAAAATTAATATAACTCCTGAGAAAGATGACATAGACCTCATGACTCTTCCTGAAAGGGAGTTCAAAATAAAAATCATGAACATGCTAATGGAGGTATGGAAAGATATTCAAGAACTCAGGAATGAATTCCAGTTGGTGATCCAGTTGTTGAAGAGCACAATGGATGGTAATAAAAGCAGATTACATACGGTGGAGGAGATGATAAATGAAATAGAAACTAGAGAAGAGGAATACAAAGAAGCTGAGGCACAAAGAGAAAAAAGGATCTCTAAGAATGAAAGAATATTGAGAGAACTGTGTGACCAATCCAAATGGAACAATATTTGCATTATAGGGGTACCAGAAGAAGAAGAAGAGAGAAAAAGGGATAGAAAGTGTCTTTGAAGAGGTAATTGCTGAAAACTTCCCCAATCTGCAGAAGGAGATAGACTCTCAGGTCATAGAGATCTACAGTTCTCCCAAAACAAGGGACCTAAGGGAGACAACACCAAGATATATATAGTAATTAAAATGGCAAATATCAAGGAAAAGGACAGACTGCTAAAAGAAGCCAGAGAGAGAAATAAGTTCACATACAAAGGAAAGTCCATCAGGCTATCATTAGACTTCTCAGCAGAAACCTTACAGGCCAGAAGGAAATGGGATAATCTACTTACTGCAATGAAGCAGAAGGACCTAGAACCAAGATTACTTTATCTGGAAAGATTATTCTTTAAATTTGAAGGAGGGATTAAACAATTTCCAGATAAGCAAAAGCTGAGAGAATTTACCTCCCACAAATCACCTCTACAGTCTATTTTTGAGGGACTGCTATAGAAGGAAGTGTTTCTAAGGTTTAATAGCTGTCAGCAGAGGCAATAAACCTACACTAACGAAAGTAGAACAGCTAATTACTAAGCAAATGCAAAATTAAATTAGCTCTCCCCAAAGTCAATCAAGGGATAGACAAAGAGTACAGAATATGATACCTAATATATAAAGAATGGAGAAGGAATAAAAAGGAGGAGAAAAAGAAAAGAACCTTTAGATTGTGTTTGTAATAGCATATTAAGTGAATTAAGTGAGTTAAGAGTCTTAGATAGTACGGAAGTTATCCTTGAACCTTTGGTAACCATGAATCTAAAGCCTGCAATGGCAATAAGTACATACCGATTGATACTCACCCTAAATGTAAATGGACTGAATGCAACAATCAAAAGACATAGAGTCACTAAATGGATGAAAAAACAAGACCCATCTATATGCTGCCTACAAGAGAGTCACGTTAAACCCAAAGACATACACAGACTAAAAGTGAAGGGATGGAAAAAAATATTTCATGCAACTAATAGAAAAAAGCAAGAGTTGCAGTACTTGTATCAGACAAAATAGACTTCAAAACAAAGAAAGTCACAAGAGACAAAGAAGAACATTACATAATGATTAAAGGGTCAATCCAACAAGAAGATATAACCATTATAAATATCTATGCACCCAACACAGGAGCACCTACATATGTGAAACAAATACTAATTGAATTAAAAGAGGCAATAGAATACAATGCATTCATTCTAAGAGATACTTCAACACTCCACTCACTCCAAAGGACAGATCAACCAGACAGAATATAAGTAAGGACACAGAGGCACTGAACAACACAATAGAACAGATGGACCTAACAGATATCTACAGAACTCTATACCCAAAAGCAGCAGAATACACATTTTTCTCAAGTGCACATGGAACATGTTCAAGATTTGATCACATACCAGGCCACAAAAAGAGCCTCAGTAAATTAAAAAACATTGAAATTGTTCCAACCAGTTTCTCAGACCACAAAGGAATGAAACTAGAAATAAATTATGCAAAGAAAATGAAAAATCCCACAAGCATATGGAGGCTTCACAACATTCTCCTAAATAACCAATGGATCAATGACTAAATAAAAACAGAAATCAAGCAATATATAGAGACAAATGATAACAATAATTCAACACTGCAAAATCTATGGGACGCAGTCAAGGCCATGCTAAGAGGAAAGTATATTGCAATACAGGCCTACCTCAGGAAAGAATAACAATGCCACATAAGCAGTCTAAACTCACAATTGATCAAACAAGATAAAGAAGAACAAATGAGGCCCAAGTCAGCAGATGGAGGGACATAGTAAGATTAGAGCATAAATAAATAAAATTGGGAAGAATAAAATAGAAAAAAAAATCAATGAAAGCAAGAGCTGGTTCTTCAAGAAAATAAACAAAATAGATAAACCCCTAGCCAAACTTATCAAGAAAAAAAGAGAGTCTACACACATAAACAGAATCAGAAATGAAAAAGGAAAAACCACTATGGACACCACAGAAATACAAAGAAATATTAGAGAATACTATGAAAAATTATTTGCTAACAAACTGGATAACCTATAAGAAATGGACCACTTTCTAGAAAATACAACCTTCCAAGGCTGACCAAGGAAGAAACAGAAAATCTGAACAGACCAATTACCAACAACGAAACTGAACTGGTAATAAAAATACTACCTAAGAACAAAACTCCTGGACCAGATGGCTTCACCACTCAATCTTATCAAACACTTAGTAGAGACCTAATACCCATCCTCCTTAAAGTTTTCCAAAGAGTAGAAGAAGAGGGAATACTTCCAAACTCATTCTATGAGACCAGCATCCCTCTAATACCCAAACAAGAAAAAGACACCACAAAAAAAGAAAATTACAGACCAATATCCCTGATGAACATAGATGCAGAAATACTCAACAAAATATTAGCAAACAGAATTCAAAAATCCATCAAATAGATCATCCATCATGATCAAGTAGAATGTATTCCAGGGATGCAAAGATAGTACAACATTCAAAAATCCAACAACATCATCCACCACATCAAAAAGGACAAAAACCACATGATCATCTCCATAGATGGTGAAAAAGCATTCGACAAAATTCAACATCCATTCATGATTAAAAACCCTTGATAAAATGGGTATAGAGGGCAAGTATCTCAACATAATAAAGGCCATATATGACAAACCCAGTCAACATTATACTTAACAGTGAGAAGCTAAAAGCTTTTCCTTTAATACTGGGAACAAGACAAGGATGCCCACTTTAACCACTTCTATTTAACATAGTACTGGAGGTCCTAGCCTTGGCAATAAGACAAAACAAAGAAAAAAATGGCATCCAGATTGGTAAAGAAGAAGTTAAACTGTCCCTGTTTGCAGATGACATGATATTGTACATAAAAAACTCTAAAAAAATGCACTCCAAAATTACTGTCTAATATCTGAATTCAGCAAAGTTGCAGGATACAAAATTAATACACAGAAATCTGTGGCATTCCTATACACTAACAATGAACTAGCAGAGAGAGAAATCAGGAAAACAATTCCATTCACAATTGCATCAAAAGAATAAAATACCTAGGAATAAACCTAACCAAGGAAGTGAAAGACCTATACTCTGAAAACTACAAGAAACTCATGAGAGAAATTAAAGAAGATACCAATAAATGAAAACACATCACATGCTCATGGATAGGAAGAAGTAATATTGTATAAATGGCCATCCTGCCTATACCAATCTATAGATTCCATGCAATTCCTATCGAAACACCAACAGCATTCTTCAATGAACTAGAAAAAATAATTCTAAAATTCATATAGAACCACAAAATACCTCAAATAGCCAAAGCAATTCTGAGAAGGAAAAATAAAGCTGGGGGGATTATGCTCCCCAACTTCAAGCTCTACTACAAAGCCAAAGTAATCAAGACAATTTGGTACTGGCACAAGAACAGACCCATAGACCAATGGAACAGACTAGAGAGCCCTGATATAAACCCAACCTTATGTGGCCAATTGATATATGATAAAGGAGCCATGGACATACAATGGGGAAATGACAGCCTCTTCAACAGCTGGTGTTGGCAAAACTGGACAGCTACATGGAAGAGAATGAAACTGGATTATTGTTTAACCCCATACACAAAAGTAAACTGGAAATGGATTAAAGACTAGAACATAAGTCATGAAACCATAAAACTCTTAGAAGACAACATAGGCAAACTTCTTCTGAATATAATCATGAGCAACTTCTTCCTGAATGCATCTCCTCAAGCAAGGGAAACAAAAGCAAAAATGAACTCATGGGACTACATCAAACTAAAAAGTTTCTGTATGGCAAAGGACACCATCAACAGAATAAAAAGGCATCCTACAGTATGGGAGAATATATTTGTAAATGATATATCTGACAAGGGGTTAACATCCAAAATATATAAAGAACTTACACACCTCAACACCCAAAAAGCAAATAACCCAATTAACAAATGGGCAGAGAAATTCAGATGGCCAACAGACACATGAAAAGATGCTTCACATCACTAATCATCAGGGAAATGAAAATTAATACCACAATGACATATCACCTCACACCAGTAAGGATGGCCAGCATCAAAAAGACTAAGAACAAAAAATGCTAGCAAGGATGCAGAGAAACGGGAACCCTCCTACACTGCTGGTGAGAATGTAAGCTGGTTCACCCATGTGGAAAGCAATATGGAGGCTCCTCAGAAAGTAAAAATAGCAATACCATTTGACCCAGGAATCCCACTCCTTGGAATTTACCCAAAGAATACAACTTCTCAGATTCAAAAAGACATATGCACCCCTATATTTATTGCAGCACTTTTTACAATAGCCAAGATATGGAAGCAATGTAAGTGTCCATTATAAGATAAATTCTACTGAAACAAGCAGGCGACGAGAGGCAACAAAGGGCCAGGCAGTTTATTTGAGTGCAATCCCTGGGCGAGGTTCACCAGTCTGAAACACAGGCTGGGGAAGTAACACCCAGGAGGGGAGGCGGGGAGTTTTTAAGAGAACAGGGAAGGGAGGGGGAAGTGGGCCATGCTAGGGGTATGTGGGGAATTTTTATTGGCTCAGGGTCGAGTGATGGACAGCCATAGATCTCCTCCTTCTGGATGGAGGGGGTCTGCATCAGGGATTTGTCGGTACATCACAGGACTGGAATCCAGGAAGAGCTGTTCATTCCTTCCCCATAGGGCACAGAGCTACTTGGTGCTGTCTCTGCTCCACCTGCATTGTCCTTGCCCTTCTCCCTCCAGTATCTCCAGCCTTACATCCATCAGTAGATGAATGGATAAAGAAGATGTGGTACATATACACAATGGAATACTATTCAACCTTAAGAGAGAAACGAATCCTACCATTTGCAACAACATGTATGGAGTTGGAGGACATTATCCTCAGTGAAATACGCCAGGCGAAGAAAGACAAGTGCCAAATGATTCCCCTCATTTGTGGAGTATAACAATGAAGCAAAACTGAAGGAACAAAACACCAGCAGACTCAGAGACTCCAAGAAGGAATTAGTGGTTACCAAAGGGGAGGGGTGTGGGAGGGTGTGTGGGGAGGGAGGGAGAAGGGGATTGAGGGGTATTATGTTTAGTACACATTGTGTGGGGGATCACGGAGAGAACAGTGTAGCACAGAGAAGGCACATAAGTGGATCTGTGGCATCTTGCTGCACTGATGGACAGTGACTGCATTGGGTTATGGGTGGGGACTTGATAATATGGGTAAATGTAGTAACCACATTGTTTATTCATGTGAAACCTTCATTAGAGTGTTTATCAATAATACCTTTAAAAAAAAAAGCACCAGAAAATTACCTGGCTTGCTTAAGCCAAAAAGGATTTGATAGGAAGGTTATCTACAGGACAACTCACAGAATTAGAAGAAAACTGAAGAATTAGTGTCAGGAAGTGGGGTTGAGCCAGAAATTGACTATTTCTTCAATATTCTTTTGATTTTCAAAATTTAAATTCCAGAAAGAGAGAAAGCTAAATGATCTGGGTTAGCTTCAAATGGGGAGGGGAAGGCCTGGAGTCACCCATCAGAAACATACATATATTGAGAAGTAAGGCAGATGGCTCATGGGATGCTGGTACAAAAAATAGGAGCAGATGCTGGGGAGCTGGAAATCAGCACATGTACAGTGAAGACCTCCAGCAGGGAAGCAGCATATGCAAAGTCAGTGTTGTATGAAGGACTGGAGGACAGGAACTGCCTGGATGCATGTAGGGGACTTGTGACCTAGGCTAGGTGGGACTGGGCTTTGGACACTATGTTTAATGGGTTTGGACTCTATCCAGTAGGCCATGGGATACCAGCAGCATTTTAAGCTATGAATGACATGGTTTGACCTTTAAAAAGGTTCCTCTGGAATTTGAAGGAGGATGGAGTAGCAAATGGTGAGAGGGAAATATATCCAGGTGAGAGGAAATAATGCGTTGGTGTTAGGCAGGAAAATAGATATGAGCATGGTGGAAAGAAAAAAAGGCTAGGTAAGTCCACTAAAAAGACCCAGAGTTAATCAATTACAGCTCATAAAGCCAGGAGCAACTTGGCCTGGAATGTTTGAATATTCCCCAGATAAAGGAGGGTACCTCAGCATAGCCCATGTCTTAATTGTTAATCATGCAGGCCCAGCTTATTTTTTACCTTTACATATATGCTATTTTTTTCTCTCCTACCGCCCCTAATCAAGTAGCTTGTAACCTAGGCAACTAATTTAGCATGTAGGCCCAGCAGTAAACAACATAGTAAAAGGCAGGAAGGATTCCATCTTAAAGATTGTATTTTAATATACAGGAAGTTAAGAAATATGATTAACTTACTCTTTAGCAAACAGACAACTCAGCCCCCCTTGGGGACTGTGCAGGCAGCTTTGTTTGATATGCTACCAGACCAAGAATGCTGGGTATCCCAAGGAGAAACCAGAGCCGGAAGTTCCTTGTGTTAAGTTAATTCTAAGTATTCAAAGACCACATAACAGGTATGCACCCCCAGGCCTTAGTCACATTCCTAAAGAATCCTTAAAAGGGGGAACCCCCAACCTTTTGGGGCACTCCTTTTTCTGAGGTCGCCCGCACTTTCTAAGTGTGTAACCTTTTAATTTTAAACTTTATCTCTCCAACCTTTCAGGATGCCTCTCCTTGCTGAGTTGGCCTGTACTTTTTCTCTTTAAGTATCTTTAAACAAAACTTTTACTCTGCTTCACTACTGTGTCCCTGCCCTTCAATTCTTTGTCGCAGCAGAGACAAGGACCAAGGAAAATACACAACACTCCCCCAACATTGGCAGTAGATTTGGAGACATTTAGGAATCAGCTCTGCTGGGGTTAGTGGCTGACCAGGAATGAGTGGTGGGGGCAATGATAATTCACAGATTTCTGGCTTTAGTAACTGGCGGGACAATGGAACCTTTCAGTGGGCTGGGAAAGAAGAGGAGATGCAGGTTGGGGAGAATGACAAAAAAGTTTACAAGTTGGAGACAGTGAGTGACAAGATGAAGAGCATGACATGGAGCAGCTGATAGGAACAAGTCCTGGTAAATCAAAAGGTTATGGGGCCTCCCATTTGTCCACAGTGGACTTCAGAATTACAGGAGGAAGCACAGAGTGACATAGAGGGAGACAGTACCTCACAGTGGAGGGAAGAAGAGTCATGGAGGGCCTGGTGGGGCAGCCAAGAACAGAAGCCACAGCTGAGGGAAACTGCAGGCTGCCAGGCCTTCCACATAATTGATGCTTTGCTAATTACATTGATTAAAGCAAACATTTGGGGCAATCAAGGCTCCCCTGAGGGTGGCTGCCATTCTCAGATGGCTGAGAAGCCTTGAGGCAGTGACTGTAAAGACCTGTAAAAGATCTTCAGAAGCAGACACCTTGTGTGTATGTGTGTGGGGGGGGGGGCGGAATGCAAGTTTATATTTATTCAGGTTGTACAGAATTTAAAAAATACTGGATACAGAGTACAATGTGAAAGTCCCCCTTCCATCTACCCCAATGACACCTTTGCCCCACTCCAGATATAACTATGGGCCACAGTTTGGTGAACATCATTACAAAACTCTCTGTGTATATCTATTTTATAAATATACACATAACAAAATATGGCTCCACCAGAATACATTTCTGTAATTTGCTTGTTTTTTCCTTTGATTTGAAGATCTTCATTTTAATCTCAGTACCTGTAGGACTACTTCATTCATTTTAATGGGTATATTATATTCATTGAAAGGGTGTATAATAATTGTATTTAATTCTTTCCCACTGAATGGACAATTTACATTGCTTTTGACATTTACAGCACACACACAAAAAAAAGTTCTCCTACATATATCCTTTAGCACATGTGCAACTGATAAGGAAAATATTCAACACAGCCGTCAAGGTCAGCAAACTGCTTTTTTCCTCCTCCAGTTGGCAACGCACTCCCAGCTCCCTCCCCCCTCCTCCAGGCTCCTCTTTTGCCCTGCACATGCTGAAATGCCACAATCAAAATAATATAAATTGCCCCCCTTGCTTGTGCTCAGGGCTCAGACCTTGGGAGATTACTCCCCTCTGAGCCCACCAGTGTAAAATAAAACCTCAACACTCCAAGACCTCCAAGTGCCGCTTGATTCTTCCATCAGTGATCCAGTCCAGGCTTTCCAGTATTTTCCGTGACACAACTATTTTGGTAACATTGATTCCTAGAAGTTTAACACTGGATTAAAGGATACGCATGTTTTAAATTTTAATAGGTACCATTTCAGTAAGACCTTTCCAATTTGTGCTATCCCTTTAGCATTTGCGAGTTCCCACTTCTTTACATTCTTGCCAAGACTTAACATAATCAGTCTTTTTAATTTGTGCAAATCTGATAGATGAAATAAGCCTCATTTTGTTTTAGTTTATGTAAAACTGTAAGTGAAGTTGAGAATCTCCTTATATGGTATTTTGTATTCCCTTTCTGTGAACTTCATGTTCTTTGTCCATTTTTCTATTTACGTTTTTCTTATTGATTCATACAAATTCTCTTAAGAATATTTTGGGTGTTTATAAATGATGCACATATTTATTTCTCTCAGTGTTCCTTCTTTTTTAACATTGTTTACGGATCCTTTAGCCATACGGTAATTTATGCTTGTCATGGGCTGAATTGTGTCTTCCCAAAATTCATGTTGATGACCAAACCCCCAGTACCTGAGAATGTAATTGTATTTGGAGACAAAGTTGTCAAAGAGGTAATTAATTTTAAATGAGGTCTTTAGGGTGGGCCCTCATCTGACTAGTGTAAGAAAAGGAAATTTAGGCAGACATCTGCACACACAGAGGGAAGATCACATGAAAACAGAGAGAGAAGGTGGCCATATACAAGCCAAGGAGAGAGGCCTCAGAAGAAAGCAATCTGGTGACACTTTAATCTTGTACTTCTGGCCTCTAGAACTGTGAGAAAATTAATTTCTGTTGTGTAAGCCACCCAGTCTGTGGACTTTGTCATGGTGGCACTGAGCAAACAAACACAGTGCTCTTGTTGGAGGCTCCATTCCTTGATTTGAGAACCACTCAGGGCTCCAGAGTTTTCCCTCAATTGCAGCTTCTCCTGGCTTCCTTCTGTCCTCAGTCAGGGTAGGCACGGCCCCATTTTACCCTCTTGGATAGCTCCCCACTAAAGTGTGCTTACACTTTACAAGTACATTTCTTTTGTTCTTCTCCTTTCCCATCTCATATTATTATTTTGAAGAGAGATGTCAAAGGGACAGGTCATCACTCAGATTAGCTTGTAAGCAAATTTTATTCTCACTTTTTAAAACACATCTTTTACATACCCAGTTGAGGTAATACTTTCTTTACTTATCAAGATAACTTAAGCATTTCACCTGTTATTAAATATTTATAAATCTAATTTTGATGATTTATCAAGAATATATACTTTTTTGGGTACTGCCTCCAGTATAATTTCTTTTAATTCCAGCCTGAGCCATTGTCTGCCTGTGGCCTCTGCCAAGACCTCACACTGCTTGCTTTGTTACCACCACAATTACCACTCCCACCAGTACCAGGTTAGGTGTCATCTCATTTAATCTTTACAGCATTTAAGAGATAAGAAAATTGACCCTTGCAAAGGTCACTTATAAACCAGGTAGGCAGAGGTATTGACACTGTATCAATGAAGAAATATCAGAGTAGAATTTGAGACTTCGGCACTAATCTCAACACCCATTTAATGGAGCTGGAAGCTGAGCACCTCTTAAGCTCCTAATATTTGCACAGAGTCAGAGACAACAGGCAGATTTAGAAACCTGGCCTCTTGTCTCTCCACTCTGGCTCTTTCCATGCCCTGGGCTGCCTTATCACAGGCATTGCACCTTCCCCAGAGCAGACACAACCCAGGAAACACCTGCTCCTGAGGACTTCTCTGGAGAAGGCTTTGCCCCAGAAGAGTCCAACCTCCCACCTCTCCACACTCTCTCCTTTTGGCACATATTAGGTGTTTGTCTACAGACTGAGGCTTCATTAATTCAAATCCCAAAAGCTTAGTCAGTCTGTTATAATTCAATTTCAAAATATGTGCAAATTAATCTGAACAACCTATGTACATGGTTGTTTTAAAACAAACATTAAAATCAGTGATAATGGGGACATTTTTTAAGTTAAACTTTTATCGTGAGATAATTGTAGATTCACTTGTAGATGTAAGAAATAATACAGAGAGATCCTGTGTGCCCTTTACTCTGTTTCTCCCAATGGTAACATCTTGCAAACCTACAGTATGATATTACAACCAGGATTTGACATTGATACATCAAAGTACAGAACATATCCTTCCCCACAAGGATCCCATGTGGCCCTTTTCTAGCCATATTTGGTGTGGTCACTATTCTTTTTCATTTTAGCCATTCCAAAAGGTATATAGAATATCTAATCACAGTTTCATTTTTTTTCCCAAAATTTTTATGGTATTAATCTACAATTACATGAGGAACATTATATTTACTAGACTCCCCCATCACCAAGTCCACGCCACATACCCCATTACAGTCACTGTCCATCAGCGTAGTAAGATGCTATAGAATCACTACTTGTCTTCTCTGTGTTGCATAGCCCTCCCTGTGCCCCCCCACATTATACATGCTAATCATAATGCCCCCTTTCTTCCCCCCACAGCTTATGCCTCTGTTCCCACCCATTCTCCCCAGTCCCTTTCCCTTTGGTAACTGTTAGTCCATTCTTGGGTTCTGTGATTCTGCTGCTGTTTTGTTCCTTCTGTTTTTTCTTTGTTCTTATACTCCACAGATGAGTGAAATCATTTGATACTTGTCTTTCTCTGCCTGGCTTATTTCACTTACCATAATACCCTCTAGCTCCATCCATGTTGTTGCAAATGGTAGGATTTGTTTTCTTCTTATGGCTGAATAATATTCCATTGTGTATATGTACCACATCTTCTTTTTCCATTTATCTACTCATGGACACTTAGGTTGCTTCCATTTCTTGGCTATGGTTAACAGTGCTGTGATAAACATAGGGGTGCATATGTCTTTTTCAAACTGGGCTGCTGCATTCTTAGGACAAATTCCTAGAAGTGGAATTCCTGGGTCAAATGGTATTTCTATTTTGAGCTTTTTGAGGAACCTCCATAGTGCTTTCCACAATGGTTGAACTAGTTTACATTCCCACCAGCAGTGTAGGAGGGTTCCCCTTTCTCCATAACCTTGCCAACATTTGTTGTTGTTTGTCTTTTGGATGGTGGCGATCCTTACTGGTGTGAGGTGATATCTCATTGTGGTTTTAATTTGCATTTCTCTGATGACTAGCGATGTGGAGCATCTTTTCATGTGTCTGTTGCCATCTGAATTTCTTCTTTGGAGAACTGTCTGTTCAGCTCCTCTGCCCTTTTAATTGGATTTTTTGCTTTTTGTTTGTTGAGGTGCATGAGCTCTTTATATATTTTGGATGTCAACCCTTTATTGGATCTGTTGTTTATGAATATATTCTCCCATACTGTAGGATGCCTTTTTGTTCTATTGATGGTGTCCTTTGCTGTACAGAAGGTTTTCAGCTTGATATAGTCCCACTTGTTCATATTTGCTTTTGTTTCCCTTGCCCACAGAGATATATTCATGAAGAAGTCGCTCATGTTTATGTCCAAGAGATTTTTGCCTATGTTTTTTTCTAAGAGTTTTATGGTTTCATGACTTACATTCAGGTCTTTGATCCATTTCAAATTTACTTTTGTGTTTGGGGTTAGACAATGATCCAGTTTCATTCTCTTATATGTAGCTGTCCAGTTTTGCCAATACCAGTTGTGGAAGAGGCTGTCATTTCCCCACTGCATTTTGATGGCTCCTTTATTGTATATTAATTGACCATATATGTTTGGGTTAATATCTGGACTCTATTCTGTTCCAGTGGTTTGTGGGTCCGTTCTTGTGCCAGTACCAAGTTGTCTTGCTAACTGTGGCTTTGTAGTAGAGCTTGAAGTTGGGAAACGAGATTCCTCCTGCTTTATTCTTCCTTCTCAGGACTGCTTTGGCTATTCGGGGTCTTTTGTGGTTCCATATGAATTTTAAAACTATTTTTTCCAGTTCATTGAAGAATGCTGTTGGTATATTGATAGGGATTGCATTGAATCTGTAGATTGCTTTAGGCAGGATGGCCATTTCGGCAATATTAATTCTTCCCAGCCAAGAGCATGGGATGAGTTTCCATTTGATAGTGTCCACTTTCATTTCTCTTAAGAGTGTCTTGTAGTTTTCAGGGTATAGGTCTATCACTTCCTAGGGTAGGTTTATTCCTATGCATTTTATTCTTTTTGATGCACTTGTGAATGGAGTTGTTTTCTTGATTTCCTTTTCTGCAAGTTCATTGTTAGTGTAAAGGAATGCAACAGATTTCTGTGTATTAATTTTATATCCTGCAAGTTTGCTGAATTCAGATATTAGTTCTGGTAGTTTTGGAGCGGAGTCTTTAGGGTTTTTTATGTACAATATCATGACTTCTGCAAATAGTGACACTTTGACTTCTTCTTTACCAATCTGGATGCATTTTATTTCTTTGTGTTGTCTGATTGCCATGGCTAAGTCCTCCAATACTCTGTTGTATCACAAAGGAGAGAGTGGGCATCTCTATCTTGTTCCCAATCTTAGAGGTAAAACTTTCAGCTTCTCACTGTTAAGTATGATGCTGGCTGTGGGTTTTTCATATATGGCCTTTATTATGTTGAGTTACTTGCCCTCTATATCCATTTTGTTGAGAGTTTTTATCATGAATGGATGTTGAATTTTGTCAAATGCTTTTTCAGCATCTATGGAGATGATCATGTGGTTTTTGTCCTTCTTTTTGTTGATGTGGTCGATGATGTTGATGGATTTTCGAATGCTGTACCATCCTAGCATCCCTGAGATGAATCCCACTTGATCATGGTGTATGATCCTCTTGATGTACTTTTCAATTCTGTTTGCTAATATTTTGTTGAGTATTTTTGCATCTATGTCCATTAGGGATATTGGTCTGTAATTTTCTTTTCTGGTGGGGTCTTTGCCTTGTTTTGGTATTAGAGTGATACTGGCTTCATAGAATGAGTTTGGAAGTATTCCCTCCTCTTCTATATTTTGGAAAACTTTAAGGAGAATGGGTATTATATCATCTCTGTATGTCTGATAAAACTCAGCAGTGAATCCATCTGGCCCATGGGTTTTGTTCTGGGGTAGTTTTTTGATTACCAATTCAATTTCATTGCTGATAATTGGTCTGTTTAGATTTTCTGTTTCTTCCTGGGTCAGTCTTGGAAGGTCATATTTTTCTAGAAAGTTGTCCATTTCTTCTAGGTTATCCAGCTTGTTAGCATAAAGATTCTCATAGTATTCTCTAATAATTCTTTGTATTTCTGTGGGGTCTGCTGTGATTTTTCCTTTTACCATTTCTCATTCTGTTAATGTAGATTCTCTTTTTCTCTAAATAAGTCAGCCTAGGTGCTTATCTATTTTGTTTATTTTCTCAAAGAACAAGCTCTTGGTTTCATTGATTTTTTCTATTGTTTTATTCTTCTCAATTTTATTTATTTCTTCTCTGGTCTTTATTATGTCCCTTCTTCTGCGGACTTTGGGCCTCATTTGTTATTCTTTTTGCAGTTTCAATAATTGTGACTTTAGACTATTCATTTGGGATTGTTCTTCCTTCTTTAAATAGGCCTGGATTGCTATATACTTTCCTCTTAGAACTGCCTTCACTGTGCCCCGCAGAAGTTGGGGCTTTGTGCTGTTGTTGTTATTTGTCTCCATGTATTGCTTGATCTCTGTTTTAATTTGGTCATTGATCCATTGATTATTTAGGAGCAGGTTCTTAAGCCTCCATATGTTTGTGAGCCTTTTTGTTTTCTTTGTACAATTTATTTCTAGTTTTATACCTTTGTGCTCTGAGAAGTTTGTTGGTAGAATTTCAATCTTTTTAAATTTACTGAGGCTCTTTTTGTGGCCTAGTATGTGGTCTATTCTAGAAAATGTTCCATGTGCACTTGAGAAGAATGTGTATCCTGCTGCTTTTGGGTGTAGAGTTCTGTAGATGTATGTTAGGTCCATCTCTTCTAGTGTGTTGTTCAGTGACTCTGTGTCCTTACTTATTTTCTGTCTGGTGGATCTGTCCTTTGTAGTGGGTGGTGTGTTGAAGTCTCCTAGAATGAATGCATTGCATTCTATTTCCTCCTTTAATTCTGTTAATATTTGTTTCACATATGTTGGTGCTCCTGTACTGGGTGCATATATATTTATAATGGTTATATCCTCTTGTTGGACTGAGCCCTTTATCATTATGTAATGTCCTTCTCTATCTCTTGTTACTTTCTTTGTTCTAAAGTCTATTTTGTCTGATACAAGTATTGCAACACCTCTTTTTTCTCCCAATTGTTTGCATGAAATATCTTTTTCCATCCCTTGACTTTTAGTCTGTCTATGTCTTTGGGTTTGAGGTGACTCTCTTGTAAGCAGCATATAGATGGGTCTTGCTTTTTTATCCATTTTATTACTCTGTGTCTTTTGATTGGTGCATTCAGTCCATTTACATTTAGGGTGATTACTGAAAGATATGTACTTATTACCATTGCAGTTTTTAGATCCATGGTTGCCAAAGGTTCAAGTGTAGCTTCTTTACTATCTAACCATCTACCATAACTTGCTTATAAACTATTGTAAACACAGTCTGGTGATTCTTTATTTCTCTCCCTTCTTATTCCTCCTCCTCCATTCCTTATATGTTGGGTGTTTTATTCTGTACTCCTTTGTGTTTCCTTTGACTGTTTTTGTGAATAGTTCATTTTATTTTTTGCCTTTAGTTAGCATTTGGTTGGTGTGCTTTCTTTGGTGTGATTTCATTTTCTCTGGTGACATCTATTTAGCTTTAGGAGTGGTTCCATCTGGAGAAGTCCCTTTAAAATATCCTATATAGGTGGTTTGTGGGAGGCAAATTCCCTCAACTTTTGCTTGTCTTGGAATTGTTTAATCCCTCCTTCTTATTTAAATGATAATTGTGCCTGATACAGAATTCTTGGTTCAAGGCCCTTCTATTTCATTACATTAAGGATATCATGCCACTCTCTTCTGGCCTGTAAGGTTTCTGTTGAGAAGTCTGATGATAGCCTGATGGGTTTTCCTTTGTAGGTTATCTTTTTCTCTCTCTGGCTGTGCTTAATACTCTGTCCTTGTCCTTGATCTTTGCCATTTTAATTATTACGTGTCTTGGTGTTGTCCTCCTTGGGTCCCTTCTGTTCAGAGATCTATGGGCTTCCATGGTCTGAGAGACTATTTCCTCCCCCTGTTTGGCGAAGTTTTCAGCAATTATTTCTTCAAAGACTTTTTATATTCCTTTTTCTGTCTCTTCTTCTTCTGGTACCCCTATAATGTGAATATTGTTCCATTTGGATTGGTCACACTGTTCTCTTAATATTCTTTCATTCCTGGAGATCCTATTATCTCTCTCTGCCTCAGTTTCTCTGTTTTCCTGTTCTCTGATTTCTATTCCATTAATGGTCTCTTGCACCTCATCCAGGCTGCTCTTATGTTCTTCTGGAGATTGTTTTATTTCTGTATTCTTCCTCCTGACTTCATCCCTTAGCTCTTGCATATTTCTCTGCAGGTCCTTCAGCATGGTTATTACCTTTATTTTGAATTCTTTTTTAGGAAGATTGGTTATATCTATCTCCCCAGGCCCTCTCTCGGGGGTTGTCTGGGTAATTCTACACTGGACCAAATTCTTCTCCTTTTTATGATGATAGAGGTAGTTGCAGGCAGGTAGCGCATGTATCACGTGGGAGAACAAAGTCTCTTCCTGCTTGCTGGTCACCTTGCCCTTTTCTGCTGCCTGTGTTTGTTACCTGCACACCAGGAGCAGCATCTCGGTTAATCCCCTTAGCCACCACAGACAGGGCAGCTGTCAGGGCAGCCCAGAGCCCTTCAGAGAGTGTCAGGTATGCTGGGTGCATTTTCCTGCAAGAACGGCGCTCCTGCTAGCCTTACCCTGGCTTCCTCTGCCTGCACCTGGCAGTTGCATGCTGGCAGCAGCCTCTGGGTCTGGCCCAGTCGGTTGTGCGCCAGGAGGAGACTCTGGGTGGTTGCTGTGGGTTCAGCAGCTCTCCAGCTACTCGGCTGCTGTGGCAGGGCCGTGCTGGCCAGGGGAACAAATGGCAGGCTGTTTATCTCTGTGAAGGGCTTCAGGGCTGCATTACCACCCAGGGAGCTGGGGCACCTGAAGTTCCTCAAGATTCCCAGCCCGCTGGGCTGAGTGCGCCAGGACGATTACATCCAACTGTGAAGTCCCTGTGCCTTTGAGACTTTCAAAAAGCACTTGATCTTCTTTTGTCCCTGGGAAGCCAGCTGTGGGGATCCGCTCACAAACTTTTCTTTTCTGTTTCCTTAATATCCAGCACACCATGCAATGTGTGTCTGTACTCCCAGTGCGGATTACTAGGGTTGGTTATTTAGCAGTCCTGTGCTTCCACTCCCTCCCTGCTCTGACTCCTTTCCTCCCACTGGTGAGCTAGGGTGGGGGGAACGCTTGGGTCCCACCAGGTCGTGGCTTGTTTCTTATCCCCTTGGTGAGATGCTGAGTTCTCGCAGATGTAGATGTAGCCTGGCTGTTGTACTGTATCTTCTTGTCTCTCTTTTAGGAATAGTTGTATTTGTTGTATTTAGAAAAATATATATGGTTTTGGGAGGAGATTTCCGCTGCCATACTCATGCTGCCATCTTGGCTTCCCCCCCCCGACCCCAGTTTCATTTTGCATTTCCCTGATAACTTATGACCATCTTCTCATGGGTTGGTTTGCCATCCATAGATGCTCTTCAGTGAAATGTCTTTTCATGTCTTTTAGCCCATTTTATAATTGGATGCTCTTTTTAAAACTTTTACTTGGGTTTTGAGAGTTTTTCATTTAGTCTAGATACTCGTCCTAGTGAGATACGTGGTTTTCAAATATTTTCTCCCAGTTTGTAGCTTGTCTTTTCAGCTACATAGCAGGGTCTTACACAAATGAAAGCTTTCAGTTCTGATGAAGTTCAGTTTGTCAGTGTGTCCTCTTATGGCTCATGCTTTTGTTGCCCAGTCTAAGAACTTCTGGCCTAGTTGTAGATCTTGAGGATTTTCTCCTTTATTGTTCCTCCAAGTGTTCTAGTTTTGCAGTTAGTATTTAAGCCTATCACCCATTTTGATTAATTTTTGTAGAAGACGCAAAAATTTTTTTAGGTTGAGGTTCATTTTTTGCCTATAGATGCCAGAAATCTCCAGCATGTTTTGATGAAAAGACTCTCCTCCCTCCATTGAATTGCTCCTATACCTTCGTCAAAACTGATTCGGGCATATTTGTGTGGCTTTGTCTCTGAGAGGCGGACCTGTATTGAGATATAATTCACAGACCATACAATTCACCCATTTAAAATGTACCATCCAGTGGTTTCTGTATATTCCAAGTTGTGCAAATTATCACCACTAACAATTTTAGAACATTTCATCACCACCAGCACCCCCAAAAAGAAAAGAGGAACTTTTATCACCATAAGGAAAACAAGTTGTTCCAAGATCTATGGAATATTCAAAATTATCTGTGTGATATAGGTAGGTCACAGGGAAGGCAGTACAGCATGACAAAGATAAGTAATGATTCTATAGCATCTTACTACACTGATGGACAGTTATTGCAATGGGGTTAGTGGGGACTTGATAATATGAGTGTACGCTGAAACCACAATGTTGCTCATGTGAAACCTTCATAAGATTGTGTATCACTGATACCTTAATTCTAAAAAAGTGTATAACAAAAATTGTGTGTGCCCGAAAGTGGAGAACAGGCCTTCTCTGATAAACCTGTGATGTATCAGAAGTCTGGTCATAGGTCCAGAGTGTCAGCTCCACCGTAAGCCCCCAGAAGTACTTTGACATGTTGCCCATAGTCACAGCTGCCTCCCACAGGCCTCCCCTCCCCCAACATTGGGCCTTGGCTCCCAACCTCCTAAGGACAGCCAGAGTTTTCACCCCCAGAAGATGGAGTCCCCCTGCCAAGCCTCTGTACCCAGTCTCCACCTCCAGCTGGCCCTTTACACTACCCCAGGTGGGCATGGAGACTGCAATGACTTGGGCTTGTTTGGAGCAGCAGGGTGCAGATGCAAGCTCCTTCCCTTGGCCCCCTGCAGCCTCCCCACTGCAGCAACTGAGGCCTCTCACCTCCCAGAGCAAGTTCCCAGGGGAGATCACAGCCCCATTATTGCAATGAAGGAAACAACATTCCAGGCATTGCTCTCACTCCAGGTTCTAGCAGTACCAGCCGCTGCTCCTGGCTCAGGCATCCCTGCCTGGTCCCAGTACAGGCAGCTGCCTATCAGGACCCTCTGCCCAACCCTCGGGCTCTGGCAGGCTTCTGCTCCTCTGGGTTCTCTTCAGTGAGGGAAGCATCCCCCTGAGGGGGCCAGCAGCAGTCTGCTCCTGGGGAGCCCGGCAGCTGGACTCCCTGCTGAATCTCTCAGCATCACCAACACCGGTGTTTTCCTTTCCTGCATTCCAGTGTGGACTCCATATTGCAGGCATCCAGTGGATGAACCACTGTTGCTAGGACTAACTCATGGACATCACCAGCTTGCTGGCATCGGGTGGGCCATCCAGTATCAGTCAGTGGAACCAGGAGCTCCAGGAAGCCCTGTAGCATGGGGATGGGGGAGCGGGGAGAGGAGGAAATGTAAGAGGGGTCTTGACGGGGGCCCTGACCATAAGTAAGAATTTTACAGCCCGTGTACCGGGTGAACCCAGGTAGAAGTACCAAGAGGAAAGGCGCAGGGGTGGCAACTTTGCTGGAATGTTTAAAGGATGCAGGGTCATTCCTGGGGTTTTGAAGAAGGTAGAGAAGGAAGGGGAGGTTGCCAGGGAAGGTTGGAGCCAGACATCTCCCACCCCGCCACCCACCCCACCCCGCCAAAACGTGTATGTGGAGGGCTGTGATCCAGGGCCACAGCTGCACGTGGGCTGAGCCATGGGACCAGTACAGACCCCACACCATGCCGTGGTGCTCACTGAGGTGGTCCTCGGGCCCCTCTGGTGGGGAAGCCCCCCAGTGCACAGGGGCCTCCTGATCCCTGCCCCAGAGGGATGACCCCTGGTCTCCTCTATAAAAGACTCTCCCACGTCCCCTTCTTGTCCTGCACGCCCCCAGCGAATTGGCCGGGGCTGCCCCTCTGACAGGGCTCTGGGCTCCGGCACAGCAGTTACTGCAGGTGCTCAGCAGCTCGACCCCACGTGGTGCCTGTGGGAGCCGGGCCATGCCCCTCCCCAGCCCTCACCCAGCTCTGAGCCCCAGGGTGCTGTGCAGCTTGGAGGTAAGGGAGGGGCCCCAATCTTTCATTAAAATGGGCACTTGGGAGTCAGGCTTATCCCACCCCTGATGAACTTCCTCAGGGAGTATTGCAGGAAGACCCAATCCAGGCCTCTGATGTGGAGAGGCTCTACCTGCGCTGTAAGAAAGCCTGGTTTCAGGGCAGAGCCAAGATGGCGGCATGAGTAGAGCAGCGGGAATCCCTCCCAAAACCACATATATCTATGAAAATATAACAAAGACAACTCTTCCTAGAAGAGAGACCAGAGGACACAGGACAACAGCCAGACCACATCCACACCTGCGAGAACCCAGCGCCTTGCGAACGGGGAAAGATACAAGCCCCAGCCCGGCAGGACCCGAGCGCCCCTCCCCCCAGCTCCCACGGGAGAAGAGTAGGCAGAGCAGGAGGGAGAGGGAGCCCAGGACTGCTGAACACCCAGCCCCAGCCATCCGGACCACAGCACAGACACAGTGCATGCACGGGGCCCTGGATTCCAGGGAAACAGGGCAGAAAGAACGGTGAGCAGGTACCGGAGGCCTGGCGACAGAGGACATAAGAAAAGCAAGCGGCCATTTTTGTTGTTGTTGCTGTTGTTGTTTTGTTTTGGCAAGCGCTTTTTGGAAGTCTTAAAGGGACAGGGAACCCAATACTAGGGAAACAGGGCAGCAAGACTGGTGAGCGGGTATCAGAGGATGGCGCCGGAGAACAAAAGAAAAGTGAGCGGCCAATTTTTTTTTTTTTTGGTGAGCACTTTTTGGAAGTCTTAAAGGGATAGGGACCCCAATACTAGGGAAACGGGGAAGCAAGACTGGTGAGCAGATGCCTGAGGCTGGCACCGGAGAATAAGAAAAAACGAGTGGCCATTTTTTATTTATTTATTTTTTTAATTAAAAAAAATTTTTTTTGTGTGTGGTCATTGTTTTGTTTTGGCAGGTGCTTTTTGGAAGTCTTAAAGGGGCAGGGAGGGACACTTAATCCAGAGGTAGGGAATCCGGGATCTCTGAGCACCCTAATCCCCTGGGCTGCAGGGAGCACGGAGACCCCTTACAGAGATAAATAGCCTCCCAGCCGCTCCCCCTCCAACGGGACTCGACCACTTTGGAGCAGCAGCCCGAGCCAGACCATGCCCACAGCAACAGCAGAGACAAACTCCATAGCAGCCGGGCAGAAAGCAGACCTGTCTGCGCCAGCTACCCAGCACAAGCCACTAGAGGTCGCTGTTCTCCCAGGAGAGGAGGGCCACAAACCAACAAGAAGGGAAGTTGTTCCAGCCGTCACTAGTCCCAGCTCTGCAAACTATTCCTATCACCAGGAAAAGACAAAATTACAGGCAAACCAAGATCACAGAGACTCCAGAGAAGGAGACAGACCTAACCAGTCTTCCTGAAAAAGAATTCAAAATAAAAATCATAAACATGCTGACAGAGATGCAGAGAAATAAGCAAGAGATATGGGATGAAGTCCGGAGGGAGATCACAGATGCCAGAAAAGAGATTATAGAAATAAACAAACTCTGGAAGGGTTTATAAGCAGAATGGATAAGATGCAAGAGGCCATTGATGGAATTGAAACCAGAGAATAGGAACGCATAGAAGCTGACATAGAGAGAGATAAAAGAATCTCCAGGAATGAAACAACATAAAGAGAACTGTGTGACCAATCCAAAAGGAACAATATCCGTATTATAGGGGTACCAGAAGAAGAAGAGAGAGGAAAAGGGACAGAAAGTATCTTGGAAGAAATAATTACTGAAAACTTCCCCAAACTGGGGGAGGAAATAATCGAACAGACCACGGAAATACACAGAACCCCCAACAGAAAGGATCCAAGGAGGACAACACCAAGACACATAATAATTAAAATGGCAAAGATCAAGGACAAAGAAAGAGTTTTAAAGGCAGCTAGAGAGAAAAAGGTCACCTATAAAGGAAAACCCATCAGGCTAACATCAGACTTCTCAACAGAAACCCTACAGGCCAGAAGAGAATGGAATGATATATTTAATGTAGTGAAACAGAAGGGCCTTGAACCAAGGATACTGTATCCAGCATGATTATCATTTAAATATGAAGGTGGGATTAAACAATTCCCAGACAAGCAAAAGCTGAGGGAATTTGCTCCCACAGACCATCTCTACAGGACATCTTACAGGGACTGCTCTAGATGGGAGCACTCCTAGAAACACCCAACATATGAAGAATGGAGGAGGAGAAATAAGAAGGGAGAGATGAAAAGAATCTTCAGACAGTGTAAATAGCAGCTCAATAAGCGAGCTAAGTTAGGCAGTAAGATACTAAAGAGGCTAACCTTCAACCTTTGGTAACCACGAATTTAAAGCTTGCAATGGCAATAAGTACATATCTCTCAATAGTAACCCTAAATGTAAATGGACTGAATGCACCAATCAAAAGACACAGAGTAAAAGAATGGATAAAAAAGCAAGACCCATCTATATACTGCTTACAAGAAACTCACCTCAAACCCAAAGACATGTACAGACTAAAAGTCAAGGGATGGAAAAACATATTTCAGGCAAACAACAGCAAGAAGAAATCAGGGGTTGCAGTACTAATATCAGACAAAATAGACTTCAAAACAAAGAAAGTAACAAGAGATAAAGAAGGACACTACATAATGATAAAGGGCTTAGTCCAACAAGAGGATATAACCATTCTAAATACATATGCACCCAACAGAGGAGCACCAGCATATGTGAAACAAATACTAACAGAACTAAAGGGGCAAATAGACTGCAATGCATTAATTCTAGGAGACTTCAACACACCACTCACCCCAAAGGATAGATCCACCGGGCAGAAAATAAGTAAGGACACGGAAGCACTGAACAACACAGTAGAGCAGATGGACTTAATAGACATCTATAGAACTCTACATCAAAAAGCAACAGGATATGCATTCTTCTCAAGTGCACATGGAACATTCTCCAGAATCGACCACATACTAGCCCACAAAAAGAGCCTCAGCAAAATGAAAAATATTGAAATTCTACCAACCAACTTTTCAGACCACAAAGGTATAAAACTAGAAATAAATTCTACAAAGAAAACAAAAAGGCTCACAAACACATGGAGGCTTAACAACATGCTCCTAAATAATCAATGGATCAATGAACAAATTAAAATAGAGATCAGAGAATATATAGAAACAAATGACAACAATAAAACAAAGCACCAACTTCTGTGGGACACAGGGAAAGCAGTCTTAAGAGGAAAGTATATAGCGATCCAGGCACACTTGAAGAAGCAAGAACAATCCCAAATGAATCGTCTAACATCACTATTATCAAAATTGGAAAAAGAAGAACAAATGAGGCCTAAAGTCAGCAGAAGGAGGGACATATTAAAGATCAGAGAAGAAATAAACAAAATTGATAAGAATAAAACAATAGCAAAAATCAATGAAACCAAGAGCTGGTTCTTTGAGAAAATAAACAGAATAGATAAGCCTCTAGCCAAACTTATTAAGAGAATAAGAGAATCAACACAAATCAACAGAATCACAAATGAGAACGGAAAAATCACAACAGACTCCACAGAAATACAAAGAATTATTAAAGACTACTATGAAAACCTATATGCCAATAAGCTGGAAAACCTAGAAGAAATGGACAATTTCCTAGAAAAATACAACCTTCCAAGACTGACCAAAGAAGAAACACAAAAGTTAAACAAACCAATTACGAGCAAAGAAATTGAAACGGTAATCAAACAACTACCCAAGAACAAAACACCCGGGCCGGACGGATTTACCTCGGAATTTTATCAGACACACAGAGAAGACATAATACCCATTCTCCTTAAAGTTTTCAAAAAAATAGAAGAGGAGGGAATACTCCCAAACTCATTCTATGAAGCCAACATCACCCTAATACCAAAACCAGGCAAAGAAATCGCCAAAAAAGAAAATTACAGACCAATATCCCTGATGAATGTAGATGCAAAAATACTTAATAAAATGTTAGCAAACCGAATACAAAAGTATATCAAAAGGATCATACACCATGACCAAGTGGGATTCATCCCAGGGATGCAAGGATGGTACAACATTCGAAAATCCATCAACATCATCCATCACATCAACAAAAAGAAAGACAAAAACCACATGATCATCTCCATAGATGCTGAAAAAGCATTTGACAAAATTCAACATCCATTCATGATAAAAACTCTCAGCAAAATGGGAATAGAGGGCAAGTACCTCAACATAATAAAGGCCATATATCATAAACCCACAGCCAACATTATACTGAACAGCGAGAAGCTGAAAGCTTTTCCTCTGAGATCGGGAACTACACAGGGATGCCCACTCTCCCCACTGCTATTTAACATAGTACTGGAGGTCCTAGCCACGGCAATCAGACAAAACAAAGAAATACAAGGAATCCAGATTGGTAAAGAAGAAGTTAAACTGTCACTATTTGCAGATGACATGATATTGTACATAAAAAACCCTAAAGACTCCACCCCAAAACTACTAGAACTGATATCGGAATACAGCAAGGTTGCAGGATACAAAATTAACACACAGAAATCTGTGGCTTTCCTATACACTAACAATGAACCAACAGAAAGAGAAATCAGGAAAACAATTCCATTCACAATTACATCAAAAAGAATAAAATACCTAGGAATAAATCAAACCAAAGAAGTGAATGACCTATACCCTGAAAACTACAAGTTACTCTTAAGAGAAATTAAAGGGGACACTAACAAATGGAAACTCATCCCATGCTCGTGGCTAGGAAGAATTAATATCGTCAAAATGGCCATCCTGCCCAAAGCAATATACAGATTTGATGCACTCCCTATCAAATTACCAGCAATATTCTTCAATGAACTGGAACAAATAATTCAAAAATTCATATGGAAAAACCAAAGACCCCAAATAGCCAAAGCAAACCTGAGAAAGAAGAATAAAGTAGGGGGGATCTCACTCCCCAATTTCAAGCTCTACTATAAAGCCATAGTAATTAAGACAGTTTGGTACTGGCACAAGAACAGAGCCACAGACCAGTGGGACAGACTAGACACTCCAGACATTAACCCAAACATATATGGTCAATTAATATTTGATAAAGGAGCCATGGACATACAATGGCAAAATGACAGTCTCTTCAACAGATGGTGCTGGCAAAACTGGACAGCTACATGTAGGAGAATGAAATTGGACCATTGTCTAACCCCATATACAAGAGTAAATTCAAAATGGATCAAAGACCTGAATGTAAGCCATGAAACCATTAAACTCATGGAAAAAAACATAGGCAAATGCCTCCTAGACATAAACATGAGCGACCTCTTCTTGAACATATCTCCCCAGGCAAGGAAAACAACAGCAAGAATGAACAAGTGGGACTATATCAAGCTGAAAAGCTTCTGTACAGCAAAAGACACCACCAATAGAACAAAAAGGATCCCTACAGTATGGGAGAATATATTTGAAAATGACAGATCTGATAAAGGCTTGACGTCCAAAATATATAGAGCTCACACGCCTCAACAAAGTCAAATAATCCAATTAAAAAATGGGCAGAGGAACTGAATAGACAGTTCTCCAAAATAGAAATACAGATGGCCAACAGACACATGAAAAGATGCTCCACATCACTAATTATCAGAGAAATGCAAATTAAAACTACAATGAGGTATCACCTCACACCAGTAAGGATGGCTGCCATCCAAAAGACAAACAACAACAAATGTTGGCAAGGCTGTGGAGAAAGGGGAACCCTCCTACACTGCTGGTGGGAATGTAAACTAGTTCAACCATTGTGGAAAGCACTATGGAGGTTCATCAAAATGCTCAAAATAGACTTACCATTTGACCCAGGACTTGCACTCCTAGGAATTTACCCTAAGAATGCAGCAATCAAGTTTGAGAAAGACCAATGCACCCCTATGTTTATCGCAGCACTATTTACAATAGCCAAGAATTGGAAACAACCTAAATGTCCATCGGTAGATGAATGGATAAAGAAGATGTGGTACATATACACAATGGAATACTACTCAGCCATAAGAAGAGGGCAAATCCTACCATTTGCAGCAACATGGATGGAGCTGGAGGGTATTATGCTCAGTGAAATAAGCCAAGTGGAGAAAGAGAAATACCAAATGATTTCACTCATCTGTGGAGTATAAGAGCAAAGGAAAAACTGAAGGAACAAAACAGCAGCAGAATCACAGAACCCAAGAATGGACTAACAGGTACCAAAGGGAAAGAGACTGGGGAGGATGGATGGGTAGGGAGGGATAAGGGGGGGAGGAATAAGCGGGGTATTGAGATCAGCCTGCATGGGGGGGTGGGAGAAAGTGGAGGGCTGTACAAGACAGAGAAGACAAGTAGTGATTCTATAACATTTAGCTATGCTGATGGACAGTGACTTTAAAGGGGTTTATAGCGGGGACCTGGTAGAGGGGAGAGCCTAGTAAACATAATATTCTTCATGTAAGTGTAGATTAAAGATAACAAAAAAAAAAGAAAAGAAAGAAAGAAAAGGGGGATTACTCCATGATAGGATAAAACTAACTGTAAATCAACAATTAATGCATGCTTTAAATGTCTTTAACTTTGATCACTTAAAGGGTGTCAGATGATCAGCTATGGAGGTACACTTTTCTGATAATATTCCTTTCTCTAAAAAAAAAAAAAAAAAAAGCAGTTCCTGTGTGGTGACCTCCAATGAGTTCTACACAATGGTATAAAGGGCAGATCAAAGTGTGGGCAAAGGGTCTGTTTGTGTTTATACAGAGGATCAAAGCCTAATTTGGCTACCCAGAAAATGAACTAAGATGCAATATGAAGAAGAACTTCCAACATCAGCACTCTCTGGAAGAGTCATGCCAGAAGATGATCATCAAAAAACCTCAACAAAGATCCAGGCGATGCTGCAGTTGTAGCTGCATTCACCCCACCGGTTCCTGGACTTGCCACTGGAATGAAGAAGGAGATATCTAAGCTGGCCTGTAAATACAGTAAAACAACAAATTTGACTGGATCTACACTGTTGGAACTCAACCAAGAATTAGAAGTGCAAGTTCTAGCGTTCCAAAATCTTACAACTACACACTATCTACTGTTAAAAGAACATATGGGATGTGAACAGTTCCCAGGAATGCGCTGTTTTAATTTGTCTGATTTCTCTCAGATTGTTCAAGTACAGTTGGACAATATCCATCATATCATAGACAAATTTTCACAAATGCCTAGGGTGCCTAAGTGGTTTTCTTGGCCTCACTGGAGATGGCTGGTAATTATAGATCTGCTTTGGTTATGTAACTGTATTCCTATTATGTTAATGTGTGTGTGCAATTTAATTAGTTGTTTAAAACCTATACATGCTTAAATTACTCTACAAGAAGATATATCAAAGAAATAATCAATCCTCCCATGTTTTCTTCCATCTGCTACCTCTATAGCTTTTCTTCTTCCTTCCTAATTACAACCCTTAAATAGAATTTGTGCCTCATATCGAATTTACTGAGTATCATAATTCCTCCAAGTGCTAAAGATATCTCAAGACAAATGCTGGGCATAGAAGCCACAGGGCATAAATATGCAAAGAAGTAAAAAGCTAACCTTTTCAAACAATATGGCTTCTCTCTAACTTACCACCTTTACATCTCCCTGTATGGCCCCGGAAGATGACTGGTTAGCCAGAGACGGCTAAGATTCCTCAAGGGAGGAACAACGTAAGACAGGCACAGTCGCAGGGGGGCCATCAGTGAGAAATTGGGGATCAACAGAGGTGAGGCTTAGAACCTCTCCCCCCCTGTTTTGAGAGAAATCTTCTGCATCCGTGGATGTTTTGTTGCCCTTGTATAGCTTGGATTAACACATAGTCTACAGGCACACACCTGATCATCTACATTTGCTCTCTTACAACACTAAACTACGTTTTCTACCTTTATCTTACATCTACCTACCACTTCAGCATTTTATTAAAAATAATAATAATAATAAAGGAAGAAATGTGGGATCCACATATAAATCAAGTATAAAAATCAAACGAATATTCATATTTGATCTGATTGTTTATAGTTCATAATGCATGATCAAAACCGAAAGTTTCTGTGATGACTGCCCTTGCACTGTTCACCATGTAAGAACTTATTCACTATGTAAGAATTTGTACACCATGTAAGAACTTGTTCGTTATACTTTAGAAGATTGGAGACTGTTGAGAATTAGGCATGGGGTTGATTAGTGATTGTGCATTGAGTCCCCTATACAGAATTTTATGGTTGTTAACAACCATTTGATCAATAAATATAAGATATGCCCTCTCAAAAAAAAAATCCTGCAAAATATTAAGTTTTTATTTAAATTAGCATAGTTATTCTCAAAGTTATGAAAATGCTCCTTGTTACTGGCATGTACCCATAGTTTAATGGTCTCGGCCTGCATACAAACATTTTGGTAACTTTTCCTTGCCTGCCATCATAGAAAAGACAATCGTTGGTTTGCATATGAAGAAAGGAGAAAAGGGAGAAAGGGAAAAAGGATGGACAGAGGGATAGTTAGGAGGGAGGGGATGAAGAAAGGAAAACCTTTCTCTTGTATTAGACTATGACAGCATGGTAATGAAAATATAATCTGATCATCTTAAACTATACGATCACCTAAAATGGTAAGAAATCATCACCTTATTGATTCCCTTCTGTTCAGTGATTATTTTTGCCTTCATAGGAAATATTTTGATTTAAGATTTCCATTATATCGAACCTTCCTAAAGTCTTAGAGTGATGTGTCCCAGAGCGACATTTGAAGTTTGTTTGCAACAAGTTTGGCCAGGGTCCCGACCAGTCAGAGCAGGGCTCCCTGGTCCATGGAGTTCCTGAGACCCAGCCAGCCCTCAGCCCTCAGATGCCACTGATCTGGAGTTCTAAAATGAGATCAATGGGAAAATAATATAACAACAATTGACTCCTCTCAGGTCATTTTTCCTAGGATTCAAGTAATCTAAAGCCCAGCCAAGAACCAGGAGAGCTCAGCAAAAAGAAGACCAAGTCACTTACTGTGCCTACAAGGTCTCCGTATCAAAGCTCACACGCTCTGCTCCTCGGAGAGTTCTTGGGAGGGATTCCATGCCAGTGGCTTTGACTTTAAGACCACCTTTCACGTTTGCCTTGTTTCCATCAGTCAGCAGACTAGAAGCTGCAAACGGAAAGCGCAGGGGAAAGGGTTACTTCTGGAGACGGGAGACACTGATAATGGCAAAAGAGACAAGGAGACAAAAGAGTAGGGAAAAAAACCCCACCAACCAGACACAGTAACTCCAAACACTCAGGAACCTGGGGCCATTTAGTGCAGGGCAAATAGCCCTGGATAGACTGACCAGTATCCACAGAGGGCAGAGCACCACCAAAATTACACATACTGATGGCTCCCAACCACCAGGAAAAGAAGAATTTATGTTCTGAGTGGGAAAAAAATAAGACAAGGATGAAAGCAATGAACAGAAAAACTTTACACACAAACACTAAGATTCTAAAAACAAACTAGGAAATCTTTCAAAGAATAACTTGTTATGTGTCTCTTAGGGTCTGAAATAATGTCACTGTGTTTATTTTGTATGTATGCTCTAACATATAAACATGTAATAGATTGTCCCATAGAATAAAGGAAATGGCATTATTTATAAAAAAAAAAAAGAAAGAAAGCCTGGTTTCACTTAAGGAGTTCCCGAGATTCCTGTAAAATGGAGATAGGCTGCTTGAAATCCACAAACCATGTGACCACTTGAGTATGAGGTCCTCCCACGCAGGGCCAGACAGCCTAACCCCCGAAGCTTGCCCTCTTGGGGCCTGGAGTAAGGACAGGTGTATCACGGAGGGCTTTCTGGACAAGAAGGAAAAGGTGTTGGAGTGGATGGGAGTGTTGTGGGCAAAGGTCCAGGGCAAGCATCAGGCAGGTCTGGGACAGACGTCAGGCCATTGCAGAGGCCATTCTCTGTGGCCTGGCATCAAGGACTCCAGTGCAGGGCTAACATCAGCCTGGCCCAACAAAGGGCCTCTAATATTCATAGGCCTTTGAGTCCTCAAAGCATTGTGGAGCCTCTTCAGGGTTTAAGGAGGGGATGCAGTCAGATTTTATTTTAGAAAAATCACTCTGAAAGGTGGTGGCAGACTGGTGGGAAACCAGGCAGAGGTAGAAACAAGACTGAGCACCCCCAACAGAGGAGGCAGCCAATAAGGCCTGTGGGAATTGCAGTTGTACCAGTGGGGCCCAGGGAGGAAGGATCCAGGGTGAGACATATTATTACAAAGGTGGATCAGCTGGGCTGGGGGCAGTTTGTCAGCAGGTCCCCAAGGGAGAAAGAGTCAAGGGTAACTGCAGGCTCTGCTTCATGCAGGGCTGGACCTTAATATTCTGAGGCCAAAAGAATGGTGCTTCCTGGTTACCCTTGGAGAACTAGTATGATCTGCATGGGGAAAGACCCAAGCAGTCCCTGCTTTTGGGTGCAACAGTAGAGCCCTCAGCCCTGAATATGCAGACAAGGCAAGACAGAGAGACCAAAAGAATAAAACAGAAAGAAAGAACACTGAAGTAGTTAACAGATCGGACAGAAGGGGGACACTTTTATTTTGCAGTAGATGGTCCTGGACCGACAGGATCTTTATTTATTTGTTTGTTTGTTTGTTTTTGATATCATTAATCTACAATTACTTGAAGAGCATTATGTTTACTAGGCTCTCCCCTTCACCATGTCCCCCCCACATACCCCTTCACAGTCACTGTCCATCAGCATAGTAAGATGCTGTAAAATCATTAGAAGGGGGACACTCTTAACTGAGCTGCTCTTTAGAGTCAAGATCTTTCTTTTTGTTTTGCAATGCCAAGACGTTATAGAAAAGTTTAAAAGCACAGAAAAATTATGATGAGAGATTCATATCCTCTCACTCAACCATTTAGTGAAGTTCATTCCTCATTTAGTGTTTTCTCTCCTGTCTTTCTTCCTTATATAGTTTTCAACTTTGTGACACAGTGGTGGTCATACTGTCTTCACAACTTGCAGTCCCTTTTCTCTTAAGAGTATCTTGAAAGCATTTCCCATTACGTAACCAACTCTCCTGGGTCACCTTAAACATCACAGCATTGAGCAAATCGCCCTAATCCTGGCCTGCCAGGTTCAGCTTAATCCCTGACACCCGAATTCCAGTATACCTACAAATTATGAATGCAATGCCACTTGCTTTACTTGCCTTTTTCATTAAAAGAAACATTAAGAAACTTGGATTCCTGATTCTTATTAATCCTTTTCTTTTTTCTGAAAAATATTTAGGAACTATAAGCATGGTGATTTAGGAACTACAACAATATAATTAGCTTCCAGTGAAAGCAAGGAGGAAGTGTGGACTAAGGTTAGCTGATGAGATTGGGATAGTCTCCTGTTTTATATGAAGTGTGTGGGCTGGAGGTGAAGGCCTTAGGGATTAATCAGTGAGGTTTTTGGTTGGGTTCAGACTGGTTTCATGAGGAAGAACTGAGTTATTGAAACATCCTCAGATAAGAAACAGTGTCTCATTATTTAAACTCCACCAAAACAGAAAACAAACAAACAAACAAACAAAACAGACTTTGCAACCTGTTCTCCATGCTTGACTCAGGAGAGGGAAGGAGGTATTAGTCATTACTCACACTGTGAATTACAGCCAGAAAGAGGGTCTCTGCTGTCCTCTAAGGAAACTGTGGGGGATAAACCTTATGTTTGGAACTCAGAGACCCAGGAGTGTATGTGTTCAATATCTTCTAGGAATTGGGCTCCATCATTATCCATGTCCTTGTTCTTCAGGTTGGGGTCTACAAACTAGAAGTATCAATATTACCTGGGAGCTTGTCAGAAGTTCTCACTCCAGAATGAATCTACTGAATCAGAATCCTTATTAAATAGCACCCCAGTGATGCACATTAAATTTGAGAAGCACTCCTCTCTGTAAAATAAAGGATCCTTCAGCCCTTTTCCTTCAGAAAAATTATGACTGCATGTTCAAGAATTCCAATCTTTGGGAGTATCTTTCCTTTTTCCTCCCTTCAGGTGGCAATTCATTTTCTCTCAAGTGCTGCTGCTTCTCCCAACTATGGTGTTTTCTACTGTGACTTTTATGGAAGGTCACAGGACTATGAAATGAGAGGGCCTTTGCTATGTGTGATTCACAGACAGGTCATGTCTTCTTAGGAAGGTTTGCATCATATTTTTAATATCTACATTTTTAAGTGTTTACGATTGTTAAGCATTTGTGGCTAGCTTTACTTCTTCTGTTTGGTTTGTCATCCTTCCATGGAAATATCATGAACCAGACCCTGACTCAGAGAAAGGGGCCATACTGCAATTGGTGATTCCCTTGTTGAGGTCAAGTTTGAAGTAACAAATCTCAGAGGAGGCTGAGAAACTGGGCTCTTAATTCCATAATACTTAAGGATATGCTGAGTTCATTACCTCCAAACTGTTGGAAGCTCACCCCTTTACCACAATTAATCAGTGACTTACTGCTTTATCTTAGAAGAAAAGCATGACAAAAAAGTGACTGGGGACTTAAATCTAAACCCCAAACCTGTCACTGAGTCATCTGCTCAAGTCACAATCTCCAGTGTAAAGTGTAGGATGAAACGACCCCATTGAAATATTTGGTGTGCCTAGGGAGTGGGATAAAGGTGTGCAAGTCTTATGAGATACCGTTTTTAGTCATTAAGAACTGATCTCTTCTGCTACAAATGGGCAGCAGATGTACCACAGCTTTTGCTTTGATGAATTATGATTTCTTTGCTATTTCTGAGAATATTGTAGCTTCACTGCTTCTGAACACTAACACCAGTTTACAAGATGCATGAATCATCATTGAAAAGCCCTGAAGAGAGAAAACAGGACTTAATAAACTAGTCCCAGGGTCAGAGCCTAACAGCATCCTTCTCCAAAGGGCTGAGCTAAGCCTGCAGCAGGCATTAGTCAGTGACTATCAGATCTAGATGGGTCTACAAACAAACGTGAATGCAGGCACAGTGGGTGCACTAAGGCTCTCCTTTTCCTGACAAGTACATTCTCCCTTTACTGAGACTCTCCTATATGCCAGATACTGTGCTGGGGACAGTGAACATGATAGGATCCCTGCCCTCAGAGGTTCACAGTCTGTGCAGTGGAGACAGATAAGTAAACAGGAAATTGTGACCAAGTGTAATAAGTCATGTCTGATGGAAAGTGCAGGGCCCAGGGCCTGAGAAGAGAGAAGCTAAAGCTAGAGCTAGAGCTGGCATCATGTGAATCAAGGGTAAGTAGAACAATCAAAATCTTGAATAGTGATGCACCCAGAACCTAAAAAATAAAAATTAGCTTGCAGAGGCCAAAAGGGGCCCCAGATTTCCCCAGACACAAGAAGTACACTGAAGTGGGATGGCCCTTATGATCAGGTTCAGGAGCAAGGGCTTCCACCCACAAGAGAGGAGTTTATTGGTTTCTATTCATGGCTCAGAGGCTCTCTATGCCTACTGTCTCTGGTCATTTCCCTACCTGAAAATAGGTTTATACCAGATGATCTCTGCAAGCTTCTTTCTAGGTGGGGTATCCTATGGCTGCTTAGTATCTTAAAGTGGTGCAGAACTGCATCATCTCAAATGCTCATGGCGAGTCATCTCTGTGTATTGGGACAGTGAAAGGAAACCTCACTGATGGAGGAGGGAGGCCAGCAGCAGGAGCTCTCACACCCTACTACTCTGTGTCAACTGCAGACCCAACTGGAAGAGATGGACCTTGCAAGTCCTTAACTGCTTTAGCTTTACTATACCAGCAGGTGAGGGAAGGTTTTTCTTCTGCTCCAGCAACAGCCCAGCCAATGAGAGACTGTCACAACTCAACCAATGAGAAGCAGTTATACTTTAAACTCTCATTTTGTTTATGACCACTCTCCCAACTCTGCCTTTTCCTCTGTTAAAGAATGTTCCTCTCCTCTGTTCTCCAGACTTGCCTATGGTTTTGCCATGGCTTGCTTGTCCTGAATTGAAATTCTCTTCCTGAATAAACCCATTTTTGCTGGCAAAGTAACTCTTTTATTTTAAGGTTAACAATATATTGTATCACTTTATTATATAATTTAGCTTTGCTTGGGTACCCATTGTACATTTCAGACTACAGAAATGTGCATGCAATTAAAAAAAAGAAAAGACAAATCAGAGAGAAAAGGAAAAAAAAAAAGGTCTGGGGATAGGACACAGGGTGATAAAATGAGACCTTTTTAACTCATGAGTGCTGCTCGTCATGCAAGGGAACCCAAGACTGTCGTGGAACAAGACAGATGAAGGTCAGTCATCCTTCACCAACTTTCTCCTTCCTCCACCATCCTCAAAGTACAACATCTAAAACTAGGATGCACATTAGTTAACTGGAATCTAATGAGGGTGAAATCCTAGTCCCACCTCCGCTAGATCTGAGCCACACTCACACTGAGCACTGGCATCTGCCCGGCCAGGTGGTTTGTATCAAGCAATCAACAGCCTGTGTCTGCTTTAAAAATAAAATGAATACCAAAAATGAAAGATCTGCCATAAGAGGGAGAAAAAAGACAGCATAAAAATCTATGAAGTAGTTGTAAAGATGGAAGAAGGAAGCTGATGTTAGCAAGTGTGAAAAGGGAGGAGTCCTCATTGGACAAATAGTTTGGTTTTACCGCTCACTCTGTGCTCAGTGCTGGGGACTCAGAGATGAAATAGACACTGTCCTAAAGCAGAAGGAAGAGAGACCAATACACAAGTAAGAACAAAACCCCATACTGTGTATCCTTACCACTCTGTGTTGCTGTGGAACAGCATCACCATCACCTTGGCGATTGTTAGAAATGCATAGTCTTCAGCTCCAGATTCAGAATCTGCATTTTAACAGGAACCCTGGAGTTTTAGAAGCACTGCTCTGTATGGTGAGAGGCTGTGGGTAGCATGCAGCTGGGAGAAGGGCTGGCTCACCCTGAGAGGGTTAGGGAAGGCTTTCCTGAGAAAGTCACTTTGGGGCTGGATCTTCAAAGGTGAGTAGGAATTTAATGGTTTGAAATGATGGGTAGGATGAAAAGGTAGCAGCCTGAGAGAGTCGAAACTGAACTGGAAACACAGGCTGGAATCTGACTTTGAAGATATTTGTCTGCCTTATTAAGGAATTTGTTTATTGTCTCCTAAGGATGGAAATCATGTAAGGTAGGAGAACATTCTCCAGGCACCATGCTGCTTAATCAGTGTCAGAGCATTCATGCACATTAGAAGTACTGATGACCTTGTTCACAGTGGAAATATGTTTTCAAGGAAAAATAATCAGGACAGCTTTAATGCTCTCCAGGCTTGCTCAGAGGGTAGGAGTGTCTGTGAACTTGAAGGGAAACAAAAGAAAATTTCCATCTGAGGACATTTTTTTTTTCTGAAGCAAAAAGGGAAGGCTATTAGCAGTTCTTCTAAATAGTATTAAACCAAAACTACATGTCAAGGAACAGGAAATTAATTTTTCTTAGAGGCAAAGTAGCAACTGTTTAACCATTTAATCAACCACATGAATAGTTAAAGAAGATAGAGAAAATGCATGCCTCATTTTAGCTGAAACTTAATTCTAACTCAGTATTCAAAGTCTGGTGTCCTGATAAGTATGGTCGGCCAATGTCCCAGATTGATCAGACATTGAGTTGTCACCCAGGATCCTGGTTCTGGGTGTGATTACCATCCCCATGCAGGCCCAGGTCAGGCCTTTCTTTATCTTCCAACTGGCTGGATACTTCTATTTATTTGTTTGTTTGTTTATTTTTTAGTTTGTTTTTTAATGGTGCTGAATTTTTTTATTAAGGTAAGATTGATATACACTCTTATGAAGGTTTCACATGAAAAAACAACGTGGTTACTACATTCATCCATATTATCAAGTCCCCACCCATACACCAATGCAGTCACTGTCCATCAGTGTAATAAGATGCCACAGCCACTATGTGTCTTCTCTGTGCTACACTGTTCTCCCTGTGATCCTGGCTGGATACTTTTAATGATGAGCCAGAGAAAGCCATGGGGCATTTGAAATGGCAGAAGACATTTGTCCTATTCTGGTATTATAATGATTATTGATTTCTTAAGTGGGCCTATGTGAGTGGAATAAGATAGTGCATCAAATCTAGCATGGATTCAGACAGCTACCACTTTCAGAGATCAACTTGTCCTGACATCAGAAGATGACTTATTGTAGCAAAAGTCCTTGGACCATTGGGACTATTAACTGGAGGGTAAAGAGTATGAGAAGTGAAAAGTAGGCAGGGCTAAATCATGCTGCAATGTGCAGAAGTGGCAAAAAGAGTGGAGGCTTCTAGCACTGGCCACTAGAGGCTGGCACTACCATGAGTGCTGCCAGGGTGCATCTGAGGTGCATCTTAGCCTGACTAGATGTTTGTCATTATCCCCAATTTCTAATAAGGAAACTGGGGCTTAGTGAAGGTGGTTGTTAGGGCCCCAGAGCCAGGATGTGCAGGGCTAGGATTCAAGTTCAGGTCAGACATTGTTGGGCACAGCTCAGTATGCCCCACTTCCTGAAGGGCAGGCATTGCATGGTCACTCCAGAGTCTCTAAGAGCCTGCACGCTTGCTACAGGTTTGTCAGAAAATTCACTGAAACAGCAGAGTAACAGACAAAATCCACATAGACAAGACAGATCATTGAACAGTGATCATTGTTATATAAATTTTATATAATAATGATTATTTTGCCTTAAGTTTCACTTTACAAAAGGCTTCAGCATAGGCATACCTAGCTTCTAAATGCACTTGAGATGATCTGACTATAGTTTGTAGTTTTCCCAGAACAGTTTTCATGTCTCTGTTTTACAGATGAATGAGTATTCCACATAAATGCAAATCTATGGATCCATTTGGTTCCTTGAGACATCAGTAATAGTAAATCAATAAGCATTTATCTATCACTTTCTCTGTTGAAAATGCTGTGCCACAACATGTGTGTCTCTGGAAGAGACACAAACTAAGAGACACAGATCCTGCTCTAAAGAGGTCTCTACAGTCAATCAGAGAATTAAGTAACAGAGGTTGTTTTTGTTTTTAATATTAGTGACAATAGAAAAAAAAATTAAAGAGAGAGAGAGAGAAAGGTCTTACCAGACTAAATCATATTCAGATGATTTTTGTTATTATAGAGATTCAGAAGGCAGTAATGAGTTCAGGTACAGGAAGTTTAGGAAAACTTTACAGAGCCAAGCCTTAGTGCTGCATTTAGAAGGAAGATAGATGTGGAAATAAAAAAGAGAATGTACTACCAGGCCCAAACTACAGTATAGAGGAAGATGTATTTAGGGAAGAATAGGGCACTCATTTGAATTTGAAGAAATATTTGCAAATGGACTAAAGATTGTTGAATCAGAGAAGGCAAGCTGGAGCCAAACTATGAAGAAAGCTTTGAAAGACACATGCAGCGATTTGGATTGCTCTCTTTAGGTGTGGCAGCCAAGGGGTTTTGATCTGCTTAAAACTTTTTCTTCCTCTTCAACAACTGTTGCTGGGACAACTGGGTAAAAACATGTAAAAAAATGAAGTTGGATTCTGTACTCCACACCATATGCAAAAATTAGCTCAAAATGTATCACTGACCTAAATGTAAGTGATAAAACATAAAAATCATAGAAGAAAACATAGGAGTAAATCTTTGTGCTCTTGGATTAAGCATCATTTCTTAGGTTCAACACCAGAAGCACAAATGATAAAAGAAAAAAACTGATAAGTGGAATTTAACAAAAAATTTTAAATTTTGCTCTTCAAACATCATCATTGAGAAATGGAAAAGACAACCAAGAGACTGGGAGAAATTATTTGTATGTATGTCATATATCCAATCAGGAACTTACATCTAGAATATTTAAAAAAAAGAACTCTTACAACTCAATAATAAAACAACCAAAAAAAAAACAATTTAAAAACAGTGTTTTTGAAAATTATATTTACCTATACATTACTATTTTGTTTGTTCATCACTCTTCTTAAAATATATTCTTTTAGAATTTGCTTTACTAAAAAATGATACGGTAAATTCTTAATTTTTGTTAAAAAAGCCTTTATTTTCATTCTTGACAGATGGTCGACTAGTTAACAATTACACTTCAAGCATTTAAAGACTTTTTTCATGAATTTTTAGTTACTAATACATTTTTTACTCATTAGTGTTATAATAATTAGAATCACAATAAAAATCAAGAAATATACCAAAACTTTAAATTACATTGTATTATATAGTGTTATAATACCCTTATTTCATTAATTTTATTTCTTTACAGAATATCACTCTTTCCTATCTTCCTGTTTCTGAGATTTGTTTTTAGCCTCTGCTATCTTGCAATTTCACTCTGACATGTTTAGATATTTATTTCATCAGTCCTAGAAAATTCTCTTCAAATATTGCCTTTGCTCCATTTTCCCTATTCTTCTGGGGACTCTGATTAGGTCTATTTTAGAGCTCATTCTTGTTTATTTTAATATTTTAATTTTAATTATTCTGAATTATTTTAAATTAAATTGTTTTTCCACATAAAATCTTTATTGTTTCCAACTGGTCCAGAACTTGGAAAAGTGTCTGGAGAATGTATAAGCAACTTCTCTGGTGATGGTGGCAGAGGTTCAGGTGGTATCACCATGGTCAGGGTGACTGCAGCCAAGGCCCTTGAAGGGGCCACTGAATTCAGAAGGCTCTTAATTATGCTTGGCAATAAGTCTTCCAAAGAGGTACTATCCATGTCTGGCCTCTGAAGGTTGATCAGGTGGAAGCCCATCTTTTTTATGAGTTTCACTTCCTGGTTTAGGATGTATTTCTTCAGGAAGTCACAGACGTAAGGGGCTATGCTGGCAGAGCCCAGAGATGTAGATCTAGCAGAGCCAACTTTGATTTAGTCTCTAAAACCATGAAGGCCTCTAAAGCATCCATCTTGAGACAGCATCTACTTACCCTCAAAGAAGGGCACTGTCACCACATTGGTTCTATAAGGAGGCACTTGGTGTCCGCGTGTATCTGTCTTGCCAACTCAAAAGAAGTGGCACACACTCTTTAGGGCCACATTGTTGCAATTAAAACAGCCTAGAGGGAGTTAGGTGTTAGAGGTTCACAAATAAAGGTTGGCCAGGTAGTGGATAGAGGCTTGGCTTCATGTGGATGATCCTGAAGGATCTGGGAGATTTTGTTGTAGAAAGGGCACTGGTCACAAAATACAGTGTTAGCTAGTCTTGGAGGCATGGGCTGGCTGAAAGGTAGTCTGGAGGCAGGGGCTGGACCGGAGATTGAAGGGTGGTCAGACCTTAGGAGAATAGTCCTGGGGTATCTTCCATCCAAATACTATTGAATCAAGATACAAATCTGTGTGGGCTTTCAAATACCATCGCTTAGTTTATTTTAAATTTTCATCCTTTGACTTGCCTCTCTCACTTTGAGTAATTTCTTTAGATACATCTGCCAGATCTCAAACCCTTTCTTCAAACTGTTTAATACATCATTTGACCAATTTTATTTTCCATTTCTTTAGGTATCAGTTATTCTTTTCCTAATCTGCCTAGTCATCCCTGCTTCCTTATTGGCTCAAAGATTAGTAATGCAAATTATAGTGTGGTCATTGGCACCTGCCTACACGGCAACCCTGTCTCTCTCATTTGCTTACCATTCACTACTCCTAGACTTAGTTTTAACTCATTTGAGGAGAGGTAGAAGGGATGTGGGGCTTTTCAAGGACAACAATAACAAAAAAGCCATAATGGTATGTTATTTCAAGAATACAGTTTTTTTTTTTTAAACATTTACTCTACCTTACTGCTAGAAGCAGAATTCTCTGAGCTCCTTCATAGCCCCAAGGTCTGGTAAACTCTAAACTCCAGTATATGGAGCAAATATTTGTTGAATTTAGGCTTACTAAGAAAAAAGAAAAAGGGAGAGCTCATATTTTCATAGATACATGAAGGTACCCAGCACTAGGTTTCTGAAGAAGACTTATGACCTTCATCATCACTAAGAGGCCCAGAAATAGCAGGTGCTCAATCACAGAGCCTGTTACTGGGCACTATTACTCCCCATTGTTCTTAGAGACTGAAATCATCAATGTAGTTCAAAGCCATGCAAAGTCTGGCCCCATAATCAATTCATACTATTTCTATTGCTCACGTTTTTTTATTTTTGTATCATTAATCTACAATTACATGAGGAACATTATGTTTACTAGGCTCCCCCCTTCACCAAGTCCCCCTACAAACCCCATTACAGTCACTGTCCATCAGCGTAGTAAGATGCTGTAGAGTCATGACTTGTCTTCTCTGTGTTGTGCATCCCTCCCCATGCCCCCCCACACACATTATACATGCTAATCATAATGTCCCCTTCTCCCTCTGCCTTATCCCTCCCTTCCCACCCATCCTCCCCAGTCCCTTTCCCTTTGGTAATTGTTAGTACATTCTTGGGTTCTGTGAGTCTGCTACTGTTTTTTTCCTTCAGTTTTTTCTTTGTTCTTATATGCCATATATGAGCGAAATCATTTGGTACTTGTCTTTCTATGCCTGGCTTATTTCACTGAGCATAATACCCTCTATTGCTCACTTTTTAAAAACAGACTTTATTTTTTTTAGAGCAGTTTTAGGTTTACAAATAGTTGAGTAGATAGTACAGAGTTCCCGTATGCCTCCTCTTCCCCATAGTTCCCCCTATTCTTAACATCTTACATTAGTGTGACACATTTGTAACTGATAAACCAATATTGATACATTATTGAATTCCATGCTTTACATTAGTGTTCACTTGTGTTGTACAGTTCTACATGTTTTCACAAATGTATGGCATGTACTCAACATTACATTATCATAAGGTATAGTCTCATCAGCCTAAAAATTCCATGCTCCAACTTTCAACACCCCCCAATCTCCTCCCCAGTCTAAATCCCTGTCAACCACTGGTCTTTTTACTATCTCTATGGTTTCACCTTTTACAAAAGTCCTATAGTTGGAATCATACATATGTAGCCTTTTCAGAATGGCTTCTTTCACAGCAATGAACTGAGGTTCTTTGAGGTTCTTCCATGTCTTTTAGTAGTTTGATAGCTCATTTGTTTTTATCATTGAATAGTATTCCAACATATGACTGTTTCATGGTTTGTTTATCCATTCACCTACTGAAGGACATGTGGGTTGCTTCCAGTTTTGGCAATCCTGAATGAAGCTGCTATGCACATTCATGTGCAGTAATTTCTGTAACATAAGTTTTCAACTCATTTGGGCAAAAATCTAGGAATGCAATTGTTGAGTCATATGGTAAGACTGTGTTTACCTTTGTAAGATACTGTCAAAGTGTCTTCCGCAGTGGCTGTACCATTTTGCATTCCCACCAGCAATGAATGAGGAGAGTTCCTGTTCTTCCACATCCGCCTCATCCTTTGGTGTTGACAGTGTTTTGACTTTTCACCTTAATAGTTGTATAGTGGTTCTTCTGTTTACTTTTTAATTGGATTCCCTTCATATCATTGAGTTTTAAGAGTTATTGTATATTTTGGGTACAAGTCTCTTATGAGATATGTGCTTTGCAAATATTTTCTCCCAAGCTATGGCTTTTCTTCTCATTTCCTTATTAGTGTCTTGCAGAAAAGAAGAATGAGGTTCAACCTATCTACTTTTTCTTTCATGGATGGTGCTTTTGGTGTTGGACTTAAAAACTCATTACCAAGGGTAAGTCACCTAGATTTTGGCCTGTGTTATCTTCAAGAAATTTTACAGTTAGTCAATGATTTATTTACATTTATTAAAATTTATTAACTTTTGTGAAAGATGTAAGGTCAGTGTCTAGATTATTTTGCATGTGGATGTCCAATTTGGACATTTGCTAAAAAGACTATTTTTTCTCCATTGAATTTTCTTAGCTCCTTTGTCAAAATCAGCTGCCTATAATTATATGGTTCTATCTCTGGGCTCTCTATAATCTGTCCCATTGATCTATTAGCCTATTCCTTTGCCAATACCACACTGTGTTGATTACTATATAGTAAGACTTGAAGTCAGGTAATGTCAGTCTGCTGGTGTTGCTCTTCTTGTTCAGCATTGTTAGCTATTCTGGGTCTTTTGATTTTCCATATACATTTTATAATCAGCTTGTCTATATCCAAAAATAACTTACTGGGATTTTGGTTGAGATGTCATTGACTCTATAGACGAAGTTGTGCCATTTTAACAATATTGAGTTTTCTTATCTGTGAATATGTAATCTCTCTACATTCATTTAGATTGTCTTTATTTCATTAGAGTATTGTAGTTTTCCGCAGACAGATCTTATATATATTTTGTGAAACATACTGAAGTATTTTGTTTTGGGGGTAATCATGTAAATGGTATTCTTTTTACTTTCACATCCAACTGTTTACTGCTGGTAGATAGTTAAGCAATTGATTTTTTAACCGTGAACCCAGCAACCTTATTATAACAGCTTATTAGTTTCAGGGATTTTTGTTGTTTTGTCATTTCTTTGGGATTTCCTACATAGACAATCATGTCATCAGGAACAAAATCAGTTTTATTTCTTCCTTCCCAAGTTATATACCTTTCACTGTCATATTGTAGTAGCTAGAACTTCTGGTATGATGTGGAATATGAGTAGTAAGAGGGGAGATCCTTGTCTTATTCCTGATCTTAGCAATAAAGAGTTTAGTCTCAACATTAAGTATGACATTGACTGTAGATTTTTGTAGTTTTTTTTTGTATCAATTTGAAGAAGTTCCCCTGTATTCTTAGTTTGCTGAGTGTTTATCATGAATGTGTCTTAGATTTTGCCAATAGCATTATGACACTTTTCTTCTTTAGCCTTTTAATGTGACAGACTACCTTAATTGAATGAGCCTTGCATACCTGGGATAAATGCCAGTTGGTCATGCTGTATATTTTTCTACTATATTGCTGAATTCCATTTGCTAATATTTTGTTAATGATTTTTGTATGTATTCATGAAAGATATTGTTCTGTAGTTCTGTTTGTGTTTTTACTGTCATTGTATAGTTTTGGTGTCAAGGTAAAAAAATGAATTGGAAAAGTTTCCCTCCTCTTCTCTGTTGAGGAAGAAATTGTATAGATATGATACTAATTCTTCTTTAAACAGCTGGTAGAATTCTCCAGTGAGACAACCTGGACCTAAAGATTGCTTTGTGACAGCTATAAAATTACAAATTAAATTTCTTGAATATTTATATGGTTATTCAAATAATACATTCTATATTGGGTGAGTTTTATAGTTTGTATGTTTTGAGAAACTGCACCATTTAATCTAAGTTGTCAAATATATGTGTGGAGTTGTTTGCAGTATTCCATTATTACCCTCTTAATGCTTGCTGGGTCTGTAGTAATATCCCTTATTTCACTTTTGACAGTATTTTGAGTCTTTTCTATTTTTTCTTTCAGTCCTATGAGGTTTGTCAATTTTATTGATTTCAAAGAATCAGCTTTTTCTTTCAAAATTTTCTATTGATTTTTGTTTTTCTACTTAATTCATTTCTGCATTGTGCTTGAGCTTACGTTGCTTTTCTCCCTAGTTTCTTGAGGTAGGAGCCTAGATTGATTTCTCTCCTCTTCTCTAATGTATGTATTTAGTGTTATAAACTTCCCTTTCAGCACTGTGTTAGCTACATCCCATAAATTTTGATATATCTTCATTTTCATTCAGATCAACATATTTTTGAAAATTTCCCTAAAGACTTTAATTCATGGATTATTTAGAAGTGTGTTGTTAGCTTCTAAGTATTTGGAAATTTTCCTTTCATCTTTCTGTTGCTGATTTCTAGTTGAGTCCACTGTGGCCAGACACATTTTGTATGATTACAATTCTTTCAAAATTACTGAGGTTTGATTTATGGCCTAGGAATGAATGGTCTATCTTGGCATATACCCATGATACTTAAAAAGACTGTGCATTCTGCTGTTGTTGAGTGGAGTGTTCTCTAAGTGTCATTTAGATCTTGGTGATTGATAGGATAGTGTTACTGAGTATTAAATCTTTGATTTTATATCAAAATTTTCCATCAATTGTTGAGAAAGGGGTGTTGAAGTCACTGCTATAATTGTTTCTCTGTTTCCCTTCATATCTATCAGTTTTTGCTTCACATATTTTGCAGCCCTATTGTTTTTTCATACAAATTTAAGATGCCCTCTTCTTGGTGGATTGGCACTTTTACTATTAGGTAATACTCCTCTCTGTCCCTAATTTTCTTTGCTCTAAAATCTACTGTACTTGTTAATACAGCCACTCCTGCTTTCTTTAATGTTTGCAATGTGTACTTTTTATTCTATCCTTTCACTTTCAACCTCCCTGTATCATTATACTTGAAGAAAGTTTCTTACAACATATAGGTCACATAGTTGGATCACATGTTTTATACACTGTCAATCTCTTTTATATTTAACATCTTTATAGTTAATGCAAATATGATGTATTAGTGTTTGTCTATTATTTTTTATTTTCTATGTTTAACATTTTTTCTGTTTTCTTTTCCTGTCTGTGGGTTCACTGAATATTTTTGTTTCTGAGTGTACCTCTTTCTATAGTCTTTAGGGTAACTACTCTAGGTATTACATTATATCTTATCACAATCTACTGCTATTAACTTTTTACCAGTTTGAGGGAAGTACAAAAACCTTACCTTTCTTTATGCCCTTTACTCTCCCATTTATAATTGTCTTATTTCTTCTACATACATTGAAAACCACAAGTTATGATTTTTGCTTCAGCAAACATAATCAAGAAAACTCAAGAAAAGTATATTGTATTTACCCATATTTTTACTCTTTCTGTCCTTCCTTCCTGATGCTCCAAAATTCCTTCTCTTATCATATCCTGTTTTGAGAGCTTTCTTTAGTCATTGTTTCAGGGCAGATCTGCTGGAAACAAATTCTTAGTTTTCCTTCCCTTGAGAATCAACTGATTTCCCTTTATTCCTGAAGCATATTTTTGTTGGATATAGAATTCTGCATTGACAATTCTTTCAGCCCTTGAAAAGTGTTGTGCCATTTCTTTATGGCTTCATTGTTCCTGACAAGAAATCAATCGTTTGGATTGTTTGTCTCACAGGTAATATGTCATTTCTCTCTGCTTTCAAGCCTTTTTCTTTTTTCGTTGGTTTTCAGAAGTTTGATGATGTGTTTTGATGTGGATTTGGGGGTTTATCCTGTTTGGAGTTCACACAGCTTTTTGAATCTATTTATGTGTTTCGCCAAATTTGGGAAATTTTTAGAAATAATTTCCTTGAATACTTTTTTAGCCCCCATCTTCTTTTTCCTCTCCTTCTGGAAATCCACTGATGAATTGGATTGTTAGATCCTTTGTTATGTTAGATCATTTGTTATAGTCTCAAACATCCCCAAGGTTCTATTTATTATTGTTTTGATTTTCTTTCTCTCTGTTGTTCTAATTGGCTAATTTCTATTGTTTTAATTCAAATTCACTGATTTTTCCTCTGTCCTCCCTATTATGCTTTTGAGCTCTTGTGGTTTTTTTGTTGTTGTTGTACTTTTTTAGTTCTAAAATTTCCACATTTTTAAATTGAAGATGATTGATATACAATCTTATGTTGGTTTCAAATGTACAACACAGTGGTTCAACAGTTCAACTTCTTTTTTCTTTTATATTCTATTTCATTGTTAAGACTGTTTCCATGCTGAGTTTCTTTTTCATTAATTTCAACTGTTCATAATTGCATACTGAAGCATTTTTTTACATTTATTTGTTAAGCATGTAAATAAACAAAAAGTGCTGGAAGAATGTTCAACATTGTTGTTAATTCAGCAGTAAAGATGAGGGTGTTTATTTATTTATTTTTACATTCCACTGACGTTCTTTATTTTTTTTTTGGTATCATTAATCTACAATTACATGAAAGACATTATGTTTACTAGGATCCCCCCTTCACCAAGTCCCCCCCACATACCCCTTCACAGTCACTGTCCATCAGCATAGTAAGATCCTGTAAAATCACTACTTGTCTTCTCTGTGTTGCACAGCCCTCCCTGTGCCCCCCCCCCACACTATACATGCTAATCATAATGCCGCCTTTCTTTTTCCCCGCCCTTATCCCTCCTTTCCCACCCATCGTCCCCGGTCCCTTTCCCTTTGGTAACTGTTAGTCCATTCTTGGGTTCTGTGATTCTGCTGCTGTTTTGTTCCTTCAGTTTTCCTTTTTTCTTATACTCCACATATGAGTGAAATCATTTGGTACTTGTCTTTCTCTGCCTGGCTTATTTCACTGAGCATAATACCCATGGATGGAGCTAGAGGGTGTTTATCTTTTTAAAGTATCATTGATATGCAATTTTATGAAGGTTGCACATGAACATCATTGTGCTTTCAACATTCACCTATATTATCAAGTCCTCACTGTCCCCACCCCCACTGCAGTCACTGTCCATCAGTGTAGTAAGATGCCACAGAGTCACTTCTTCTCTTTTCTGTGCTATACTGTCTTCCTGTGACCCCACACACACCATGAGCACCAATCATGATACCCCACAATCCCCTTCTCCCTCCCTTCTACCCACTCTCCCCTACACTTCCCCTTTGGTAACTGCTAGTCCCTTTCGGAGACTCTGAGTCTGCTGCTGTTTTGTTACTTTAGTTTTGCTTTGTTGTTATACTCCACAAATGAGTGAAATCATTTGGTACTTCTCTTTCTCCACTTGGGCTTAATTCACTGAGCATAATACCCTCCAGCTCCATCCACGCTGTTGCAAATTGTAGGCTTTTCTTTTTATGGCTGACTAATATTCCATTGTGTATATGTACCACATCTTCTTTATCCATTCATCTATTGATGGACACTAGGTTGCTTCCATATCTTGGCTTTACTTACTGAAGCATTTTTATTACGGTTGTTTTAAAATCTTTGTCAGAAAATTCTAAAAGCTGTGTCAACCAAGTGTTGCTGTCATTGACTGTCTCTTATCATTCAAGTTGAGATCTTCCTGGTTTTTGGTATAAGTGATTTTTCATTGAAAGTTGCACATTTTGTATATTATGAGGGTCTGGTTCTCATTAAATCTTAAGTTTTAGTTGGCCTCTTCTACCACTTCAGTTGGGGAGTCAGACACTTTACTACAGCCAGTTGAAATGGAAATTCCGGTTCTCTTATCCTGGATAACACACAGAGGGGAGGGGACTCCTGGTCACTGCTGGGTAGAAGCTGGAGTTGAGGCTCCATCACAGGCTGATATAATCCTGGCTAAGAAGAGTAGCACCTTGTTACTCCTCCCAGTGTGTCCACCACTGTCAATACAGGATGGTGGATAAAACTGTGAGTGGCCTCAGTCCTGCTGAGTAGAGGTGAAAAGTCTGGACTCTCAGTTAGCCTTATTTCACATCACTTAATGTGGGGAAGAGCACCAAACAGGAAAAAGGAGTGGAACCTCATTATCCCCAGGTACGTAGAAGTCCAGGGTTCCCATGTGTTTTTCATTCAGACTACATTAAGGAGAGAACCTCTTTAACACTCAACCAAGTAGGGCATTTTTTTTTCCTGTCTGATATAATTCTTTTAATTTTTATTTATTTATTTAGGTATCATTACTACACAATTACATGAGAAACACTGTGGTTACTATATACCCCCAATTATCAAGTATCCACCACATATGCCATTACAGTCACTTTCCATCAGTGTAGTAAGATGCTATAGAGTCACTACTTGTCTTCTCTTTGCTACACTGCCTTCCCTGTGCTGTCCCCACATTATGTGTGCTAATTGTAATGCCCCTTATTCCCCTTCTCCCTCCCTTCCAACCCACCTTCCCTAGTCCCTTTCCCTTTGGTAACTGTTAGTCCATTCTTGGGTTCTGTGAGTCTGCTGCTGTTTTGTTCCTTCAGTTTTCTTCTGTTCTTACACTCCACATATGAGTGAAATCATTTGGTACTTGTCTTTCTCTGCCTGGCTATTTCACAGAGCATAACACCCTCTAGCTCCATCCATCTTGTTGCAAATGGCAGGATTTGCTTTCTTCTTATGGCTGAATAATATTCCATTGTGTATATGTACCACATCTTCTTTATCCATTCCTCTACTCATGGATACTTAGGTTGCTTCCATTTCTTGGCTATTGTATATAGTGTTGTGATAAACATAGGAGTGCATATGCCCTTTTGAAACTGGGATCCTGCATTCGTAGAGTAAATTTTTACGGGTGGAATTCATGGGTCAAATGGTATTTATATTTTTAGTTTTTAGAGGAACCCACATACTGCTTTCCACCATGGATGAACTAGTTTACATTCCCACCAGCAGTGTAGGAGGGTTCCCCTTTCTCCGCATTCTCACCAGCACCTGTTGTTCCTATGCTGCTCTATGTTGGCCATCCTAACTGGTGTGAGGTGATATCTCATTGTGGTTTTAATTTGCATTTCCCTTATAATTAGCAATGTGGAGCATCTTTTCATGTGGCTGTTGGCCAACTGAATTTCTTCTTTGGAGAAGTGTTGGTTCAGATCATCCGCCCATTTTTTAATAGGGTTATTTGCTTTTTGGGTGCTGAGGCATGTGAGTTCTTTATATATTTTGGATGTTAACCTCTTGTCAGATATGATTTACAAATATATTCTCCCATACCATAGGATGCCTTTTTGTTCTGCTGATGGTGTCCTTTGCTGTACAGAAGCTTTTTAGCATGATGTAGTCCCATTTGTTCATTTTTTATTTTGTTTCCCTTGCCTGAGGAGATGTGTTCAGCAAAAAGTTGTTCACATTTATATTCAAGAGATTTTTGACTATGTTTTATTCTAAGAGTTTTATGGTTTCATGACTTACATTCAGGTCTTTGCTCCTTTACTTTTGTATATGGGGTTAGACAATAATCCAGTTTCATTCTCTTGCATGTAGCTGTCCAGTTTTGCCAACACCAGCTGTTGAAGAGGTTGTCATTTCCCCATTGTATATCCATGGCTCCTTTATTGTATATTAATTGACCATATATGTTTGGGTTTATATCTGGGCTCTCTAGGTTGTTCCTTTGGCCTATGGGTCTGTTCTTGTGCCAGTATGAAATTGTCTTGATTACTGCAGCTTTGTAGTAGAGCTTGAAGTTGGGGAGTATATTCCCAATTTATTCTTCCTTCTCAGGATTGCTTTGGCTCTTCCAGGTCTTTGTGGTTCTATATGAATTTTAGAACTATTTGCTCTAGTTCATTGAAGAAAGCTGTTGGTATTTTGATAGGGATTGCACTGAATCTATCGATTGCTTTAGGCAGGATGGCAATTTTGCCAATATTAATTCTTCCTATCCATGAGCACGGGATGTGGTTCCATTTACAGGTATCTTCTTTAATTTCTCTCATGAGTGTCTTGTAGTTTTCAGGGTACAGGTCTTTCACTTCCTTGGTTAGGTTTATTCCTAGGGATTTTATTCTTTTTGATGCAATTGTGAATGAAATTGTTTTCCTGATTTCTCTTTCTGCTAGCTCATTGTTAGTGTATAGGAATGCAACAGATTTCTGTGTATTAATTTTGTATCCTGCAACTTTGCTGAATTCAGATATTAGACAGTAGTTTTGGAGTGGATTCTTTAGGGTTTTCTATGTACAATATCATGTCATCTGCAAACAGGGACAGTTTAACCAATCCTTGCCAATCTGGATGACTTTGTGTGTGTGTGTGTGTGTGTGTTGTCTGATTGCCGTGGCTATGACCTCCAGAACTATGTTGAATAAAAGTGGGGAGAGTGAGCATCATTGTCTTGTTCCCAATCTTAAAGGAAAAGCTTTTAGCTTCTCGCTGTTAAGTATGATGTTAGCTGTGGGTTTGCCATATATTGCCTTTATTATGTTGAGGTACTTGCCCTCTATACCCATTTTGTTGAGAGTTTTTATCATTAATGGATGTTGAATTTTGACAAGCACTTTTTCAGCATCTACGGAGATGATCATGTGGTTTTTGTCCTTCTTTTTGTTGATGTGGTGGATGATGTTGATGGATTTTTGAATGTTGTACCATCTGTGCACCCCTGGTATAAACCGTATTTGATCATGCTGGATGATTGTTTTGAGGTATTTTTTAATGCAGTTTTCTAATATTTTGTTGAGTATTTCTGTATCTATGTTCATCAGGGATATTGGTCTGTAATTTTCTTTTTGTGGTGTCTTTGCCTGGTTTTGGTATTAGAGTGATGCTGGCCTTGTAGAATGACTTTGGGAGTATTCCCTCCTCTTCTACTTTTTGGAAAACTTTAAGGAGGATGGGTATTAGGTCTTTCCTAAATGTTTGATAAAATTCAGCAGTGAAACTATTTGGTCCAGGATTTTGATCTTAGGTAGTTTTTTGATTACCACTTTCCTTACAAAATGGAGCATTTTGTTATAACCTGGAAAGGGTGTAAGTCTAGGCTCTACAAATTGTCTTTGCTGTTGGGGCCTGAGTGTTTTCTGTGGTGTTTGGCTAAAGTTAGATTACTACATAAAAATCTTCTGTCTGCATGTTAGGCTCCCTCTTTCCTTGTCCTTTGGATAGAAAGCAAACTTTCCTTGGGCCTTTACATGCACTCAGAATTTCTGGGTTGCCACATTCAGTAATCATTGTGGGATATGAGGCAATACAAAATACAAGTGAACTCACAACTGTATTGTTCCTTGGTTCCTAGGATCCCCCAGCCAGTCTGCCTTCTCCTCCATTTTCAGAGTCTTCTTATGTTTGTTTTATATATCATGCTGTTTTTAGTTGTACTTAGGAAGAATAGGGAAAAGTCTATCTATGTTAACTTTTGCAATAAAAAGTCCTGAATGTTTGTGTGTACAAATGTGTGCACACTTGTAATGACACTGTGGAAATGTCTTTTACAGAGACTGATTTACAGATGAAATATAATGTCTGGGATAAACTTCTAAATAATTTGTAGTGTGTAACAGGTAAGAATATAAAGCACATGAAATTAGGTATGAATTGATAATTGTTGGGAATTGGATGATGGGTTTATGGAGGCTCATTACTCTATTTGACTTTTGCATATGTGTGAAATCCTCCTCAAAAAGAAAACTGTTTCGAGACCACCCAGTCTGTCATATTAGAGGTTCTAGTCTCTGTTCTCTGCCATAGTATAAGCTTGATAACAAGAACCCAGTCTATTTTGTTCACAATTAAGCTCCACAGTTTAAAAGTGATACATGTAGTTGGCTCTCAAATTATCATATTTCCTCAAGCATAACATGCCATAAATTACAAAATACATACCTTTATTTTCTGTGCCATTAAAAAATACTGGAAATTATGACATACCATCAATTTTTAGAAGTATCTGGGTTTCATATGTTACAATGTGAAAAAATATTCATTTTAGAATTAATGGAATATCATATCTATGAAATAAATGAATAGTGAGGTCAAGATTACAATGAAGATGCTTCATACATGTTCAAAACCAGGCCAGGGTGTATTTTTGAAGGTATCACCAATTCTGTAATTAATATATTTATTCTTAAATATCAAAATTTTATGTCCAAGATTATAGGTCACTCTTAAAAAAACCTCAATAGAAAATGCAGCAGTCTGTCACAATGGGATCCACCTTTTCACCACTACCAAGGACCCCTTTTATTATTTTATCCAAAGGTCCCCATACTTAGAAATATTTTGATATTAAGTAAAATTCATATGTTAAGCTCATTTTCTTCATTTTTCATTGACTAAACATGTAGTGTTCATACTGAGGCAATACAATGACAGCTAAAAAAAAGGAAACATGACCCTTTACATACCCTATATGGACTGCACTACAGGGAAAACAAACAGTTTCATCAGACAATCTACTTTTTTCAGCCTCTAATGCTACTTTCTCAGAACCCCAGAATGACTGGAACTGAGATGACAAGAGCTGAAGCCTGCTCCTATATTAAGTCAAGAAAGGGCATTTAGATAGCCCATCTTAATGGTATATAATATGTTAGGCCCTTTGCTTACACAACCTCCAAAAGAGGAAGGTGCATAAGGGAGTTCAATGCTATGGTGAACTGACAGGGTGGAGGGAGTCTATTCAAGTTTCTAAATAATTAATAGCATAAAAATTCAACTGGTTTTCTAGGTTGCATGGGAACAGAGTAGTGAAAAGAAAATGCTATTTGTGGGGTTTTAGATCACTTACCCTGTCTCTCTATGTCTCAGTTTAGATCTGAGTGCAGAGGACCAGTCATTCATCTTTGCATCCCTGAGCAGAGTTCAGAGGTTGCCCAGAGAAGGCACTTGTGTCTACAAAATATGTAAATGGATAGAAGGATGGTGGTCCTCAAAACCTTTAAGACATCTTCCCTGTCCCTGATTCAAACTCTCTTGAGGGAAGATGAAAATTAGGAAAAAGGACTGCACCCAGGAAACATGACCTCAGGAACCAGGTAAGGAAAAAAAATGCAACTAGAAATTCTCTTTATCTTTGGAAAGTTGTACATGCCAATGGCCATCTCTAAATTCCTAACACCTAACGTGGAATAATAAATCTACATACAAAAACTCTCATGAAATGCCAAAGACACAATCTGATTTTTAAAATTAGAGGATGCACACAAAATTACAAAATTGGCATAATTATTTGAGGAAAAAAGAGGTGGTGACAAAGGGATCAGAATTTTTTTTATTTTCATCCTACAAACATTAGCACAGACCTGTCCTTATCCCCAGGTTCAAAACCATCATATATTAATTCTACATGTAAACCATTAGGAAAAATAAAACCAGTTATCAGATGAACATCTGCAGTTGTGGTGGTCTTGTTTGGGAAACCTGCTTTGGAAGCTTAGCAGGTCCTTGTGAGTTCTAGTAGTGAGGGGAACTAAGGGCACTCTGCCATGGGCACCAAGAACAGCAGTGGGTCAGTAGGTTTTAGCAGTTTGTTTTAGTAAGTATAACACTAGAAGCCCTTCCCAGTGCCCAAAGGAGGAGAGAATTAAATATTCTGAGCTCCAGTTCCAGCAATGGCCAGTCTTTCCCTTACCCAAAGGATGGGGGTAGATCCACAGGATTGAGAAGGACATAGAAGCTATCGAAAAACTTCTCTGTTCCTTCAAGTTGACATACTAGGATTCAGGACTTCCTTACCTTAGAAAAAGGCCATGAATATGCAGCCACATGGATTGGAGAAGATCAAACAAAACAGGTAGGAGTCCATGGAACTGCTTTTCTTCCTGTTGAAGTATTTAAGAGTGCAACCCTACTAATTCTTTGCTCCACATCATATTGTGGGAGTGGGACAGCTTAACATTTGGTTTCCAAAGCCATATATATTGGTTAAGTACCAGGCATAGCAATGATGCAGCTTGTTTATTTCTCCTTTTCAATTTCCCTTTGAAATACTGATTTGTTGTAGGGAGTGCTCAAGATGGGGCCGTGAATAGGGTGGCGGAAATCTCCCGACAAAACCACATGTATTTTGAAAATACAGTAAACACAACTATTCCTAAAAGAGAGACCAGAAGATACAGTAAAACAGCCAAGCTACATCCATATCTGCAAGAACTCAGCATCTCAAGAAAAGGGTAAGATATAAAGCCATGAGCCGGTGGCAGTGAGCACTGAACGAACCCAAGCTCAGTGGAGGAAGGAAAATAATCAGAGTAGGGAGGGAGTGGAAGCACAGGACTGTTAAATAACCAGCCCTAGTAATCTGCACCAGGAACACAGACAAACGTTCCGTGGTGTACTGGATATTAGAGAAACGGAAAAGTAAAATCCGAGATGGAGACTGTGAGAGGGTCCCCACAGCCAGCTCCACTAGGACAAAAGAAAAGCTGGCACTTTAAAAGTTGCAAAGGGAGCCAAGATGGCGGCGTGAGTAGAGCAGTGGAAATCTCCTCCCAAAACCACATATATTTATGAAAATATAACAAAGACAACTCTTCCTAGAAGGGAGACCAGAAGACACAGGACAACATCCAGAACACATCCACACCTGCGAGAACCCAGCACCTCGCGAAGGGGGTAAGATACAAGCCCCAGCCTGGCGGGACCTGAGCACCCCACACCCCGGCCCCAGGTGGGAGGAGAAAAGTCAGAGCAGGGAGGGAGAGGGATCTCAGAACTACTAAACACCCAGCCCAAGCCATCTGCAAAAGAGCGCAGACACAGTGCAAGGGCGGGGCCCTGGATTCTAGGGAAACAGGACAGTAAGAACTGTGAGTGGGTCCCTGAGGCTGGCGCCCTGGGGACAAAAAAAGTGAGTGCTTTTTTAAAGTCTTAAGGGGACAGGGACCCCACAGCCGGACGGAAGTGTCCTGGGACACTAAGTCCAGCAGCAGGGAATCTGGGGAACTCTGGGCACTCTAACCCCCTGGGCAGCGGGGAGCATGGAGGCCCCTCATGAACATAAATAGCCTCGCGGCCGCTCCCCCCTCAACGCAGCTCCACCATATCGGAGAGCAGCCCAAGGCAGGCCACGCCCACAACAACAGCAGAGATAAATTCCATAGCAGCTAGGCAGGAATCAGAAGCCCTGTCTGAGCGCAGCTGCCCAGCACAAGCCACTAGAGGTCGCTGTTCTCCCAGGAGAGGAAGGCCACAAACCAACAAGAAGGAAATTCCTTCCAGATGTCACTCGTGCCAGCTCCGCAAACTATCTCTATTGCCATGAAAAGGCAAAATTACAGGCTGACCAAGATAACAGATTCAACAACTGAGAAGGAGACAGAACTAACCAGTCTTCCTGAAAAAGAATTCAAAATAAAAATCACAAACATGCTGACGGAGATGCAGAGAAATATACAAGAGCTGAGGGATAAAGTCCGGAGGGAGACTACAGATGCCCAGAGAGAGATTACAGACATCCGGAAGGAGATTACAGAAGTGAAACAAACTCTGGAAGGATTTATAAGGAGAATGGATAAGATGCAAGAGGCCATTGATGGAATAGAAACCAGGGAACAGGAACGCATAGAACCTGACACAGAGAGAGAGAAAAGGATCTCCAGGAATGAAACAATATTAAGAGAACTGTGTGACCAATCCAAAAGGAACAATATCCGAATTATAAGGGTAAAAGAAGAAGAAGAGAGAGAAAAAGGGATAGAAAGTATCTTGGAAGAAAAAATTGCCGAAAACTTACCCAAACTGGGGGAGGAAATAATCGAACAGACCACGGTAATACACAGAACTCCCAACAGAAAGGACCCAAGGAGGACAACACCAAGACACATAATAATTAAAATGGCAAAGATTAAGGACAAGGAAAAAGTTTTAAAGGCAGCTAGAGAGAAAAAGGTCACCTATAAAGGAAAACCCATCAGGCTATCATCAGACTTCTCAACAGAAACCTTACAGGCCAGAAGAGAATGGCATGATATATTTAATGCAATGAAACAGAAGGACCTTGAACCAAGGATACTGTATCCAGCATGATTATCATTTAAATATGAAGGAGGGATTAAACAATTCCCAGACAAGCAAAAGTGGAGGGAATTTGCTTCCCACAAACCACCTCTACAGGGTATTCTAGAGGGACTGTTCTAGACTGGAGCACTTCTAAGACTAAACAGATGTCACCAGAGAAAATAAAATCACAGCAAAGAAAGCAGACCAACCAAATACTCACTAAAGGCAAAAAATAAAATCAACTACCCACAGAAAGCAGTTAAAGGAAACACGAAAGAGCACAGAATAAAACAACCAACATATAAAGAATGGAGGAGGAGGAAGAAGAAGGAAGAGAAGAAAAGAATCTCCAGACAGTGTATATAACAGCTCAATAAGCAAGCTAAGTTAGGCAGTAACATACTAAAGCTAACCTTGAACGTTTGGTAACCACAAATCTAAAGCCTGCAATGGCAATAAGTACATTTCTTTCAATAGTCACCCTAAATGTAAATGGACTGAAAGCACCAATCAAAGGACACATAGAAATAGAATGGATAAAAAAGCAAGACCCATCTATACGCTGCTAACAAGAAACCCACCTTAAACCCAAAGACATGCACAGACTAAAAGTCAAGAGACGGAAAAACATATTTCACGCAAACAATACAGAGAAGAAAGCAGGGGTTGCAGTACAAATATCAGACAAAATAGACTTCAAAACCAAGAAAGTAACAAGAGATAAAGAAGGACATTACATAATGATAAAGGGCTCAGTCCAACAAGAGGATATAACCATTCTAAACATATATGCACCCAACACAGGAGCACCAGCATATGTGAAACAAACACTAACAGAACTAAAGGGGGAAATAGACTGCAATGCATTCATTCTAGGAGACTTCAACACACCACTCACCCCAAAGGATAGATCCACTGGGCAGAAAATAAGTAAGGACACAGAAGCACTGAACAACACAGTAGAGCAGATGGAACTAATAGACATCTATAGAACTCTACATCCAAAAGCAACAGGATATACATTCTTCTCAAGTGCACATGGAACATTCTCCAGAATAGACCACATACTAGCCCACAAAAAGAGCCTCAGTAAATTCCAATAATTCTACCAACCAACTTTTCAGACCTCAAAGGTATAAAACTAGAAATAAATTCTACAAAGAAAACGAAAAGGCTCACAAACACATGGAGGTTTAACAACATGCTCCTAAATAATCAATGGATCAATGAACAAATTAAAATAGACATCAAAGAATATATGGAAACAAATAACAACAACAAAAAGCCCCAACTTCTGTGGGATGCAGCAAAAGCAGTCTTAAGAGGAAAGTATATAGCAATCCAGGCAGACTTGAAGAAGGAAGAACAATCCCAAATGAATAGTCAAACATCACAATTATCGAAAGTGGAAAAAGAAGAACAAATGAGGCCTAAAGTCAGCAGAAGGAGGGACATAATAATAAAGATCAGAGAAGAAATAAACAAAATTGAGAAGAATAAAACAATAGAAAGAAACCAATGAAACCAAGAGCTGGTTCTTTGAGAAAATAAACAAAATAGATAAGCCTCTAGCCAAACTTATTAAGAGAAAAAGAGAATCAACACACATCAACAGAATCAGAAATGAGAATTGAAAAATCATGACAGACTCCACAAAAATACAAAGAATATTAAAGACTACTATGAAAACCTATATGCTAACAAGCTGGAAAACCTAGAAGAAATGGACAACTTCCTAGAAAAATACAACCTTCCAAGACTGACCAAGGAAGAAACACAAAAGTTAAACAAACCAATTATGAGCAAAAAAATTGAAATGGTAATAAAAAAACTACCCAAGAACAAAACCCCCGGGACAGATGGATTTACCTCGGAATTTTATCAGGTACACAGAGAAGACATAATACCCATTCTCTTTAAAGTTTTCCAAAAAATAGAAGAGGAGGGGATACTCCCAAACTCATTCTATGAAACCAACATCACCCTATTACCAAAACCAGGCAAAGACCCCACCAAAAAAGAAAATTACAGACCAATATCCCCGATGAACATAGATGCAAAAATACTCAATGAAATATTAGCAAATCGAATTCAAAAATATATCAAAAGGATCATACACCATGACCAAGTGGGATTCATCCCAGGGATGCAAGGATGGTACAACATTCGAAAATCCATCAACATCATCCACCACATCAACAAAAAGGAGGACAAAAACCAAATGATCATCTCCATAGATGGTTAAAAAGCATTTGACGAAATTCAACATCCATTCATAATAAAAACTCTCAGAAAAATGGGAATAGAGGGCAAGTAACTCAACATAATAAAGGCCATATATGATAAACCCACAGCCAACATCATACTGAACAGCGAGAAACTGAAAGCTGTTCCTCTGAGATCGGGAACAAGATAGGGATGCCCACTCTCCCCACTGTTATTTAACATAGTACTGGAGGTCCTAGCCATGGCAATCAGACAAAACGAAGAAATACAAGGAATCCAGATTGGTAAAGAAGAAGTTAAACTGTCACTATTTGCAGATGACATGATATTGTACATAAAAACTCCAAAACTACTAGAACTGATATCAGAATATAGCAAAGTTGCAGGACACCAAATGAACACACAGAAATCTGTGGCTTTCCTATACACTAACAATGAACCAATAGAAAGAGAAATCAGGAAAACAACTTGATTCACAATTGCATCAAAAAGAATAAAATACCTAGGAAAAAACCTAAACAAAAAAGTGAAAGATCTATACCCTGAAAACTACAAGTCACTCTTAAGAGAAATTAAAGGGGATGCTAACAAATGGAAACTCATCCCATGCTCGTGGCTAGGAAGAATTAATATCATCTAAATGGCCATCCTGCCCAAAGCAATATACAAATTTGATACAACCCCTATGAAATTAAAAACAAAATTCTTCAACGAACTGGAATAGTTCGAAAACTCATATGGAAACACCAAAGACCCCGAATAGCCAAAGCAA